>NC_092370.1:182669232-183025482 GCF_030028105.1 Mobula birostris | reverse complement strand
CATAAGATACTCTGCATCACTTTTTTCTTCCATTTATATTTTACTTTTGTGTTATGATCCAAGGAAATAGTAGTAATTTAAGAAAACAAATCAAAATGAGTGGCCATTAATACTGGGAAGGAGTTTATTTAAGAGTGCGAAAGTTAACCAAAAACTTTGGCTTAACTAAGACGACTTTAATAAATTTAACACGACACTCTAAGAGACTTTCTGTCTGCTGCCTTAGCATTATCTTTTCTCCTTCACCACGCATGACTTTGGTAATTTCAACACTCTCTACCCTCCACCATACCATAGATCTTTCCTTAATCCTGCTCTGCAGCTGCACGACATTCCTTCACTCTGCATTGGGTTGAAGAAATCTCTGCTCAGTTATCATCAGCATATAACCTGCAGTACCAGAGGTCCCAACACAGCAGATCACTGGTATACTATAATTAAGAATGTCTACCGTTCCATGCCTTGACCATATTTCCAGAAATCTGATCACTTGGCTGTCCTTCTTCCACATGCATACAGGCAGAAGCTAAAGAGCAAGACTCCAGAGATAAGGACAACAAAGAGGTGGTCTTAAGAGGCAGAGGTGTGGCTACAGCATTGCTTTATGTCGGTGGACTGGGCCATGTTCAAGGAACTCATTTCTGGAAGTGTAAGAGTACACCATGGTTGTCACAGATTTTATTAAACAGTCATGGACAAGTATATCCCCACAAAATCATTCAGAGTCTTCCCCAACCAGAAGACCTGGATGAGTCATGAGATCTGCATTTGCTGAGGGGCAGCTCAATGACACTCAGGTTTAGCGACCGAGTAAGATGAAAGAGGTCCAGGTATGATATCCAAAAAGCCAGCTCACATGTGAAATGCCAACTCCAGATCAAACTTGAGTCACTGCAGGATGCTTGTCAGCTGCGTCAAGGCTTGAATGCTATTGCCTCACATGAAATCAAGTGACAGGTGACAAGAAAGCTTTACTCCCAAATGAGCCCAATGCCTTCTATGCTTGCTTTGACCATCAAAACATGGAGGAACTTCATGAACTACCACGGCCCCTGATGAACCTATGATTTCAGTCTCTGAGGTCAACATGAGAGATCCTTCAGGAGGGTGAACCTATGGAATGCATCAGCAGAGGTGGGGTTCACTGAATAATAAAGACCTGTGCTGATCAACTGGCTGGAGTGCTCATCGATACCTTCAATCTTTTGCTTCAGAACTCTGAGGTACCCCCCGCTTCAATTATTCCAGTGTCTAAGAAGAATGTAACCTACTTCAATGACTGTTGTCCAGTAGCACTTACATCCACTGTGATGAAGAGCTTTGAAAAGTCAATGATGAAACATATCAACTCTTGCAAGAGAAATGACTTGAATCTGCTCCAATTTGCCTACTGGCACAACAGTTGCCATCTCATTGGCTCTTCACTAAACCCTGGAACATCTGAACAGCAAAGATGCATACATCATGATGCTTTTTATCAACTATAGCTCAATATTCAACACTATCACCCTCTCAAAACTAACCAATAAGCTTCAAGACATTGGCCTCAGTACCTCCTTTTGCAATTGGATTCTGGATTTCCTCACTTGCAGAATCCAGTCAGTTCGGATTGGCGAAAACATCTCCCCAATCTCTATCAGCACAGATGCACCACACACCTTTGTGCTTAGCCTCCTGCTCTACTCGCTTTAAATTTGAGACTGGGTGGTGAAGCACAGCTCTAATGCCATATTTAATTTGCTGACGACACCACCTTTGACTTGTTGGCTGAATCAAAGGTAGTGACGAACAGCATATAGGAGGGAGATTGAAAATCTGGCTGAGTGGTGCCACAACAACAACCTCTCACTCCATGTCAGCAAGAACAAGGAGCTGATTATTGATTTCAGGAGGAAGAAACTGGGAGTCCACAATCCAGTCCTCAACAGGGGATCAGAGGTGGAGAAGATCAGAAACTTTAAATTCCTTGCTGTTATCATTTCAGAAGATCTGTCCTGGGCCCAGCACTTAAGTGTAACTATGAAGAAAGCTCAGCAGCACCTGTTTGCGAAGATTCAGCGTGACATCTTTGACAAACCTCTCTAGTTGTGTGGTGGAGAGTTTATTGACTGGTTGTATCATGGCCTGTATGGAAACACTAATGCCCTTGAACAGAAAATCCTACAGAAAGCAGGGGATTCAACCCAGTCATCATGGGTAAAGTCCCTCCCCCACCACTGATCACATCTACATGGACAACTGTCAGAGGAATGCAGCATCCATCATCAAAGACCCCCACCACCCAGGTTATGCACTCTTCTCATTGCTGCCATCAGGAAGAAGGTACAGGACTCCTAGGACCCACACCACCCGGTTCAGGAAAAATTATTACCCCTCACCCATTATGCTCTTAAACCAGAGGGAATAAGTTCAGTCAAACTTCACTTTCCACATCTCTGAACTGTACCCACAAACTATGGGCTCACTTTCGAGGACTCTTCATCTCATCTTCTTGATACTTATTGCTTTTTTATTTATTATTATTATTTTCTCTTTCATATTTGCACAGTTTGATGTCCTTTGCACATTAGTTTATCTGCTCTGATGGTCTTTCATTGATTCGATTGCGTGCCATGGATTTACTGTGTATGCCCTCAGTAAAGTGAATCTCAGGATTGTGTACAGTGCTATGCATGTACTTTGATAATAAATTTACTTTGAACTTTGAAAAGGTTTTCATCTTTGACATATTTATCTTTTAATAGCAAGCTATTGATTAAGACCTTATCTTTTTATCTTTCCATACAAGATGCCTGACCTTCTGGTACTCTAGTATTTTCTATGCTTATTTCAGGTTTCTTTTTTGTTTTACTTACATTTCTCCATGATCTGATAGTCCAGCTGAGCTGATTCTTCATGCAGGTGATGGCGTTTTACTGAGAACCACACATGGATGGGAATAGATGAATGGGAGATATACAAAAAAAAAACTGATTATCTTCTCAACTCTGTACCTCATTTCTAAGCAGAAGCAGAACTTCAAAGTGTAGTTCACTTACCCAGACCTTAGGGCAGCAGAATGAATTTCCCCTCCTATACAATTAGTTCTGTACAGTGATGCAGTTTGTAGAACCGCAACCTTACTGCGCCAGAGATCTAGGTTCAAACTGGACCTCAGAGGGTGTTTTCACATTCTCTGGTTTCCTCCCAAAGGCATCCAGATCGGTACCTTAAGTGGGCACTGTAAATTACTCCCATTATTTAAGTGAGTGGTAGAACTTGGAGTGAATTGATGGGAATGCGGGGAGAATAAAAATGGGATTAATGTTGAAGTGAGTGTTTGATGATTGGTACAGACTTGGTGGGTGGTAGATCCCAATTTTGTGCTCAAAGTATCTGACTCAATGTGTTGTGGAGCTCCCTCCGTAGTGGTATTGGTATTGGTATTGAAATTGGCTTATTATTGTCACATGCACCAAGTTACAATGAGAAGTTTGTTTTGCATACTGCCATACAGATCAAATCATTACACAGTGCATTGAAGCAAGAACAAGGTGAAACAATAACAAAGCAGAATAAGTTGTATAAGCTACAGAAAAGATGCCGTACAGATAAGCACTAAAGTGCAAGATCATAGCGATGTAGGTAATATGTGTCCAGGAGTCCATTTTATCATACAAGAGTCAGATAACAGTGGGATAGAAGATATCATTGAGCCTGGTCATACATGTTTTCACTTTTTATTCTTCTGTCACATGGGTGTGGGGGAGAAGAGAGAAAGGTAGGTGTAGCTCTTTGATTACACTGGTCGCTATACTGAGGCTAGGAGAAGTGTAGACAGGATCCATAGAGGGGAGACCGGATTCCATGTTGTGCTAAACTGTGTCCGCAACACTCTGCAAGTTACTTGTGGTCACCTGAAAAGCAGTTGCCATACCAAGTCATTATGCATCCAGACAGATTGTGTTCTCTGGTGCAAATATAAAATTGGTAAGGGTCGATGGGGCATGCCAAATTTCTTTAACCTACTGAGGAAGAAGAGATGTTGGTGAGCTTTCTTGGCTGTGGTGTGTACAGGGTTGGACCAGGGCAGGCTATGATGATAGGACAGTATCAAGGAATCCCCTGAAATTTGACCTTAAGACCATAAGATATTGGAGTAGAATTTAGGACTTTGGTCCATCAAGTCAACTATGGCTGATTGTTCTTTTTCAATCCCATTCTCATCCTTCCCTACATAACCCTTAACCCCCTTACCAGAATTTGCTGGAACTCCATAAATCTCAGGAAAGCTAATGGGCAAGAACCCTTAGCAAAATGACTGGCTTCTTCTTTGCTTGGTATCTGGGCAATACACTTTGCGGAATTGAATAGTGGATGTCATCACTTCGGCATTTTTTTCCAGTTTTGTTCTGTTTTCTGCTTATATTTTTTCAATTCTTTTATCTTTCTTTCTGTTTTTTTTTCCCTGATGATCTTGCTGTTTGCTGAATGGAATGTTTCTATTTTGATCCAACCATGGAAATGGCAGAATCCGGTCAGGATTTAAAGTGAGTACACATAAGTGGAGAGGGTGGAAGAAAAGCAGTAAAATTAATCTAAACAATTCCGACGGATACAATGGAAGATGTGAAAGAAGATTAGTCAAGAGTACACTCAGTCTGCAATACAATATCATGTATAAGTGAAAAGGATGATGCCATGCAAAAACTCTTCTTCATCATTATACCTGACTTCAGATAAAAATTGGAACAGATTAAGAAAGCAGTCTGTTTGGCAACAAAATGCTGGCTTACAACTGGGATAATGTTCAACTGGTTCCCATAGGCATCAATGTACAGTGACAAAGGAGAGTTGCTCTTGCAATATTAACCAGCTGATTCAGAGGAAATGGTGGAAAAATACAATATTAAAAGCAAACTGTCTCCAGAGACAGTATTTTAGAACACTGTGTGGATGACTCTTCTGTCAATATACAATGATGTATTACCATTTTAAATCAGATAATGTTGCTTTAAATGTTGAAGAAGTTAAATGTTGACATTAAACATTTATTGCATGGAACTGCTGTTGGCATAACATAGGAGTTAACACGGATAATCCAATCCTTATCCCAAATGTATTTATTCAATCTATCCCCGATATCTACAGACAGGTTGCAGATTATGTCTGCTGTACGATAAAGGCAGAGCCATAAACTAAAACTGCAACATTGATATGATGATTTAATACAAATAATATTTTACAGTCCAATATTCAATCATAGATTAATGCATTACAACAGTATCTGTAAACTCAGATATTTAATAAATGTTTTGTTTTAGCTGCTTCAAGGCATATCTGGAGTGACAGACAAATGGGACAATGATGGAAACCAATTCTGCAGAATATTTTACAATTTGATTGCACACATCTTGGTTTATATTTTTCTTCCATTCTCTTTCTGAAGGGCAAACTCTCTTTCTACACATTTAATTAATCAGTTCTCATTTATTATGGAGCTTACAGAGTAAATGGTAGTCAAGGATTGCACTGTTGAACGTTTCACAGCTTTTTCCAATCCTATGTTCACTCAATATTCAGTCATGAGCCAACAGAGAGAGATGTGAAGAGTAACATGGCAGATTTTTCTCTCTCTAGAAACTGCTGAGTTACAAGTACAGTGGATTCCAGCCAATTGGTCCATTGGTAAATCAGGGTAGCTGCTTATTTGGGACAACTCATAAATTACAAAAATTAATCAAGAACCTAGCCAGGATTCCCTTCATTTATTTAGGACACTATGCCACTTCATTAGTGCAGCAGACTGTTACCAAAGTTTTTCTAGCTAACATCAGTTGAATGAACTTGTATGGCCATCAGATACTGTACTGTGCTTAGAGCACAGTTTTTAAATAATGTCAGTTTTGTTTCTACTTCCTAAGCCCATCAGCCTTAGTGGGGCATAGGCTGCTGACTGGAGTATGGCCACTGTCGCACACAAACTGTTACTTGGAACCACAGCTGAGAGTTGAGTGTCTGGTGAGGACCAAAAGTGAGTGAGCTGCCCCAGAATGGACACGACAAGCTCCTTCACCAGAGGTGCAACCCCTCCCTGGACATCCCATACATGGCAATGTAGACTGGATGAATTCATCCGTCGATAACAATTAGGAACCAATACACAGTTTTATGGTACTGTAGTAGCATTGGTAGTGTTCTAACTTGTTCTGTATTTCATTTAAATACACAATTTGTTACTGAATAAAATGGTAGTTTGTCTTTTTTATACCTTTTTAACTATTTCCAAGAAACTTGGACTAATTAGGGCAGCCGCTTAATTGGGCCAAAATGTACTGGTCCTGGTGTGTCCCAATGAACTGAAATCCACTGTATTATACTTCTACCAACACATCAGGTGAAGTCAACTTTGTTAGTGTGGAGAAAGGAGCTAATCTTGATCCACAGAGGCCAATAGCATTCCAAGTCATAAATGTTCCTATGGAACTAATGGAAGAATCAATTAATTTCTTTTGATAAAAAACAGTGAATTCAAGGCTAAGTTCTCAAATGCAATTTGTTTTGCTAACTTATGTCATTTATGTCTGTGTTGAAAAGTAATGTTGCTTGAGTTTTCAAAAACACCACAAATATTTTAAATCTGGAAGTGTTATTTTATTATAGGGAGGAGTGGTGTTAGACATAGAGCAATAATGGGGTTAATAGCTTATGAAGGCATTACAGCATAACTTTGTGTATCAATGAAGAGAGGTACAGAGTTAACGATTCAGAGTTTTTCAGAAAAGTGGTAGAGTTTCTGACTGCAGAAACAGTTTCCCAGATAACTGTTTGCATCAACTTGGGCAAGGGTAAGCCCCTGAGGGAGCCTCACTGCTGGCATGCCAATGGCACTCCTAGTTGGATTGCTCATGGCAATGGAGTGCCAACATGCTGAAGGTTCTGAACAATGTTAAGAAATCTATCCATAGGAACTGCACTGAATTAGAACCCGTGCAGGTTTGGTGGCTCCTTTTCAATGGAGAAAATTGGCAACAAGGGAGAGGCTTATAGGACCCCCTGAAATATTCACTTTGTTTCTCTCTTCACAAATAACATCTGCCAGAATTGTCTTTTTATTTTTCATTTGCATAATTTACCTAGTATTTGTCTTGTTTCAGTGTGTGTGTGCGTGCGTGTGTGTGTGTGTGTGTGTGTGTGTATGTGTGTGTGTGTGTGTGTGTTTTTGCAGCTTGCATATGCAGAAGCAGTCTATTATTATGCTAGCTCTCTGAGAAAATGTAAGTGGAACCAGTATTTAAAATGACACTTAACTAATTCAACAAAGATCAAACAAACATAGAGATCCTGTTGAGATCCCTCTCTGTTTCCTCTGTTATCATCTCCCGCTTAGAGCTTGCTGCAAACACTGTTAGTAGATCAAGGTCAGCTGGCAAAAGTGAAAACAATGCTGCACTAGTGGTATTGTTCTAAGAGCACATATTGTTGAACGAATGAAATAAAGCAATGTTACATCAGCTTAATTATTCATATCATAGAATTAGCCATGCTTCAAAGAAATACAACATGAAAACAGTAATCACTGATTATTTCTACAGGAAATTCCAATTCCTAGTGAAAACTTTAATTGAGCTTGATATAAAGTATGAAATCAGATAGAATTTGTTCAGTGTTGCAAAAGTGGGTTTCAGCCGTGCCATTAGACTCAATGGTCAAAACATCAAATACTTGGGTGGTAGTGATTTGTAAATCTCTGGTACAAATGCTAATCACTGGAAAATCAGATGTTAAGTTCAAATCTGAATTCGAAGATTTTTGATAATTGAGGATAGTGAGGGATGTGGAAAGAGTGTGGACATGGAATTTGCTCATCGATCAGTCCCAATCCCATTGGATGACAGAAAATAGTCAAGTGACTGAATGGACTTCGCTTATTCCTAAGCTCCTTTGCTGCATACATATATCCTTTTTGCAATCATCTTAACCAAAGAAACATGAAAAAAAGAGTATTTCTACTCTGAAGGAAACATCAGAATGTCTGTACAGAGTTGTATAAGAGAATATGCAATACGTGAAAGATTATCTTGGGAAGTTCCCCAAAATTACAAAGAATTAAGTTCAAACTAGCAAAACAAAGACTGGTAGGGGAATTCCTTCTTTACATTTCAAGTGCATGAAATATAGTCCTGTTTGAAGCAATGAAAGCAAAAGCTCATGTCATTTAGGTATACTCATCAAAATGAGAGGATTTAAATGTATTTCTGGATAGATGAAATAAAATGAGCTACATGACTTTTCTCACCTGTAAAACTCCCATGATGTGATGAGAAGAGGCTCAGAAGGGAAATCAGTCATGGACTAGGTTACATACAAATCAGTATCTATACTGCCTGATTTAATTTTCAAAGCCTTAATATGTAAAATAGGTTAATTTACATTATCCTGATTTCCCCAGCTGATCCTGACTGTTGCAAATAGCTTTCAGATATATGCGGATAGGTAAGTGAAATTGAGATAAATAGGTTTCTGTTAACAGCAAGATTGATGAAAGTTTTGAAAGGTGAGAAGAGTTCCGATAAGTCTGGAGGATGGTGACAAACATTTTCCATGCTTTACACCTTTAATACCAAAGTTCGTCATTTCAGTTACACTCTGCATATCAAAAACTTGAAGGTTATATATTTTTGTCAACATCAAATAACTGTAGAAGATAAAATGTATAGTTTATTCACAGAATTTTACTTTGTGTTTGAGTATATGTCTTTGTGTTTGAGGCTGAATGGGAAAGGGGATGGAATACATGGTGGGTGGAGTTAAACAGCTCACACATAATTACCCAAGCTGTCCTGAAATGTCAACCCTTTGCAGACCTGAAGAAGGGTCTCAGCACAAAACGTCAACTCTTTTCTCTTTTCCATAGATGCTGCCAGCCTGCTGAGTTCCTTCAGCATTTTACATGTGTTGCTTTGGACTTCCAGTGTCTGCAGTCTTTTTGAGGGATGCCTACCCTGAAGAAGTTTAAGTCTTCCCTTCGATGGGAGTTCACTGATACTCTCTCTCACTGTTACCCCTCTGTGATCTCTCGGCCCTCTGACTCTTCGACTCTGTGCTCACCCAGACCTGCTACTATCTCTTTCACCAATCAACCTCCTGGATCTTTACTTCACTGCCTCCCATTCTCCTAGTTTCACCTATCACCTGCCACTTTGTACTTCTTTCTCCCCACCCCCCCCAATTTCTTACACTGACTTCTGCCCTTCCTTTCCAGTACTGAAGAAGGGTCTTGGCCTGATTTGTCGACTGTTTACTCTTTTCCATTGATGTTGTCTGGCCTGCTGAGTTCCTCTAGCATTTTGTGTGTGTTGCTCTGAATTTCCAGCATGTTCAGGTTTTGTCATGTTTGTGATTCTACTACTCAACTGGCCTGCTCTGATCCTTAAATCCACCAGATTAAAAACCACAGAGCTCATTAAGTGTGAATTTAATTCAGTTACTTTATATAAGAGCATAGGACATTACAACATGGAGTCTGCCTGCCATTGCACCATGGCTGATTTATTATCCCTTTCAACCCCATTCTCCTGGCTTCTCCCCATAATCATTGATACCTTTACAAATCATCAATTCAATCATATATCTGAAGCACCTTCAATAACTCCAAAAGACTAAAGTTGGGTAAAATACTGAAAGGCTTTTATTTGCTGTACAATACGACCTCCATGGTGAGTGTCTGCCCCCGGGCTGAGGGGGAGGGGCAAGGTGAAATCACCTTTATACAGGAATCTGTGGGAGGAGCCACAGGGGCAGTCAGCAGAGGGGCATGTCCAGACAGTTAACACAGTTACAACATATATATGGTTTACCATAATATCTATGATTGAATTCTCTGTGCTGCAATTTTTTCACCCAATTTCATAATTTATCTCTCAGTTGTCATGTGTGGCACCAAGCAGAGCTGCAGGACGGATGATGCTAATGAGAGAGATAACGGAAGACAATGGAGAAACGTTCAAAATGCTAATAAGAGAGAAGAGAGAGATTAACGAGAAAGAAACATAATTCCGATATTGTCGTCTGCGACAGGCCGTTTGCTTTGAACCTGAACTGTTTGAAGTTTGATGGACAGGTGATACCCCAGCAGGAGGATAAAAATAGCAGGTTTGCTAAGGCACAGGACACACGCCTCGAGACCCTGGAAAGAGCAGTGTGCCCCACAAGGTGGTGGGAGTTTGGAGGACCAGTTTGCGAGAATTGGTCAGAGGCTCACAGGGTGAAAAGGTACGATCGGTGGGAACCTGGTGTGTGTCCGCCCTTGCCTGGGTGCCGGGTTCACCACAGAAGAACGATCGCATCCAGAATGGAGGGGTCACAGTCAGTGACCACTGCTGGATCAGAAGGCATCGAAAGGTTTGCCTGAAACCAACTGCATCTCTCACTCTCTCCCCCCAATGGTACAACAACAGCAATTACTTCGAACTGCACTAGACTGAACTGAACTCTGCTTCACTTAAGACTAATCATTTTACTGCATTAGAGCTTGGTTGATTCCTATTACCCTATTTCTGTGTATATGTGTATACTATCATTGCTAACCTGTTACATTTATATCCTTGTAATTAGTGTACTGTATTACTTATTTCTTTAATAAAACTTTATTAGTTCCTAGTAATCACAGACTCCAACAAGCATTCCATTTCTGCTGGTTTGGCAACCCAGTTACGGTATACGTAACATAAGTGGGGATCTCGTCCGGGATTTTGAACGCCAAAATTGGGACTGGGTAAATTGATTGGGTTAAAATTCCCGAAAGAAAAAAAAAGGGCAAACAGCAGAAATGGAGATTGAGGAATTTCTAAAGGCACCAACATTGGAGGCATTAGAGGATGCCAGGAAATCAGAATTGGCGACTGTTGCAAAACGCTTGAATCTTTTTAAGGGGAAGCCGACAATGAGGAGAACAGAGATGCACAGAGATAACGTTGAGCATTATGTATCTAAAGGTGTGTTTCCCCACGGGGAGCTGGAGGTGGTGTCTATGAGCAAACCTGGTGGGGAGGCAGTGCAGCTGCAGATGGAAAAATTAAGGCTCGAATATGAGTTCTGAATGAAGCAGTTAGAACAGGAAAAGAGAGAGTAAAGCAGTTAGAATGAAAAGAGAGAGAGAAGGAAAGGGAGTTTGAGCTGGAGAAGTTAAGGATGGCACTAGAGAGGGGCCAAATGCTGGACCATGGTGGAGGGTTCAGGGCAAACAGGAGGTTAGGTTGGTTCCCCCATTTGAGGAGGCCGATGTTGATCAGTACTTTCTACATTTTGAAAAAGTCGCTGCAAGTCAGGACTGGCCGAGGGATAAGTGGGCTGTTTTGCTTCAGAATGTGCTTAAGCGGAAGGCTCAGCAAGCTTACTCGGCCTTGTCAGCAGAAGACGCCCAGAGGTATGATGTGGTGAAAGAGGCTACACTCAGGATTTATGAGTTGGTCCTGGAGGCATACCGGCAAAGGTTCCGGAATGCGAGGAAGCAGTGGGGCTGCACGTACTTAGAGTTTGCCCGTGACATGCAGATGTATTGTGAGCGTTGGTGCACCTCGAAAGAGGTCACTGGGAATTATGACAAACTGCTACAGCTAATACTGATTGAGCAATTAAAAGGTTGTGTCCCTGAAGATATGAGGCCCTATTTAGATGAGAAAGAGGCAGAAACATTAGCCACAACTGCTAAGTTAGCAGATGAGTACACGTTAACACACAAAGCAAAGTTTACCCCGAGCAAGAGCTACCAGAAGGGTAGTTGAGAGGGTGGAGAAAGTCTGCCGGCAAAGCCAGAAAGTAAGTCGGGTACTAGTGAGAAGGATAAGGTAGACTGGAAGCAGTTTGGTAGGAAGTCTCCTGGGGTCGTATGCTATAATTGTGGGAAAGCCGGTCACATTGCATCCAGGTGTTTTGTCCCAAAGAAGGAGACAGGGAAAAGAAAAACGACGACTCCGACTGGCTGTATTGAGCCGGCAAACAAACCGCTAGGGGAGAAGAGGTCTGATAGAGTTCAGGAAGGGCGCGAGAAGTTTATTCTGGCTGGATTGGTGTCGGTGAAGGAGGGGTCAACCCCAGTTCCAGTACGGATCTGGAGAGACACTGGGTCTTGTCAGTCATTGATCTTAAGCAGGGTGTTAGACTTTAGTGCAGAGACCGAGACTGGGGAGGCCAGTGTGATAAAAGGCATTGGGAAAGGGACTGAAGCAGTACCTTTGCACCAGATATACCTGAAAAGTGATTTGGTCTCCGGAAGGGTCACGATAGGGGTGAGGCCCGAATTACTGATGGAAGACGTGGAGGTCTTACTCAGTAACGACCCTGCAGGTGGAGATGTGTACCCAGCAGTAAAGCTGACAAGCAAGCCTGCCAGGACTGAGGACCCGTCCATGGACTCACAGGTTTATCTCATTTGTGCAGTAACTCGACACATGTCAAGAAAGGCTGCCGAAGCGAATGTGGATTTAGCTGAGACGTTTTTACCAGCCTTGTACCAGGAGGGGTTAGAAAGTGAGAAGAAGGAGCATAGTGGAGCGGAAGGAAGTGAAGGAGTTGAGGTAGATTTATCATTAGTGAGGAAGGAATTTATACAGGCACAGGAACGAGACGAGGAGCTGATGGTTTTGATGGAGACAGCTCTCTCCGAAGCAGAAATAAAAAGGGAACCAGTGGGCTATTATGTGAAGGAGGGAGTACTGATGAGGAAGTAGAGATCAAGTACCGTGCCCGCAGATGAGGCGTGGGGGTGGTACACTAGGTGCTAGTGCCGAAAATTTATAGGGACGAGATTTTTAACCTGGCCCACAAGATACCCCTCGGTGGACATTCTGGGGTGAGGAAAACAGTCGATAGAATTATGAAAGAGTTTTACTGGCCGAACATGAGGAAGGATATTATTGAATATTGTAGACGGTGTCATTCCTGTCAGCTGGTAGGAAAGCCGAACCAGGTCCTGCCTAAAGCGCCCCTTCGACCGATACCCGCTTTCGGGGAACCTTTTTCCCGAATAATTGTGGATTTTGTCGGTCCCCTGCCCAGAACTGCGAGTGGGCGAGAGTATGTGATGACTATGATGTGCGCCGCCACCAGGTTTCCAGAGGCGGTGCCCCTGGCCAGCGTCAAGGCTCCCACAGTGGTAAAGGCGCTTGTGAAATTTTTCACTACGGTGGGGCTGCCCAGGGAAATCCAGTCAGATCAGGGGAGTGTCTTCACATCTCACACATTCCGACGGATGTTGGATGAGATGGGAGCAAAGCTGATTTTGGCCTCCGCGTACCAATTGGAGTCCCAAGGGGCGTTGGAAAGATTCCACGCAACATTAAAGACCCTGATTAAAACTTATTGTCAAGAGAACGCTAGAGACTGGGATGATGCCTTGCCTCTCTTGTTATTTGCCATAAAGGACACGGTTCAGGAGTCAATGGGGTTCAGCCCATTCGAGCTCGTCTTCAGTCATCGGCCCAGAGGACCTCTGACCTTACTGAAAGAGCAATGGTCCATTCCAACAGTACAAGTCAATGTGATTGATTATGTTTTAAAAATTCGTGAGAGGCTTAGAAGGATCTGTGACCTTGCCAAAGAAAATCTACGAAACTCCCAAACAAAAATGAAACAGTGGTATGATAGATGTGCCCGCGAACAAGTGTTTCAAGTGGGCGATAGGGTCTTAGTTCTGTTTCCAGTGGTAACCAACCCCCTCCAGGCGAGATTCCATGGTCCGTACAAAGTGATTAAAAGGATAGACTCTTTGAATTATGTTATTGAAACGCCAGACAGACGTAAGCCGACCCAATTGTTGCTATTAATATGTTAAAAGCTTACCACGATAAGAAAGCAGATCTAGTCAGTGTTATCACAAAAATAAATGAGGCTGGGGTGCTAAATGATAAGGGGAAAAGCCATCTTGAAAAGTTAAATATGGTGCCGACCAGATTGGAGAACTCTATTGTTTTGGCCAACTTTGCTGGTAAGTTTTCTCACTTAACCCCTGAACAGAGTGAGCCGCTGATAAAGCTAATTAACCGGCATGCAGATGTATGTCCGGATGTCCCGAGGCGATGCAAGGGGACGGTACATGATGTTGTTGTTACATCAGATCAGCCTATTAAGAAACACCCCTATAGGATGAACTTGGAGAAGGGCAAGCTAGTGGAGAAAGAAATTGAACACATGCTAGCCACAGGTATTATTAGGCCATCCAAATCGGAATGGGCTTCTCCCTGTGTGGTTGTCCCGAAACCCGATGGGAGCATCCGATTCTGTACAGATTGCAGAAAGGTGAACGCCATCACAAAAACTGATGTTTACCCCATCCTAAGGGTAGACGATTGCATTGATAAAGTGGGGAGAGCTAAGTACATCACAAAGATCGATTTGCTGAAAGGGTACTGGTGTGTTCCTTTAATCGACCGGGCTAGAGAAATCTCAGCCTTTGTCACTCCATCCGGGTTATATGAGTATAATGTTTTACCTTTTGTCATGAAGAACGCCCCAGGGACCTTCCAAAGGATGATTAATTCAGCGATAAAAGGGTTAAAGAACGCAGAAGCATATATTGACAATTTAGTGGTCTGGAGTGACACATGGGAGGAGCACGTTGTGGCAGTAGGGAACTCTTTAAACGGCTGTCTGAAGCCAACCTGACAGTGAACCTCGTGAAAAGTGAGTTCGGCCACGCTAAGGTCACTTATCTGGGGTATGTGGTAGGACAGGGTCAGCTGGCACCGATGCAGGCTAAGGTGCAGGCTATCTCTGAAGTTCCCATCCCAACGGACAAGACAGCCCTGAGAAGGTTCTTGGGGATGGTAGGGTACTATCGGAAGTTTTGCAAAAACTTTGCAGATATTACCCTCTCTCTTACTAAGCTCTTGCCGAAGAATGAGAAGTTTGTGTAGAATGACCTTTGTCAACAAGCCTTCGAAAGTCTGAAGGGGATTCTGTGTCACCACCCTGTATGGAATGTGCCTGACTTTTCAAAACACTTCTCCCTAGCAACAGATTCTAGCGATGAAGTGGCAGGGGCGGTGCTGTTGCAGACAGACAAAGAGGAAATTGAACACCCAGTGGCTTATTTTTCTCAGAAGTTTAATGTCCATCAGAGAAATTATTCCACTGTGGAGAAGGAATTATTGGCAATCATTCTGGCATTACAACATTTTGAGGTTTATATTTGTCCAGCACGGAAATCACTGATCACAATCCATTAGTGTTTTTGACCACAATGAAGGATAAAGACAAATGCTTGTTAAGTTAGAGCCTGGTATTACAGGAATTTGATATTAAGATAAAACATATAAAAGGAACTGACAATGTGATTGCTGATTGTCTGTCCATGTGTTAAAACTTAAAGTTCTCTGTATTAGCTGAATAGCTGATGGCTACCTGTATATTAGTGTGTATCTTATAATGTGCATTCATGTCCATAATTTTTACCCTGGTAAAAATCCTTTTAAGGGTGGGGGTTTCATGTGTGGCGCCAAGCAGAGCTGCAGGACGGATGATGCTAATGAGAGAGATAACAGAAGACAATGGAGAAACATTCAAAATGCTAATAAGAGAGAAGAGAGAGATTAACGAGAAAGAAACACAATTCCAATGTTGGCATCTGCAACAGGCCATTTGCTTTGAACCTGAACTGTTTGAAGTTTGATGGACAGGTGATACCCCAGCAGGAGGATAAAAATAGCAGGTTTGCAAAGGAACAGGACACACGCCTCGAGACCCTGGAAAGAGCAGTGTGCCCCACAAGGTGGTGGGAGTTTGGAGGACTGGTTCACAGGAATCGGTCAGAGGCTCACAGGGTGTAAAGGTACGATCGGTGGGAACCTGGTGTGTGTCCGCCCTTGCCTGGGTGTCGGATTCACCGTGGAAGAACGATCACATCCGGAACGGAGGGGTCACAGTCGGTGACCACAGCTGGATCAGAAGGCATCGAAAAGGTTTCCCTGAAACCAACAGCGTCTCTCACTCTCTCTCTCTCTCTCTCTCCAACAGTACAACAGCGATTACTTCGAACTGCACTAGACTGAACTGAACTCTGCTTCACTTAAGACTGATCATTTTACCCCTAGATTGCAATAGAGCTTGGTTGATTCCTATTACCTTATTTCTGTGTATATGTGTATACTATCATTGCTAACCTGTTACATCTATATTCTTGCGATTAGTGTACTGTATTACTTACTTCTTTAATAAAACTTTATTAGTTCCTAGTAATCACAGACTCCAACACGTGTTCCATTTCTGCTGGTTTGGCAACCCAGTTACGGGGTACGTAACACAGTCTAATTCAATTCCTTGATTGCAATCTCTTTTTTTCACCAGTTTGCATTTAGTAACCTCCCTTTGATAGCAAAGAAAGAATATTTCTGAATGAATAATAAAAACAGAATTTAATTTGCAAGATTACTGTCAGGATATTTTGTGCGATCTAATCGGAAATGGTCATGTCACATGATAAAATAGTAAAATTCAAAGCCTTTCATTGGATTACTGATACTGATTTGCTGACAAATAGAGATTACAGGGATTATTGCTATGTTAATATGTTGTTGAAATTTCCCAGTGAAAGGAAGTTGTCCTACTCAACTTTAACCTCTGCGTTGGTTATTCTGACCCCACTGATCGTAAATAAGGACAAAAAAATGTCACTCCCACAGTATTGTGCAAATCTCAGGCAGACTCATCACAATCACAAAGGAATTAATTACTTCTTCAGCCATTTTGTTTCACCCATACCAGCTGCAACAAGCATTTCTGACTCTGCAGGTAACAGTTAATAGGGCAATGTTTTCTGCATCATTTGGAGTCATTTCTGCAAAACAGTTTAAATGTATTCATAAATTTACTGGGTTGAGTAATTGTATTTTAAGGATCTAAAAAGAAGGCAATAAGTAAACACAGGATGCCCATTTGAACATGCTATAAAGTGAATACAGTAGGCTTCAGGCAGTTCAGCTGCCTTGAGGGATGTATAGGGCCTCTTACTAATGCATTGAATTATTATTGATGGCTGAGGCAGTTCTGCTCTGCTGGTGAACCAATAATGTCAATGCTGTACCTGAAAGATTAATTATAGGAGAGAATGGGCTGTAGTTCCCTGGGACTATGACATTAATAGAGACTGAGCTTTAGTTTCTAGGGATTCTTCAGAGTAGCAAATGTACCAGATAATATAATACATGCTGTAGACCAATATTTACCCATTTTCATATTAGTGAAAATACAAAATCAATGAGAGTGTATAAACAAGATTTTATTTTACACTTTGAAAGTTGAATAATCTTGCATCCTCTCTGAATGATTCTTTAAAAAAAAGGAGTCTGAGGCTGTTAATTACTTTCTGCATTTTTAATCATGGTATTGTGGCAATAATCAAGTTTGTATCAGAAACGGCTCAATTTTCATTCTCTCGGCCAGGGCATATAAGTGTAATTACAACATACGCCATTGCCTGTGATTTTTTGAAACCATACCTACACTGAACAAAATGATGATTGACATTTTACAAAATTATAGGCAGGTGGTCATAAGTGTGTACACTGAGACGCCAGGAATGCATTGAATTGACCTGCCGCTGTGTCTCCTGCTTGCCCACATTGACTGGGCTTTGAAGTAGAGAGTCCAAGCAGTAGATCTGCAACCCTCTGCAAGATAACACACATCTTCAGAAGAGGCTCCACCCCTTGAAAACCCTGACATCCTTTCACAGGAAGCATGACAGAAAGAAGAACCATGCCTCCTGATTAAAAAAGTCAGTGCTACAAAAGAGCCTTTAAATGTTTCTGATATCTAAAGACATTTAAGTCTAAAATTATTTTAAATAATTAAAACATTAAACCAAAATAACTTTAAAAAATATAAAAGGTTACCTTTTTCCTATACCCTCCAGCCTAGAACCCTGAATAAATGGAGATTCCAGTGATACAGCAGACTAGAGTGGGAAATTCTGGGTATTCCCAGCATGACTGTGCTCCATTTTGCATCAGCAACACTGCTGAGCATCAGATGTTCTGGGACCTAGTTAGCTGGGAATGGCTGAACATCAGAGATCGCTTTCAGAGTTGTTTTTAATTTTAAAAATAAGCTTCATTCATAAAAATTATATCAAAAGAAAAAAACACAGTTTTCTTTACAATATAGTGTCAACCAGATTATATATTCATAGTATCGTCAAGTATGTACATTCATAGTGGCATCAACTTGCTACACTTTAGGTAAAAAGCACCAGTGCCATTCCTATGGCTTCTTTGGACAATACTCTTTTTAGAGCAGTTGGCCACACTTCACACAGTTCACACAGCTCACACAGTTGCTACTACTTACTAGCAGAGCCCTTGAGTGCTGAATACTACATTTAAGTGTGAGTTATATTTGCAGCTGAGTAGTGCTGGACTCAAACAATATTGTTTGAATCACACTCAACTTCAGCACGGCTGAAGCTATTTTAGTTTTGTCAGGCTGGTGATAAAATTATTGCACTCTACTGTGGAATGTGAGAATATAAATTCTTATCCAGATCCGTCTTGGTTTGTTAATCATTCTGAAGATATGGGCAACAATACCAAGGCCAGAATTTTCTTCCAATTTGCTGGGGAAAAGGTGGTTGTGAGCTTTCCTCTTGAACCACTGCAGACCACATAAAGAATAAACTCCCACAGGTGCTGTTTGAAAATGGGCTGCATCTTCCACTGAGTTCTACATGGATCTGCAAAATAACCAGGGTAGGCCACAGAGGAGGCAGTAGCGCAGGCTTCCTTTCCAGGAGAACTATTTGTTGCACTGGTGAGTTCCTCATGTATTTACAATTTGGTACATTACAAGAAAAGGAGCATACTATAACAGAAGAACACTAAAACAAAAATAGCATGGCACTGAGTCCAGATTAATGCTATTCTACCTTAACGGGTTATCCTATAAATTATATTTCTGTAATAAAAGGGCTCCACATCACTGGCTTTTACATACATTTAACTTCAGATATTTTTAAAATTACATTTTGCAATTAAAAATTAATTTTCTTGCATTATACTGGGTACTTGTAGCCTTTGGCATCCTTGGGTCCTGATATGGTTTTTCATTCAGCAAAGCTTGGGATGGTATGATGACCTTGACCTTACAGTGTACTTTTTCTGGACTGAATTGTTTCAGAGCAGATCATTGATGGTCCTTCCAGAGATAGGGTGAACATGAGGTAAATCACTAAGACATTTTGGCTTTGGCCCTGCCTTCCCATGGCACTAGATGAATCCTCCACAGGTGTGACATAATGTCCATCTACTCTTTCCAACCTGTCCCAGCTAGGTATGTGGTTACCACTCCAACTCTTGCTGTTGGTATTCCCCTTCAGTATGTTCTTTGGGTACAGCTCCTCTCTTCTACCCCATCCAGCAAAAGGTTGTATAATAGAGATTCGAGACAGAATGAATAGCAACAAGGAATATATCTACTGCTTGGTCCTTTTCACTGGTGGGACAAGAAGCGACTTGTATTACATTTTCCACCTACAGGGTACAAATATCCCATAGGTCAAACAAACTTGATTCCAGTGGCCCCTCATTCAACAAAACAGAACCCCGTTTTTAAACTTCCAAAAATAATGGACAATAATTCTGGTCTTTATGCTTTCAGGATAAGAATCCCTAAAGCAGGAGCAGCAGTAAGTTTTATCCCTTCAACAGTTTTTATAGATTGATTGTTTGGAGATCTAATGACTCTTGAGTATGTAGCAGTCATATGAAGGAATCTCAACCTGAGCTTCGGTGATTGCTGTAGGGCTGCTCAACTCAATTGAATTTTAATGACTGACAGCCATCGTCCTACAACATTGTTGTCCACCAATCTTGCCAGTGAAATCTAAAAGAAAAATGAAAAAATTTCTCTGCAGCTTTCCCAGGTTAAATCCATCTTTAGGTGAATGTGAACTTTGTAGCACATGATGTTGTCATTTATGACAAGATAGACTAAATATTTTGGGGGCCTAAAATGTTCATTTGGTTATTCTCCAACTTAATTCAATTTTTGCTCAGTGGTTGGTTGCAGTCCGGCTGCAACCTTCATGGACTCAGGGTCTTGGACTCTATTTTCATTATACAACTGTATTTCACTGTTATCGTATATGTGCTTGCTATCTATTATGTATTATATGTACCAGACATCCCACCTCTCCCGGAAGTTCCGGGAGTCTCCCGCATATTGATAGTGTCTTCCTGATGACTGCAAATTACATACAATATGCCAGAAATGGATTTTTTTGAGAGCGGGCGAGAGCGAGAGAGTGAGAGAGAGTGCGAGAAAGAGTGTAAGAGCGAAAGAGAGCAAGAGAGAACACGAGAGAGTGAGAGAGAGCGCGAGAGCGAGAGAGAGCATGAGAGTGAGCGCGAGAGCGAAAGAGAGCTCGAGAGAGCAAGAGAGAGAGAGTGAGGGTGAGCGCCATGGCAGAGTGTTCCTAAAAAAGAAAATATAAAATGTACGTCACCCCAGACTATACTAAAGTGTACCCCTGCCTAACAGGGGTCAAAAATAATGACAGTGTTGCTCGCTGCACTGTTTGCAACAGTGACTTTTCTATTGCCTTTCGTGGGTTAAGACTGTAAAAGACATGTTGAGGTGAGCTTAACAGGTGTCATTCATTCATTAGCATAGCTAATGTTATTTAAACTAGCTGGCTAGTTGCTAAGGAGCTGCTCTATTGCAGACATCCCACCTCTCCCGGAAGTTCCGGGAGTCTCCTGCAAATTGATGGTGCTATCTCCCTGAAATGAGGTTTTGCAGGGTGGGATGTCTGATGTCCCTTCTGGGATATCAAGAACTAGAGGGCACAGCCGCAAAATTGAGGGATGACCTTTTAGAACAGAGGTAAGGAGGAATTTTTTTTAGCCAGAGAGTAGTGAATATGTGGAATGCTCTGCTACAGACTGCAGTGGAGGCCAAGTCCATGGGTATTTGTAAGGCAAAAGTTGATAGTTTCCTAATTGGTCAGGACATCAAAGGATATGCCAGGATGGGATGAATGGCCTAATTCTGCTCCTATGTCTTATAGTCGTATGGTCTTATAATGCACAATGGATCTCTGCAGTAAAAAATTGACAGCCAGTTGCAGAACATTTTTTACAACTGTTACAGAATGGAGGCAGGTGATTAATATCCCTGTTATTCCTTTGATGAGAATATTTTTTCAGTCTTCTTCAGAATGAATACAGCACACTACACGTCTGTGATGTGAATCCTATTTGTGTGCAGAGGGGACATTGATATTAACCTTTCTGATCTTGAATTATGTAAGATCTCTAGTCATCAGTAACAACGGCATTGGTGCATTCAGTAGCCAGTGGGAAAACACAGGGCTGCCTGTACTTTCCTGGAGGACCCCTGTGTTCCTGTGTAGGTGCCTGCTCAGGAAATAACATTCTTTAATTAGAACTCCTTGGGTAAACATTAAGAAATCTTACTATAGTGTCACTGTAATTTACACCAATGATTTGCAAGCACTATTGCCCTTTGCAATGCTAACCAAAACTATATTAGTCAATATTTTACACAGCTGTAATTAGTGACAGTAAAATTCAAAATGCTGCCTTTAGTAGTATAGATCAGTGATTTTACAATCTAGCCGCAGGCTCATAAGATACATAAATGTTGCTGGCAAATGCCCTAATAAAAATAAATGGGTTTCAAATATATTTATTTCTGTCACCTAAATTAATCACCATATCATTTTCATTCTCTCTTAACATGATCTACTTTTCAAATTAGAGGTACATAGTATTTAAAATAAATCCTGCGGGGTGATCAAGATTTATTTTTGCATCACTATCTAACATTATAGTACAGTTTTGCTGCAGCTTTAATGGGTTATCCTATGGGCTATTGGATTAGGAGATATGATTAGAAACCTTCATGATTTTATTTTGAAATGTCACTAAACAATACTAGTTCCTTGCCCCAGCTTGGTGGTGTGGCTTCCATTAAGATTGGTCTGCAAATCCCATTTGACTTGATCTATTTTTGAATGTTATAGTCGGGCTCATTTATAATCACAAGACATGAAGTACAATGTGAAGTGTCACCTTTTCACAGTTAATCTAAAATAATCCAAGGATTGATCGATTCTGCCAACTGTCCCCCAGCATAATTTATATTGGACTCTTTAGCATCTTGCTTGCTTACGCTGCAGCCCTATTATTTTTAGCATGTGCAACAATTCATTTTGCATTTACTGCTGTCATGGCTGATAAACGTTTTGGACAAGTGTGCAAATGCATTGAATGTAAATGTATACAGGCAATCTCAAGTGCAGTAACAACCTGGGAAAGTTGCTTTTAAGTCACAGCAATATGTAAAACTCAGTTTGTTTCTTCTTTGACATGAATGAGTTTCCTGCACTTCATAAGCCCTATCAGTGGGTTGTGGTCCAGCTTTATAATTAATTAATTCATATTTTCTGATTACCCCAGGAAGAAAAGAAAATTATATAATAAAGCAGTGCATTAATGAAGGAGCAACACACACAAAATGCTGGAGGAATGCAGCAGGTCAAGTAGCATCTATGGAAGTGAATAAACAGTCAGCGTTTCAAGCTGAGACCCTTTTTCAGGACTGGAAAGGAAGGAAGAAAATGCCAGAATAGAAAAGTGGGGGTGTGGGGGATTGGAAGAAGGATAGTTAGAAGGTGCTAAGTTAACCCAGGTGGTGGGAGAAGTAAAGGGCTGGAGAAGACAGAATCTGGTAGGAGAGAAGAGTAGACTATGAGAGAAAGGGAAAAAGGAGGGACACCAGGAGGAGGTGATAGGCTGATGAGGAGAAGAGGTAAGAGGCCAGAATGGGGAATAGAAGAAGTGGAAAGCAGGCAGGAAAATATTACCAGAAGGAGAAATCTATGTATATGCCATCAGGTTGGAGACAACCGAGATGGCATTGGAGGTATTGCTCTTCCACCCTGAGTATACTCTCATCATGGCACAAGAGGAGGCCACGGACTGACATACTGGAACAGGAATGGGGAGAGGAATTAAAATGGCTGGCCACTGGAAAACTCTGCTTTTGATGGATGGAGCGGCAGAGCTCGACAAAGCGGTCCCCCAATTTATATTGGGTCTCATCAGTGTAGACGAGGCCACACCGGGTTTGTGATGGATCTAGGTCAGGATTAACACAACCACGTTTGGCAATAAAATGTACATCTGCTGATATTGGTTGCCTGTAAATTACAGAGAATATGCAATACAGAGTCAGATTGTTCTGAAAATCACTCTCCTCTTTCATGATTCTGGTCCCTAGGCTTCTCCTGAGTTTTTTTGTCACTCCACTATTAGGCATCATGATTTCAGCTGAAATAGAAGCTGAAAGTATTCTGCAATTGAAATCCCTTCTGTGGGGAGAGATACAGAGTTATGATTCATGTTGTTGACCACTCATGAATCTGATAATAGGTTATCGTCCTGAAACGTTATCTCTGTTGCCATCTCCACAGATGCTGTCTAGTCTGTTTACCTTCTATTTCTGTTTTATATTTGTGGCATCTACAGAATTTGATTTCGTATGCCCGAAGCAATCTTGACCCAGTCTCTCAATTCTTTACCTGAAACATTCTACTTTCCTTCATCTCTCCTTTGTTAAGAAGTTACTTAAAACCTACTTTGAACAAGCCTTTCACTTTCCTGTCCTGACATGCTTACTGTGATTCAATGTCCTATTTTTTTTTTTGGTTTGATAATACTCATGTGAGATAGTTTAAGTATGTTTCATTTTAATGAAGGATTGATTAGATGCAATTTGGTGTGCTGCTCATTGTATTTGTATTATTTGAAATATTTAGCTATCACGTGTATCAATGAAGATTTTAGTCCGCACTTCAGAATAAACATTTACTTTTATACCCCACATATTGGAATTGGAATTATTTTATTATTGCTACATGTACCAAGATACAGTCTTGTCTTGCATACTGTTCAAACAGATCAGATTGTTACAATATGCAGTGAGGTAGAACAAACTAAGATAATAACAATGCTGAATAAAGGGTAATGACTACAGGAAGAGTGTGGTGCAGGTAAACAATAAGGTGCAAGATCATAAAAAGGTAGATTGTAAGGTGAAGAGTCTGACTTATTATACCAGAAACTGTTTAATAGTCTTATACCACTGTGGTAGAAGAAATATACTTCCATAACTATTTTAATAAAATATATATAGCAGCCAAAATAAAAAAATTAATCAAATGTGAAAATTGTGTTTGAGATCGGACACCTACTTTAGATACATTGAAGCATGGAACCATAATTACACCAAAGTTTTATCTTTAGCTTAAAAACATTATTTATGTTCCTTTCTTGTTTTCCTATGTTTGAGTGTCCATCTCATTCGCAAAAGTGAAGCCCAGAAGACAAGAACACAAATGCAAAAATAATGATGGAATAGGAACCTGAAAATTATATTGAATGGCTTTTTCAGACAGTAAGATGTAGTTTCCTTGTGTTCTGTGACTGTTTTATTAGATTATTGGATCCAATGTAAGAAAATCTTTAAAACAAGTGTGAATTTCCTTTCTAAGATCACTATAGTGAAAAAACACAGTAGATTGCAAGATAATATGAAACAGCATGGCAAATTCCACTTTGCTTCACCTTTATTCTGGAACATACACCATGGCATCCATAGGATTCAGCATTAGGTCCCCCACTGTTTCCTATACTCTTCAAAGTCAAATACAGTATCATTCTTTTTCCCATTCTGAAATTTGTTGAAGAAATGAAACTTACCCTGTAGTAAACAGTAAGGAGGATAGAAGTAAAGCAAGGGGGAAGAGGAACTGATGGAGTAGACAGGTGCACAGCAGATAGCATCCAACACTGCTCAACATATGACAAAACATTTTGATATGAAGGAGGAGAAAGACAATGCACAAGGAATCTTAAAGAGAGCACAAGAAAAGTCAAACCTGGACAGTTTGTTGAGAAGAACACGAAAAATAGATAATGGCTGGTGTTTCAGATGAATCTATGTGTTCTTCTGAATAATAAACAAGAGGTCAGAAGTAGCATGGCATCTGAATAGGGATGTTAAAGGAGCACTGCTCATTCCGTTTTCTAAGATGCACCTGGCAGTAAAATTTACTCCACTGAATGCTCACAGTGATATTCACAGACGTACGGTTAAAGACCCTCCTTTTGCAGGTGTTGCATTGCAGAAGAGAAAGTCATTCAAACTGAAGGTGGCAGTACAGTACTAAAGGTGGTTAAGAACAGACTGCTGTGATCAGATAGTAACCTTTCATCCTGACTGGCTGTTTCTGGTAGAAATCAGGAAGACTTTTCCAAAGAAGTGTAACATGTCCATAAGACCATAAAACCATAAGACATAGGAGCAGAATTAGGCTATTCAGCCCATCAAGTCTGCTCCGCCATTCCATCATGGCTGATCTCAGATTCCACTCAACCCCATGCACCTGCCATCTCTCCATATTCTTTGATGCCCTGACCAATCAGGAAACCATCAACTTCCACCTTAAATATACCCACAAACTTGGCCTCCACCACAGTCTGTGGCAGCGCATTCCACAGATTCACTACCCTCTGGCTGAAAGGATGCTTCCTTACCTCTGTTCTAAAAGGTCGCCCCTCAAGTTTGAGGCTGTGCCCTCTAGTACTGGCTACCCCCATCCTTTCCACATCCACCGTAACTAGTCCTTTCAAAATTTGGTAAGTTTCAATGAGATCTTCCCACATTCTTCTAAATTCCAGTGAGTACAGGCCCAAAGCTGCCAAATGCTCCTCATATATTAACCCCTTCCTTCCTGGAATCTTGTGAACATCCTCTGAACTCTCTCTAATAACAACACGTCTTTGCTGAGAAATGAGGACCAAAACTGTTGACAGTACTCCAAGTGCAGCCTAACTAGTGTCTTATAAGGCATTAGCATTATCTCCTTGCATTTATATTCTGTTTCCCTTGAAATAAATGCCAACGTTGCATTTGCCTTCTTTACCACAGACTCAACCTGTAAATTAACCTTCTGTGAGTCCTGCCCGAGGACTCCTAAGCCCTTCTACACCTCTGAAGTTTGAACCTTCTCCTTATTTAGGTAATAGTCCACACTATTGTTCCTTTCACCAAAATGCATTATCATACATCTCCCAATACTGTATTCCTTCTGCCACTTTTTTGCCCATTCTTCAAATTTGTCTAAGTCTTGCTGCAAACACCTTGCTTCCTCAGCACTTCCTACTCCTCCATCTATCTTTGTATCATCTGTAAACTTTGCCACAAAGCCATCAATTCCATTATCCAAATCACTGATAAACAATGTGAAAAGTAACGGTCCCTGAGGAACATCAGTAGTCACTGGCAGCCAACCAGAAAAAGTCCTCTTTCATCCCACTCACTGTCTCCTGCCTGTAATGCCATAGGATTGTATCTTGTTAAGCAGCCTTATGTGTGGCACCTTATCAACTGCCTTCTGAAAGTTCAAGTAAATGACATCCAGTGCCTCTCCTTAGTCCGACCTGCTTGTTGCTTCCTCGAAGAACTCTAAAAGGCAAGATTTCCCTTCACAGAAACCATGCTGACTTTGACTTATTTTATCATTAGTCTCCAAGTGCTTTGAAACCTCATCCTTAATAATAGACTCCAACACTTTCCCAACCACTGACATTAGGCTAACTGGTCTATAACTTCTGTTCTCTTGCCTTCTTGCCTTCTTAGAGTGGATTGACATTTGCAATCTTCCAGTCCCTGGGACCATGCCAGTATCAAGTGATACTTGAAACACTGCTACAGTGAAGACAGATGCAAAGTACCCATTAAGTTAATCTGCCATCTCTTTGTCCTCCATTACTACCTCACCAGCATCATTTTCCAGTGGTCAAATAACAACTCTTACCTCCCTTTTATTCTTTATATAACTGAAAAAATTTCGGTACCCTGCTTTATATTATTGGTCAGTTTACCCTCATTTTTCAACTTTTCCCTCCTTATTGTTTTTTTAGTTGCCTTTTGTTGGATTTTAAAAGCTTCCCAATCATCCAACTTCCCACTCACTTTTGTTACCTTATATGCCCTTTCCTTGGCTTTTATGTAGTCCTTAATGTCCCTTGTCAGCCACAGAGTCCTACCTCTGTCATAGAACATAGAACATAGCAATCTACAGTACATCACAGGCCCTTCGGCCACAATTTTGTGCTAACCATGTAACCTACTCTAGCAATTGCCTTGAACTACCCTACTGCATTGCCCTCTATTTTTCTAAGCTCCATGTATCTGTCTAAGAGTTTCAGAAAAGACCCTATTAACCATAGAAACTACAGCACAGAAACAGGCCCTTTGGCCCTTCTTGGCTGTGCTGAACCATTTTCTGCCTAGTCCCACTGACCTGCACACGGACCATATCCCTCCATACACCTCCCATCCATGTATCTGTCCAATTTATTCTTAAATGTTAAAAAAGAACCCGCATTTACCACCTCGTCTGGCAGCTCATTCCATACTCCCACCACTCTCTGTGTGAAGAAGCCCCTCCCTAATGTTCCCTTTAAACTTTTCCCCCCTCACCCTTAACCCATGTCCTCTGGTTTTTTTCTCCCCTTGCCTCAGTGGAAAAAGCCTGCTTGCATTCACTCTATCTATACCCATCATAATTTTATATACCTCGATCAAATCTCCCCTCATTCTTCTACGCTCCAGGGAATAAAGTCCTAACCTATTCAACCTTTCTCTGTAACTGAGTTTCTCAAGTCCCGGCAACATCCTTGTAAACCTTCTCTGCACTCTTTCAACCTTATTTATATCCTTCCTGTAATTTGGTGACCAAAACTGAACACAATACTCCAGATTCGGCTTCACCAATGCCTTATACAACCTCATCATAACTTTCCAGCTCTTATACTCAATACTTCGATTAATAAAGACCAATGAACCAAGAGCTCTCTTTACGACCCTATCTAACTGTGACGATACTTTTAGGGAATTTTGTATCTGTATTCCCAGATCCCTCTGTTCCACTGCACTCCTCAGTGCCTTACCATTAACCCTGTATGTTCTACGTCGGTTTGTCCCTCCAACGTGCAATACCTCACACTTGTCAGTATTAAACTCCATCTGCCATTTTTCAGCCCATTTTTCCAGCTGATCCAAGTCCCTCTGCAGGCTCTGAAAACCTTCCTCACTGTCTACTACACCTCCAATCTTTGTATCATCAGCAAATTTGCTGATCCAATTTACCACATTATCATCCAGATCATTGGTATAGATGACAAGTAACAATGGACCCAGCACTGATCCCTGTGACACACCACTAGTCACAGGCCTCCACTCAGAGAAGCAATTCTCTACCACCACTCTCTGGCTTGTTCCATCGAGCCAATGTCTAATCCAATTTACTACCTCTCCATGTATACCTAGCGACTGAATTTTCCTAACTAACCTCCCATGCGGGACCTCGTCAAAGGCCTTACTGAAGTCCATGTAGACAACATCCACTGTCTTCCTTCATCCACTTTCCTGGTAACCTCCTCTAAAAACTCCAACAGATTGGTCAAACATGACCTACCACGCACAAAGCCATGTTGACTCTCCCTAATAAGCCCCTGTCTATCCAAATGCTTGTAGATTCTGTCTCTTAGTATTCCCTCCAATAACTTACCTACTACTGACGTTAAACTCACCGGCCTATAATTTCCCGGATTACTTTTCGATCCTTTTTTAAACAACGGAACAACATGAGCCAATCTCCAATCCTCCGGCACTCCGTAGACAGCAACATTTTAAATATTTCCGCCAGGGCCCCCGCAATTTCAAGACTAGTCTCCTTCAAGGTCCAAGGGAACACTCTGTCAGGTCCCGGGGATTTAGCCACTTTAATTTTCCTCAAGACAGCAAGCACCTCCTTCTTTTCAATCTGTACAGTTTCCATGGTCTCACTACTTGATTCCCTCAATTCCATAGATTTCATGCCAGCTTCCTTAGTAAATACAGACGCAAAAAACCTATTTAAGATCTCCCCCATTTCCTTTGGTTCCGCACAAAGCCGACCACTCTGATCTTCAAGAGGACCAATTTTATCCCTTACAATCCTTTTGCTCTTAATATACTTGTAAAAGCTCTTTGGATTATCCTTCATTTTGACTGCCAAGGCAACCTCATGTCTTCTTTTAGCCCTCCTGATTTCTTTCCTAAGTATTTTCTTGCACTTCTTATACTCCTCAAGCACCTGATTTACCCCCCTGTTTCCTATACATTTCATACAACTCCCTCTTCTTCTTTATCAGAGTTGCAATATCCCTTGAGAACCAAGGTTCCTTATTCCTATTCAATTTGCCTTTAATCCTGACAGGAACATACAAACTGCACTCTCAAAATTTCCCCTTTGAAGGCTTCCCACCTACCAATCACATCTTTGCCAGAGAACAACCTGTCCCAATCCACGCTTTTTAGATCCTTTCTCATTTCTTCAAATTTGGCCTTCTTCCAGTTCAGAACCTCAACCCTAGGACCAGATCTATCCTTGTCCATGATCAAATTGAAACTAATGGTGTTATGATCACTGGAACCAAAGTGCTCCCCTACACAGACTTCTGTCACTTGCCCTAATTCATTTCCTAACAGGAGATCCAATATTGCATCCCCTCTAGCTGGTCCCTCTATATATTGATTTAGAAAACTTTCCTGAACACATTTTACAAACTCTAAACCATCTAGACCCCTAACAGTATGGGAGTCCCAATCAATGTATGGAAAATTAAAATCCCCTACCACCACATCTTTATGTTTCCTGCAGTTGCCTGCTATCCCTCTGCAGATTTGCTCTTCCAAGTCTCGTTGACTATTGGGTGGTCTGTAATACAATCCCACTAATGTGGCCATACCTTTCCTGTTTCTCAGTTCCACCCATAAGGACTCAGTAGACAAGCCCTCTAATCTGTCCTGCCTGAGCACTGCTGTAATATTTTCCCTAACAAGCAATGCTACTCCCCCACCTTTCATTCCTCTGCCCCAATCACATCTGAAACATCGGAACCCTGGAATATTAAGCTGCCAGTCCTGCCCCTCCTGTAGCCAAGTTTCACTAATTGCTACAACATCATAATTCCACGTGTCAATCCACACCCTCAACTCATCCGCCTTCCCTGCAATACTCCTAGCATTGAAATATATACACCTCAGAACCTTTCTATCAGTGGATTTGCTTAAACTTTCAACATCATTTATTTTCACCCCAGTCACACTGTCAGCTCTGGCACTCTGGTTCCCATCCCCCTGCAAATCTAGTTTAAAGCTTCCCCAATAGCACTAACAAACCTCCCTGAAAGGATATTGGTCCCCCTGTGGTTCAAGTGTAACCCGCTTCTACCTCCATCGCTCCCACCACTCTCTGTGCGAAAAACTTACCCCTGACCTCACCTCTGTACCTGCTTCCAAGCACCTTAAAACTATGTCCCCTTGTGTTAGCCATTTCAGCCCTGGGAAAAATCCTCTGGCAATGCCCCTCATCATCTTATACATTTCTATCAGGTTACATCTCATCCTTCGTCACTTTAAGGAGAAAAGGCCAAGTTCATTCAACCAATTTTCATAAGGCACGCTCTCCAATTCAGGCAAAATCCTTGTCAGTCTCCTTTGCACTCTTTCTATAGTATCCACATCCTTCCTGTGGTGAGGTAACCAGAACTGAACACACAGATTGCAGAAGAGTCATTTGAGAACTGCTTCTTCTGTGGAAAATATCTATCCTGTACCTTGTGAATTATTCCCAGAAACTTCAGACATTTCTGTTCTACTGTCATCTCCACCAGTATCCCCCTCCAGTCCACCTGGGCAAGCTCCTCTCTCATGCATCTGTAATTCCTTTTATTCAATTGTGATACTGATACATGTGACTTATGCTTCTCCCTCTCAAATTGCAGTATGAATTCAATCATATGATGGTTACTGTCTCCTAAGGGTTCCTTTACGTTAAACTCATTAATACAAACTGGGTTATTACACAACAGCCAATCTAAGATAACCTTTCCCCTGGTAAACTCAAGCACAAGCTGCTCTAAAAAAATCACCTTGTAGGCATTCAACAAATTCCCTCTTTGCGATTCAAAACCAACCTGATTCTTCCAATCCCCTTGCATGTTGAAGTCCCCCATTACAACTGCGGCATTACCCTTATTACATGCCTATTCCAGCTCCCTTTCCAATCTCAACCCACATCTTGGCTACTATTTGGATGCCTATATATGATTCCCATAATGGTTCTTTTACCCTTAAAGTTTCTTCACTCCACCCACAAAGATTCAACATTCTCTGCCCCTAAGTCACCTCTTTCTAAAGATGTAATTCCATCTCTTACCAACAGAGCCACACCACCACCTGTGCCTTCCTGCCTGTCCTTTCACTATGAAATATATATCCTTTGATGTTAAGCTCCCAACTGTGACCCTCTTACAGCCACAACTCAGTGATACCCACAGCGTCACACTGACCAATCTCTAACTGCGCCACGAGTTCGTCCCCCTTATTCTGAATGCTATACGCATTTCAATACAGCACCTTCAGTCTTGCATTCTTTGCCCTTTTGAATCTTGCCTCTGTGGTACAATTTAACTCTGCTCGGTCTGTATTTGTAGCCAATCATTGGCTTGTCCTTCCTTACATTCACGTTACACCCATCATCTACTTGTAAACCTGCTGGTTCATCCTCAGCTCCATCATTCTGGTTCCCACCCGCCTTCTATATTAGTCTAAACCACTGTCTATTGTCACAGGTTATTCTTTTTCTTTTACAGAGATGATCAAATTCAAATTCTGAATGCCTGGCTGAAGTACCAAAGAGCAAGAAAATCTCCAGTAGTCTCCAATTCCAACAAAAATACAGTTTACCCCAATTACTTACACCTCAGTTTCTGCTTTCAAAGACTAATATTATCACATATGCTGGTTCTCTAGGTGGAATTAGTTTAGGGAAAACAGGTTAACCATTTTAGTTTGATATTACCCTACTTTTTAAAGGTAAACCAACTGATAGGCAGGGAAATTATTTTGTTACAATGTTGTTGACAGCTTGGAGAAGTTGTTTTTATATCTACCACCCTCAAAAAATGCAGTGAATTACCTGGAAAAACAATCTGTTGCTTCATTATATTGCCTTCTTCTAAGTTGAACAGCAGTTATTGAATGTTGAGGGATAATAATGTTAAAAATCAGATGAAAAGATGACGAGCATATATATTATCTGTAGTGTTGACCTTGAGTTCACGGAATGGTATCTGATCAGTAAAGAAGTTGTTCAACCTGTACCACAAAGAGCAATCAACTTGACTGACTACCCAGCATGATTCACATCATCTTTTATTTGTTGCTTCCCCTCAAATACTTATTCCATTCCCTTTGGAGTGTTCCTGTTGGATTCGTGCCTATCTTCCTCATGCAGCACATTCCAGATTCTAGGTTCTTTTAGCATAAAATTTTAATTACATCACTTGTAGCTATTTTGCCAATTCCAGAATCTAATACCATCTTGTTATCAATGTTATGATGTTGAAAACTGCTTATCTTTATTTACTCTATCCAAATCCGGTGCAATTATTAAACAACGCACACGAAATGCTGGAGGAACTCAGAGGGCCAGGCAGCATCTCTGGAAAAGAGTACAGTCGATGATTCACGTCAAGACCCTTCAGCAGGACCAGAGAAAAAAAAGCTGAGGAGTAGGTTTAAAAGGGGGGAGGGAGGGGAGGAAGAACCAAAAGGTGAGGTGATAGGTGAAACTGGGGTGTGGTGGGGGGGTAAGGTGAGGTAATGAGCTGAAAAGTTGATTCGGGAAAGAGCTACAGGGCTGGAGAAGGGGAATCTGATAGGAGAGAACAGAAGGCCATGGAAGAAGGAAAAGGGGGAGGTGATAGGCAAGTTAGGAGATAAGGTGAGAGAGGGAAAGGGAAATGAAAATGAGGAATGATGAAGGTGAGCGTGGGCATTACCAGAAGTTTGAGAAATCTATGTTCATGCCATCAGGTCGGAGGCTACCCAGATGGAATATAAGGTGTTGCTCTTCCAACCTGAGTGTGGCCTGATTGCGACAATAGAGGAGGTCATCGATGGACATGCCGGAATGGGAATGAGAAGAGGAATTAAAATAGGTGGCCACTGGGAAATCTCACTTTTTCTAGTGGATGGAGCGAAGCTTTCTCCCAATCTGCATCGAGTCTCACTGATATACAGGAGGTTACACCGGGAGCACCAAGCACAGTAGATGACTCCAACAGACTCACAGGCAAAGTATCACCTCACCTGGAAGGACTGTTTGGGGCCCTGAATGGTAGTGAGGGAGAAGGTGTTGGGGAAAATGTAGCATTTGCTCTGCTTGCAAGGATGTGCCAGGAGGGAGATCAGTGGGAAGGGACAGGTGAATAAGGGAATTGCATAGGGAGCGATTCCTGTGGAAAGCAGAAAATGAGGGGGAGAGAAAGGTGTGCTTGGTGGTAGGATCCCGCTGGAGATGGCAAAAGTTAAGAAGAATTATGTGCTGGATGCGAAGGCTGGTGGGGTAGTAGGTGAGGACAAGAGGAACCCTATCCCTGGTGGGGTGTCAGGAGGATGGGGTGAGGGCAGACATGCGTGAAATGGAAGAGATGCAGTTGAGGGCAGCACTGATGGTGGAGAAAGGGTTTTTAAACATCTCTGTTAAATCTCCTCTAAGCATTAGAGCTTCTTCAGACCATCCATGTAATTCTAATGGCTTATCTCCTGAACAATTCAAATAACTTTATTCTGTCCTCGCTTTCCTGTTCACCCTATTTTGATGTGCCCAGAATTACATACATTGAGACTGAAGTGTTACTTCTTGCAAGAACCTAGATTTTAGACTTTGCCTCTGCTTTGAAAGCCCAAGATCCAAAATGCTTTATTGACCATCTTGTTGTCTTCAAAGGTGATAAGAAATAAATGCAAGAGTAGTCTCAAGGATCTTAAGTTTAGTCCAGGATTCAATAAAATTCTGGCTGATTCTTAACCTCAAGGCCATGGTCCTGTCTAATCTCTTGAAATAAAAACAAACAATATTGGAAATACTCATCAGGTTAGACAACAGCTGTGGAGTAACAGAGTTAACATTTCAGTCAATGGCCTTTCATCTGGACTTGGAAAAGTTAGAAATCAATTATATTTTGAAGTGCAGAGAAGTGGAAGGGTTGTAGCAAATATCCAGAGGGAGGTTATGAGAATATGTTTGAAAACTGGATCTCATCACACTGAGGCAGAGATGTGTTTGCCCAACAAAAATTGCACTGCATTTATCACCACATTTTATGACCCTGTCAGTTTTGGGCTTTCATGCTGAAAGTCCAGTTTAGTGAAAGTTTGAATTGGTCTCAATAACCTCTCTGTGACTGGTCTCTTACCCTGCTTCAATGAAGTCCAGCCTTAGCTCAAGGAACAGCACCTTATGTACACTACAGCCCTCAGGACTCAATATTAAATGCAACAATTTCAGTGAAACAACCTTTCTAATTCATGCTAGAAATGCCCAGTTCCAAGAAAGGTCACCAGCTTGTCACATTAACTGTTCCCTGTCTTCACAAATGATGTCACAGAATATTTTCAGCATTATCAAATATATTTCAGCTCTCCAGCAAGTGCAGAATTTATAGCTCACACTTTGTCGCATTCTTCTGTCGTTATTCACTTCCTTCCTTTTAATTCTCTCCCAGAGGGATCAACAGCAGTTAACTAACATTTACCACCCTCTCAGCTGGCACTACCACTGTTATGTCATTCAGTTTCTCTTTATCTCCACCCTATCCCTGACATTTCTTTGGTTCTTTCCACCACTCCTCTTTATCTCTTTTAAAAAGCATGTTTAATTTAGTTACTGACTAATGTTTAATTTCTAACTCTTCATTGTTCTGATGAAAAGTCATGGACTATTTCTGTTTCATTACACACAGATGCTGCCTCACCTGCTGAGTATTCCCAACGTTCTGCGCTTTTATTTTTGTTGTCTTATGAAAGAGGAGGATGCAAAGAAAGAAGACGTCGTATTGGAGTCATTTAGAATGACTCCAGACTGAAAAAGTTTGCTCCCAATCTGTGCTTTTCCACTGAACAAGGCTTATATAAACCAAGATAACCTTTCTCTATATCAGAGGTTGTTAAGGAAGTAAGCCAGCTATTTCCTGAGGGATCCAATCTCCCCTCTCACCACCACACTGACATGTTTTCTTATTGTCATTGGATCCAGCCTCACTGTGAAACTTCTGCAGATATTTAACTCTCCTTCACTGTGAGAGGCTCTCCATGAGCACTTCTGGTGAACTGTGCAATTTACATCCTGCCAAATGGGGCAAAAGGAAGAAAAAAAGAAAAACTGCGTAAATGGAAGACTGATGAAGAGAGCTATGAATGAAACAGCATGCCCATGTCCTGGTCTCATTCACCTATTCAAGTCATGAACGTGAATGTCTTCCATTCTATAAATGTCTCTTGTTGGCTTACTGCCTCCTACTGGGGAGCAGGTCATCCTCTCCTCTTGCTACTTCCATCAGGAAGAAGGTATCAAAACCTTAGGTCACACAACCACATTCAGGAGCAGTTTTTATCCATCAACCATCAGGCTGTTGAACCAATGGGGATAACTTCACTTAACCCATTACTGAATTGTTCCCACAACCAATGGATTCACTTTCAAGGACTCCTCATCTCATCTTCTTAATATTTATTGGTTACTTATTATTATTATTATTATTATTTATATTTCTGAGAAAGGACTAGAATACAAAAGCAAGGATATAATGCTGAGGCTTTATAAGGCATTGGTCAAACTGCACTTTGAATACTGTGAGCAGTTTTGAGGCCCTTATCCGAGAAAAAAAATGTGCTAACATTGGAGATAGTCCAGAGAAGGCTTGTGAGAATGATCCCAGGAATTAAAGGGTTAACATATAAGGAGTGTTTGGTGGTTCTGGGGCAGTATTCACTGGAGTTTAGAAGAATGAGGAGTATTCTCATTAAAGCCTATCAGATATTGAAAGGCCTTGATAGAATGGATGAGAAGAGGATGTTTCTTATAGTGAGGGAGTCTAGGATCATAGGGTACAGCCTCAGACTAGAAGGATGTTCATTTAAAATAGAGGTGAGGAGGTATTTCTTTAGCCAGAAGGTAATGAATCTGTGGAATTCATTTCCACAGTCGGCTGTGCAGGCCAAGCCTTTGGGTATGTATAAGGCAGAGATTGATTGGCTCTTGATTAATCAGGGTGTCAAAGGTTATGGGGAGAAGGCAGGAGAATGGGGTTTAGAGGGATTATAAATCAGTCATGATGGAATGTTAGAGCAGACTCAATGGGCTGAATGGCCTAATTCTGCTCCCACGTCTTCTGGTCTTCTGGTCTTCAGGTGTCACAAACCTTCCTTCAGTGTGGTGTTACACTGCATGGAAAAAGTTAAACTGTCTGGATGCTCATTGATGTGCATTACAGATATCAGCCATGGACACAGAACATTGCAGCACAGTACAGCTCCTTCAATCCATCATATGCTGACCTTTTAACCAATCTAACCCTTCCCTCTCATATAGCCCTCCATTTTTCTAACATTCAAGTGCATCCACCATTTGCCTTACTTACCACTGACTCAACCTGCGAGTTAGCCATTAGGGAATCCTGCACAAGGGCTCCCAAAGCCTGTTGTACTTCTGATTTTTGAATTTTCTCTCCATGTAGAAAATAGTCTATCCTTTTATTTCTTCTGCCAAAGTGCATGACCATACACTTCGCAACACTGTATTCTGTATGCTACTTCTTTGCTCATTCTCCTAATCTGTCAAAATGCTTCTGCAGCATCCCTGATTCCTGAACACTACCCGACCCTCCACCTGTCTGAAATGCTCACAATACTCCAAGTGAAGTCTTACCAATGTCTTGTAAATCCTCAACATTACATCCTTGCTTTCATATTCTAGTCAAATGCTCACATTTTATTTGCCTTTCTCACAATCGACTCAACCTGCAAAATAACCTTTAGGGAATCCTGCACAAGGACTCCCAAGTCCCTTTGCACCTCCGATTTTTGAAATTTCTCACAATTTTAAATATAGTCGACACTTTCATTTCTTCTACCAAAGTGCGTGTTCATACATTTCCTAACACTGTATTCCATTGGCCTCTTCTTTGTGCATTTTTTTAATCGGTCAAAGTCCTTCTGCATCCTCCCTGCTTCTACAACACCACATGACCCTCCACCAATCTTTGTATCATCCACAAACTTGTCCACAAAGCCATCAATTCTGATATCCATATCATGGACATCTGACGTAAAAAGAAGTGGTAGCAACACAGACCCCCGTGGAAAACCACTCGTCACCGGCAGCCATTCAGAAAAGGCTCCCTTTATTCCCACTCTTTGCCATCCTGCCAATCAGCCGCTGCTTTATCCATGCTGGAATACCATGGTCTCCTAACTTGTTGAGCAGCCTCATGTATAGCACCTGTCAAAGGCCATCTGAACATTCAAGTACACAACTCCCACCTTTGTGTATCCTGCTTGTTATTTCTTCAGAGAATTGTCAGTTGAGATTTTCCCTGAAGTAAACCACTCTGACTTCGACCTATTTTATCATGTGTCTCCAAGTACCTCGAAAACACATCCTTAATGATCAACTCCCACATCTGACCACTGAGGTCAGACTAACTGGCCTATAATTGCCCTTTTTTCATGCCCTTTCTATTTCTCCTTAAAATAATATGTCACATCCTGCAACTGTTTGGGGGCCCGCTTATAATTCTCAGCAGGGTCTTGTCACTGTTACAGCTTCTTAACTCTACCCACAAGGATTCTAGATCTTCTGATCTTATGCAACCTCTTTCAAAGAATTTGATTTGATTTTTTTACAAACAGAGCTACTCCACCCCCTTTGTCTAACTTTTTGATACAGCGTGTATCCTTGGTTGTTCTGCTCCCAACTACGATCTTTCAGTCACAACTCATTGATGGCCATATCGTATCTGCCAATATCTAACTGTGCTACAAGATCATCTGCTTTATTCCATACACTGCACATTTTCAAATATAATACCTTCAGTCCAGTATTTATCAATATTTTCAATTTTGGCCTCCTGTTACACTTCAGCTCATCCCACTGACTGTAATTTCGCCCTATCGTCTGCCTGTCCTCCCTCGCAGTCAAACGACACACTGCATTGACTTGTATAGTTTCAGCCCTATCACTCTGGTCCCATCTCCCTGGCAAATTAGTTAAAACTCTCCCCAACAGCTCTAGCAAAGCTGCCTGTAAGAATATTGGTCCCCCTCTGGTTCAGGTGTAACCCATCCTTTTTATACAGGTTATACCTTCTCCAGGAGAGATCCCAATGATCCAGAAATCTGAACCCCTGCCCCCTGCACCAATTCTTCAGCCATGCAGTCATCTGGCAAATCATGCAGGATTTGTGGAGGGAGATATTTTAAATCTTTAAATCTTTTAAATCAAGATCCTTCAAATGACTTGAGATTCCAGGATCTGCAGTCTGTTGTGTAACAGTAAAGAGAGAAACCAATCAACCAGAGGGAGAGTGGAGAGTTTATAGTTTTCTTATGCAGAGTTGTGGGCAGGCACGGGGTGAGAAACAAAGGACTAAATTCTGATAGATTAAGACAGATCAGATGATAAAGAGCATTAGTACCGGCCATGAGCGAGATTTTCCGAAGAAATGCGATGACAAAGACAGCTTACCTGAAGCTGGAAATTTCATTGTTGATTCCAGAGGATGTGAGTGGCCCAAACTAAAGATAAAAGATGTTTGTATTCTAGTTTAAATTGGAATAACTGGAATGTCAAGTTGTTAACTGGATACACTGAAAGGCATTGCTGAAGAAACCCAGCAACCATACAGATCAAATGAGAACAGAGGACCTGGGAGTACTCAGCAGAGCAGGTGTCACCTCCGGGGAGAGGAACAGTTAACATTTCCGGTCAATAGACATTTCGCTACCTTCAGCTGACAGTTTCTAGCACTTCCTGCTTTCATTTCTGATTTTAAGCATCTGCTGTTTGGTTTTGCTTTACATCATCAAAGTTGAATTGGTTTTAAAGGAATCTTCAAGGCAACAATAATAAGAGGAAAAGGTAAGTAAAATAAGCTGTAGAAAACAACAAAAATGATCAACTTTCTTTTATTCTGTATCATTTATGATTGAAGGATTCTAAATTCTTGAGAGCCAAATAATAAGAACCACTTGGTAAATTGTCATTTATATATTTATATGTCTGGTTCCACTCACAGCCAGAACAATGAGTATGAGAGTGTTGCTAATCAAAGCACATACAGTGGCATGCAAAAGTTTGGGCACCCCTAGTCAAAATTTCTGTTACTGTGAATAGCTAAGCGAGTAAAAGATGTGGCCAAAAAGTTCTATTCAAAAAGGTTCAAAGGAACATCTAAACAAGCTTGATGCATTTTGGAAATAAGTCCTGTGGACTGTTGAAGTTAAAATAGAACTTTTTGGCTGCAATGAGCAAAGGTATGTTTGGAGAAAAAAAAGGTGCAGAATTTCATGAAAAGAACCCCTCTCTAACTGTTAAGCACGGGGGTGGATCGATCATGCTTTAAGCTTGTGTTGCAGCCAGTGGCATGGGGAACATTTACCAGTGGAGGGAAGAATGAATTCAATTAAATACCAGCAAATTCTGGAAGCAAACATCACACCATCTGTAAAAAAGCCGACGATGAAAAGAGAATGGCTTCTACAACAGGATAATGACCCTAAACACAACTCAAAATCCACAATGGACTACCTCAAGAGGCGCAAGCTGAAGGTTTTGCCATGGCCCTCACAGTCCCCCGACCTAAACATCATCGAGAATCTGTGGATAGACCTCAAAAGACCAGTGCATGCAAGAGGGCACTAGAAACTCACAGAAAAAGAAGCCTTTTGCAAGGAAGAATGGGCAAAAATCACCCAAACAAGAATTAAAAGACTCTTAGCTGGCTACAAAAAGCATTTACAAGCTGTGATACTTGCTAAAGGGGGTGTTACTAAGTACTGCCATGCAGGGTGCCCAAACTTTTTCATCGGGCTCTTTTCCTTTTTTGTTATTTTGAAACTGTAAAAGATGGAAATAAAAAAGTTTTCTTGCTTAAAATATTAAAGAAAAGTGTCATCTTTAACTTTATGCCTTTTGGAAATCAGTTCATCTTTTACTCACTTAGCTATTCACAGTAACAGAAATTTTGACCAAACTTTTGTATGTCACTGTATATTGGCCAAGTCATTTGGAATCTCTCCTCCTTCTCCAGAGGTGCCTCAACATAGCTTAATTTCACTGCTAACAGAAATGGGTCTCCTACAGTGCATGTTCTTAGTATTACATTGTAGCTTCTTGGCTAGATTGTCAGCTCATCGCAAATGTGTGTTTCTTGAATCTATAATCGCTACGATTTGCATTTTGTACTAAAAGTCTCAAGTTAAAGATTAATTTGAAAATGGCCAGAATGTCAGGCAACACTTGTGGGCTGACCCCTGCATGCCTTTGGGTGTGTTGGTTGTTGACACAAATGATATATTTCATTATATATTTGGATGTATACATGATAAATAAACTTGAATCTTGAATCTTGGCTTGGTATATTCCAGAATATCACACCCTTTAAGTCCCTTTTCAAAATGGTTACTGTATTTAGCAATTATTTTTATGTTGTGAATTCTATTCCCTTCAGTATGATCAGATACATTGGTAGTAATAGAACTCATGACATTCCTGAATTCATACAGTGTTTTCAAAATAAGTCAATTTTATTCTATTACTTAACTGCAGAATTGGTTTTCGAATGTCCATCATTATCTCAAATAAAATTTACAACCACCATGGAGAAAGGGAATTGTTATCCATGGAATGGCCTTAGCTCACATCTCAAAGGCAAAGACTAGCCAATCCATTTGTTTATTTTCCTCTTTGATTAATTAGTTATAAATTTTATAACTTTAGTCAGAATGCATGAAACATTGCTTGTTAGCAAAACTAGCGATATTGTGATTTGTTTTATATTCTTGTCAAACTTTTGACTTTAATTTAGATATTTTTGTTCAAATTGAGATTATTGGAAAAGAGAAAATTGTGTTGTCATTCAGATCATTTTCTCCACTGGAATGGTGAACAGTCTTGTCCATGGTTACATTTAATCTCTCTTGGGAAGGCAGCTAATTATAGGTTAAGTTTCATTAATGTGGAGAAAGGAATCTCTAACATATCAATCCAAATATGATGGACTTCCACTTTAATTACATGATAAATTTTGACATTTCCTGTTTTACAGACAGACTTTTTACTTTAGCTAAAGTTTAAGGGAGGAACATAGAATGGTTTCAGTGACATTTACTTTACTTCAAATCGCCAAGTTCTTGTCCAGACTAAATTTGTCTGAGAGATAGAGATTTGCAATTCCCCAGATACAGAATCATATTATCAGTTGCTATTTCATTTTAGTAGTGAGGAAGATGAAGTGAAAAGGGATTGGAACATTTCTATAAGTGGATGTAGTTTTCTGAAGATGAGAAAGTATGCAGTTTCTTCAGCCTCCAGCTAGAAAGGATTTCAAGTCTGTCATATCTTGTTGCTTTGTGGAAAAGAGAGATAATATCCTTTCTTCTGTTCATCTCACCATATAAAAAATCCTGCTCTATTAATTTTAATAGGTTCGCAATCTGTCTCATTATACCGCTCATGAAATCTCATCATTGGCAATGGTATGACCTTGGCAGACTGAATGAAATTAGAATCTTTTCTTTTTGGTAGACTTTGTACAATGCTCAGCATCACTCACACCCTCTCAGATAATGAAGCAGCCCACATCCAAATGCAACAAGACCTGTACAATATGCAGGACTGCGCTGAAAGGTGGCAAGTAACATTTGCAACACACAAGCATAACAGTGCCAGGCAATGACGGATTTCAACAAGGGAATGTTCACCTATCACCTCCTGATCTTCAATGGCATTGCCATCATTGAATCCACTACCATTGATATCCTGGGGATTATCATTGACCAGAAACTGAACTGGGGAGTCATTATACATTGGTCAGAGGCTAGGAATCATGTGGTGAGTAGCTCACATCCTGGCCCTCCAAGCTCAGTCCACCATCTACAAGGCTCAAGTCAGGAGTATGATAGAATACTCACCACAGCTGCATAAAGTTCTAAACTCAGCCAGCTCCATCATGGGCTCTGGTCTCCCCAACATCGAAGACACCTTCAAATAGTGATGCCTCAAAAAGGTGGCATCCATCATCAAGGACCCCCATCACTCAGGGCCGGCCCTCTTTTTATTGCTACCACCCAGGAGGAAGTAAAGGAGCCAGGAGTCACAGACTCAAATTTTTCAGGAACAGCTTCTTCCTCTTCACCATCAGATTTCTAAGTGATCCCCTGAACACTGCGTCACTATTTACTTTCTTCTTTTTACTTTTCTCTCTTCTTGCAGTACTTATTTAATTTAACTTTTATTGTAATATTTTATAATTTATTATTTCTTAATGCATTTTATTGCTTTTTTATTATTATGCATTGCAGTGTACTGCTGCCGCAAAACAATAAATTTGCAGAGGCTGATGAGATGGTAGGTAAGGACAAGAGGGACCCTATCACTATTAAGGTGGCAGAAGATGGGATGAGTGCTCGAATGTTCAGGAATTGGAGGCAATGCGGGTCAGGGTAGCATCAGTAGTAGAAGGAGGGAAACTTTTTTTAAAAGAAGGAGGACATCTCTGATGCCCTTGAATGGAAAGCCATGTCCTGGGAACAGATGCTTTTGATATCTTTTTGATATTATTGGCTAACTTACCTTCATATTTCGTCTTCTTGCCCTTTATGTCTTTTAGTTGCCTTCTGTTTTTTAAAACCTTCCCAATCCTCTAACTTCCCACTATTTTTGCTATATTAAATGTCCTCTTTTTTTCTTTTATGCAGTCTTTGACTTCCCTAGTCAGTACAGTTGCCTCAACCTCCACTTGGAATTTTCTTTTCATATTTGAGATGTATCTTTCCTGTGGCTTCCAAATATCCTCCAGAATCTCCAGCCATTGCTATCCTACCATCATCCCTGCTAGTGTCCTCTTCCAATCAACTTTGGCCAGCTCCTTTCTCATGCTTTTGTAATTACCTTCACTCCACTGTGATACTGATACACTTGACTTTATCCCTCCCTCTCAAATGGCAGGGTGAATTCTAACATATTATTATCACTGTCTCCCAAGGGTTCCTTTACCTTAAGCTCCCTGATAAAATCCAGTTCAATGCACGACACCCAATCCAGAATTGTCTTTCCCCTAGTGGGCTCAATTACAAACTACTTCAAAAGACATCTCACAGGCATTCTACAAATTCTTCCTCCTGAGATCCAGAACTAACTTGATTTACCCAATCTGCCTGCACTTTGAAATCACCCATGAATGTTATAACATTGCCTTTTCTATTTCCCATGATAATTTATATCTCACATCCTGGCTACTATTTGGAGGCCGGTATATAACTCCCAACAGGGTTTTTTATACTCTTGCAGTTTCTTAACGCTATCCACAAGAACTCTATATCTTCTGATCCTATATCACCTCTTTCTAAGGATTTGATTTCATTTTTTATCAACAAAGCCAACCCCACTCTCTCTGCGTATTAGCCTGTCCTTTTAATACAAGATGTATTCTTGGATTTTCAGCTCCCAACTAAGATCTTCTTTCAGTCATGGCTCTCTGATGCCCACAACGTATTACCGGCCTAACTCTAACTATGCTACAAGATCATCTCTCTTACTTTGTATACAGTGTGCATTCGAATATAACACCTTCAGTCCTTATTTATCACCCTCTTTAATTTTGCGCCCATGTTATACTTCCACTCATCGCAATGATTGCAATTTTGCTCTATCATCTACCTGTCCTTCCTGATAGTCTCACTCAACAATTCATCGACTTGTATGCCAATTGCCCCATCCTCAGCCCTATTACTTTGGTTCATATCCCCTGCCTACTTAGTTTAAATCTTCCCCACAGTTCTATAGTTCTATCAACTTGCCCACAAGGATATTGGTCCCCCTCAAGTTCAGGTGTAACCTATCCTTTTTCTACAGGTCATTCATTCTCCTGAAACAATCTCAAAGATCCAGAAATCTGAAACCCTGTTCCTGCACCACTTCGTCGGCCACTCATTCATCTGTACTGTCATTGTATTGTCCTGACTAGTATGTGGTACTGGAAGTAATTTAGAGATTACTACCTTGGATGTCCTACTCTTCAGCCTCTTCCCTAACTCCCTAGACTCACTTTGCAGGACCACTTTCCCCTTTCTACCTCTGCTATTGGTGCCAATGTGCACCATGACCTCTGGCTGCTTACCCTTCCTCTTCAGAATCTCTTGCAGACGCTTTGAGACATCCTGGACCCTAGCACCTAGGAGGCAATACATGATCCTGGCCTCTCTTTTGCGGCCACAGAATCTCCTGCTACCTCCTCCACCCTCCTATCTATCAAATCTCCTACCACTATCGCTGCTGCTTTGGTCTCTGATAGGTCATACCCCAGCAGTATCTAAAGGGGTATACTTGTTGCTGAGGGGAAAGGCTGCAGGGGAACCTGCACTGACAGCTTACTCTCCTTATTCTCCCATCTACTATCTGAAGACTGGGCTCTGAATTTGACTACCTCAGTAAATTTCTTATCTGCAAGGTTTTCAGCCTCCTGAATCATCTCGAGTACATTCTGATCCAGCTCTAGTTCCTTTTTTTAAATTCAAATTTTTATTATTATTTATTCTTATTTTACAAAGCAGCACAGCATATCACAGAGCAGATACAGAACAGCATACTTGCACAGCCATCCCATGACAGCAAAACAAATAAAACTTGGAGACAGAGAGAAGTTCTAATTTAAGTTTGAATTAACATACAACCAAAATTGATCCCACGCATCTTGCACTTCTCCCTCACTATTAATTCTTCCCAATATGTGTTCATATGATGAAATCTTAATCATTTCCTCAGTCCATTCCTTCACAGTAGGACATCTGCTTTTTTTCCCAGTTTTGCAATATAATTCTTGCAACTGTGATGAGACCCACCTTTGAAATAGTAAATTTGTCATTGTTTACATTAGGTATCATTGTCCTATCACCCAAAAGACAGGAGCTGAAGCTGGGTGCACTTCCTGCAGATGTAGTCATCAGGAGGTTACTGCCTTAACTACCGTCCTGCCTGCACTTGTTATACCTCCAACTTCTCAAACTTAAGCTCTAGCATGTCCCTGTTCTCGCCGAAGCCAGCTAAACCAATGCCTGGCCACTCTAACACTGTCCGCTCCAAGAATGGCCACTCCACTTCAACCTTACTGCTTTTTATTGGCCCTTGCTATGTTACTATTAGCCCAAGAACTCTCGTACTCACTTTTTAAAACAGGTGCGTAAAGTTCACGAGGAACTGTCTCCAACTCAGTCTGCGATCTCCCGTACTGCTTTTTAATTATTTTCCAACTGAGAAGATGACCTCATATTTTACCTTATTATATTCCATTATGGACATTCTCTTAACCTATCAATATCACTCTGCATCATCCTCAGTTTTGTACCATCAGCAAACTCAGTCACTTCATCTAAATCATTGATATGGACTGTGAACTAATAGGGCAATTGCTAGTGGTGATCCCTGAGGCATCCAGCTGGCCACAGCCTTTCACAGCAAAATCATATGCTTATTCCTAGTCCTTGCTTTCTAACCATTAATTAATCCTTAATTCATGCTCCAAATGTTTTAATTATTTTAATATCCTAATCTGGCACCATATCGAGGTCTACTGAATATCCAAATACTGCTTTGCTAATTACAGCCTCAAATTGCCAACAGATTTATCGATCAGGATTGCATTTTGATAAGTGTATATTGACTGCCCGATACTATTATTATTTCCTAAGTGCTGCATTATTACAGCTTTACATTGTCCCTATGAAGTATGTCAGGATACCTTGTGTAGATTCCTGTTCCCTCTCTCTTCTGTTTCTTAAAAAGGGTGATTACACTTGCTAGTTTCCAATCTGCAAAAACTAATCTAGTCTCTATCGAAATTTGGAAGGTGACAACCTGTGACTCTACTTTCACCAGAGGGCACCTCTTTCAAAGTCTTTGGATACATGTTATCAGGTTCAGGGGATTTATTGGTTATCATTCACGCTAATCTTCTAGTTTGTTTTTCACTCCTACTGATTTCCTTCAACTTCTCATTCACATCAGATCTATCCTGCACGATTTCCAGGAGGTTTGTTTTGAGTCCTACCATGAAAACAAAGACATTAATTGCTTAATAAAGACACTAATACCATGAATGGAAGGGCACAGGGGAGTGTAGTGGAAAAGAAGGACCTAGGAGTACAAGGGTCACAAGTACACCAGGTGGTGAGAAAGGTATTTGGCACGGTGGCCTTTATCAGTCAGGGCACTGGGGACAGCAGTTGAGACCTTGTGCTGCAGTCTGTAAGTCATTTTTCAGGCCACACTTGGAATACTGTGCAGTTTTAGTTACTATGTTATAGAACAGTTGTGGTTAAACTACAAAGCATGCAGAAATGCTTTACATGGATTTTGTTAGAGATAGGGGCCCTGAGTTATAATGAGAGATTGGCCAGTCTAGGCTTTTGTTCCATGGAGCATAAGAGAATGAAAGGAGGTCTTATAGAAAAGTTTAAATTTATGAGAGGTATACCTAAAGTAGATGTTAAGTCTTTTGCCCAGGGTTTAGGAGACCACAATGAGAGGACACAGATTTAGGGTGCCAGGGAAATGATTTAAAAGTGTCTTGAGCGGCAATTTTTCTTCTTGCAGAGGTTGGTGAGCTGCCAGAAGTAGCTGAGGTGGGTATGATACTAGTAGCAGTAGTGCAGTTACTCGGGTCGAGCATGATGTTCTCCTATGAGGTTGTCTATTGGTAGGTCCTCAGGTGGCTGTAGAGGCCAATCCAGAATCCACATATTCTGGTACGGTATAGGCAAGAGTAAGTGGTGGCTGTGGTTGGTGGCTGAGTCTTCTGTTTGTTCAGCTTCTCCTTTCACAGCTACCACTTGGTCTCTGCAGCACAGTGGAGGCCAATCTCATGTAGCACAGCTCCCTCTTGAAGAGATTTCCTCCAGGTGTATTTATTGAGTGCAATGTCTTGCCTGATTTTAGATGTAATGTTGAATTTCCTCAGGCTGATACTGATGTTAACTTTAAAGCGCTTTTTTGCCCAAGTTCAAGGTTCAAGGTTCAAAGTACATTTATCATTAAAGTACACGGGCAGTATACAACTTTGAGATTTGTCTTCTCCAGACAGCCGTGAAACAAAGAAAAGCACGGAAGCTATTCAAAAAAAAATCGAGCACCCCCCCACACATGCACACGAGAAAAACAAGAAACAAATCGAGCAAAAGGCAAGAAGAACATTAACCCTCCCCCATGCACAAAAAAGCCAAATCTTGCAAATGGCAACAAGAAGATCAAACGACCCCTGCACATGCAAATATAAAAACAAATCACACAAACAGAAGCAAGAAAGAATTGGTGAAAACACAGAATACAAAAACATGAAACTGAAAGTGTCCAATTGAACTACAGTCCAATCCATAAACTGCAGGCCCAGAACTTCAGTACTGTCCTCTGGCAGCATCAAAGGAGAGAAAGAGACCATTTGAACGCAGGGACCTTCCATTGGGAGAAGTCACTGCAAGGGATGAAGAGGGTATCACAGACAGTCACCTTCCTCTGGCTGCAGTAAGTAAGACGCTGATAGACAGCGCTGTATGCCTGCTTGCCTTCCGCACTCCTCGATGTTTCAATCATCCTCGGCTCTTTAATCGGTGAGATGGGCAAGAAATGGAGTCAATCATGGAGTGGTCTCTAAGCTTCTAGGCCTGAAGGCCACTTGCCTCCTGGAATCTTCTCGGAGACCGCAAACACCAGATCATTCAATCGATCTGGAAATTGTAGATTGCAGGCTCCAACAGAACTAGAGTAAAAAAATGTTAAAGAAGTGAACAGTTTCATGGACCATTTGGAAGATGTCACCAGGGAAGTGTTGTTTGCTGGTGCCATCTTGACCAAATGGCCAGCAGGAACCTGCTGACCTTCCTCAACTGGGAGTAAAAGATCTGTTTGGGGAGATGTGAATTAGGCATCCAGATGACATGACGTATCAATTGGAGTTGGTGTTGCATTATCATGGTGGAGATGCTGTTCATGTTGGCCTCCTCTAGCACACTGGTGTTAGTACATCTATACAACCAACCAATCCTCAAAATCTTTTGTAAGGATCTTTGGTGGCATTGTCCAAGGTTTTCAGGTGTCTACTGTTGGTAGTTCATGATTCTGCTCCATGCAATAATGTAGGAAGGGCAACAACTCTATACACCAAAAGTCTTGTTTGGACCTGTAGGTCACGGTTTTCAAAGACTCTTTTCCTTAATCTTGCCTGGCTCCACTAGCACTATTAAGGCTGTGGTTCTTCACTGAGTCATCTGCTTTTGAAGAGAGAATGCTGCCTAAGTATGGAAAGTGATCTACTTGTTCAAGGGTAATATTGTCAAGTTTTATGGAGGTCTGGTTAAGTAGTTGGTTGGTGTGTGGCTGATATAAAGATCTGTGTCTTTTTTTATATTCATACAAGTCCCAAGACCCTATATACCTTGGCAAAGCCATTCAGGGTACAATGGAGTTCTCCTTCAGAGTGTGCTGCAATGGCATTGTCATCAGATACTAGAGCTCCATGATAGTGATAGTGCTGACTTTGGTCTTGGCCTTGAATCAACTGAGGTTGAAAAGCCTGTTGTACATCCTATACATGATTGGGATTCCCTCTGGCAGGTCTTGGCCAATGTGATGAAAAATGGCAGTAATAAAGATGGTAGATAGGACAGGAGCAATGATACAACCTTGTTTGACTCCTGTCTTGACAGTGACGAGTTCTGATTCAGCCCCACTATGGCTGAGAATTGGAGCTGGCATCCCATCATTCAGTAGCTTCAGTATTCTTAAGTACTTGTCAGGGCAGCCATGCCCTGATTATATAAGCTAGAGAGTTTAGCGGTCTACTGCATCGAATGTATTTATCAAATCTATGAAAGCCAAGTATAAAATATGCCCTTGTCTGCAGCATTTTTTCTGTAATTGGTGTGTTGTGAAGATCATATCTTCAGAACCTCTAGAAGGATGGAAAGCACACTGTGATTCAGGGAGTACTTCAGATAGCAGAAGGAGTAGGTTGACAAGGATATGTGCAAGTACTTTGCCTGTTGTTGACAGGAGGGAGATGCCTCTGTAACTGCTACAATCAGTCTTGTCTCCCTTCTTGAATATGGTCAATATTAAAGCATCCCTGAGCATTGAGGGTAGTTGTTCCTTTTCCCAGACCTTCAGGAGCAGAATGTGTGTGTGGTGCAGGAGTGCTGTTCCATCTTTCTTGAGGAACTCCACTGAGATCCCATCAGGACCAGTAGCTTTGTTGCTTTTCAGGCTCCAGGTGGTATTATGGACCTCTTTCATGTTGGGAGGTTCCCCCACATCTTCTCTCACAGGTGTCTGTAGGATCTGATTAGTAACCTTTGGTTCAACAGTGCTGTTACATTTAAAAAGTTCCTGAAAGAGCTCCCTCCATCTATCGTTAACATACTTCCAATCCTTTAGCTAATTCTTCCCATCCTTTAAAAGTGGGGGGTTTAATCTACAATACTTGGACCATAGGCTCCTTTGGTGACATTGAAGAAGACTCTCATGCTACCAGAATCTGGAAGCCTCTTGATTTCCAGGTCTTTTTCAGCCCACTATGGATTATTTAGCTCCCACACACTGTATCGGACATTTGCCTTGCCTCTAGAATAAGCTTTCCTTTTGACCTTAATCCCAAGCACAAAAGGCTTTCATTTTCTTGGGGATGAGTTGTTCCATCTCGATGTCATTACTATCATCAAACCAATCCTGGTGTATTCTGGACTTGTTTTTATAGGTATTGGGGATGGTGGAGTTAAGCAGACCACAGTGTTCTTCGATATCCTCTGGATATTCCTGTTGCAGATTTTCCCCAGACAAGGCCCGAAGGTGCTGTTGGGTGGCAGTGTCAAGCAGGCTCTCCAGTTTTAGCCTAGGTATATCTGCTGCTTATGATCCCTCCTCTTTTTCATGAGTCTGATGGACATGGTGAAGCAGATCAGTTGTCCAGTGGTCATCTGTGGCAATCACTGTCCTTGTGATATTCACATCATGGTGGTCCCTAGCTTGGACAATGACATAATCAATGAGATGCCACTGTTAGATTGTGGAGGGGAGCGGGTTACTGACAAGATAACTTGAAATTGCTTTTCCTGGCAGAAGAGAGTTTGTGGTGATAAGATTGTGCTCAGCACATAGGTAGTAGTACTCTATTCGTGTTGCCAATCCCTTCCTTTACTATGGCGCCATTCCAAAGGTTGAAGTCCCCACTATCCCTAGCACTGTATTCCCCTAAGAGAATTATAAGACCATAAGACTTAAAGATATAGAAACAGAATTAGGCCATTTGGTCCATTGAGTCTGCTCTGCCAAATGGCGGATCCATTTTCTCTCTCAGCCCAACTTCCTACCTTCTCCCTCTATCCCTTCATGCCCTGACTAATCAATCTGAACTATCAATCTCTAACTTGAATATACACAATGACTTGGCCTCCACATACACCTGTGGCAATCAATTCCACACATTCACCATTCTTTGGCTAAAGAAATTCCTCCTCATATCCGTTCTAAAAGACCACCCCTGTATTCTGAGGCTGTGTCTTCTGGTCTTAAGTGCCCCCACCATAGGAAACATTCCTCTCCACATCCACTCTATCAAAGCTTTTCAACATTCAATAGGTTTCAGTGAGGTCACCCTTTATTATTCTGAATTCCAGCCCTAAGTGCTCCTCATATGACAAGCCTTTCAAACCCGGGATCATTTTGTTGGTTTGTCCTGTGTTTCTGTGATATCTTTCTGGAGGAACATTGTATCATTTTTTAATGCATGCATCTCTACATGACAATAAACGAGGACTGAATGTCCTCATAATCTAATCTAATCCTTTAAACCCTTTCCAATATCAGCACATCTTTTCTTAGATAAAACTGCTCACAATACTCCAGCTGAGGCCTCCCAGTGCTTTATAAAGCCTCATCATTACATCCTTGCTTTTATATTCTAGTCCTCTTGAAATGAATGCTAACATCCAATTTGCCTTCCTCACCACCAACTCAACCTGCAAATTAACCTTTAGAGAATCCTGCACTAGGACTCCCAAGCCCCTTTGCTCCTTAGATTTTTGAATTTTCTCTCCATTTAGAAAATTGCCTATGCTTCTATTTCTTCTACCAAAGTGCATGACCATACACTAATTGACACTGTATTCCATCTGCCACTTCTTTGCCCATTCTTTTAATCTGCCAAAGTCCTTCTGTAGCCTCTCTGCTTCCTCAAAACCACCTGACCCTCCACCTATCTTCATATCGTCCACAAATTTGGCTGCAAAGCCATCAATTCCATCATCCAAATCATTCACATTTAATGTAAAAAGAAGCATTCCCAACACAGACCCCTGTGGAGTATCATTAGTCACTGACAGCCAACCAGAAAAGGCTCCCATTATTTCCATTCCTTGGCTCCTTCTGATCAGCCAATTCCCTATCCATGCTCATATCCTTCCTATAATATCACAGGCTCTTAACTTATCAAGCAGCCACGTGTGTGACACCTTGTCAAATCTCTTCTGAAAAGCAAAGTGTACAGTATCTACTGATTCTCCTTTGTCTATCCTGCTTGTTACTTCTTGAAAGAGATCCAACAGATTAACCATTAGGTTCCAACAATTATCTTATCCTCCTTGGGGATGCTAAGCAGTGTCAGGTATAGGCAAGTGTGGAAGGTCTCTTTTTCCTACTCTGTTAGTCCCGAGTGTGTGCTTAGCTTTATCTGGTGTTATAAAAAACAAACAGATAATCATGAGACATTCACTGAACTCCACTGGAAGTTCAGAGAGTTGACTGACAAGCTACTTCTTTATTACAAACCCAACACTGAGGACCCTGGACTTGTCAGCTGCCTTCCCTTTCCAGAAGAAGTTATATTCACTCTTCTCCTTTAACTGCCAGATGAGTTTCAGGAAGAGCAGCTAGGTCAATCTAGCATCTCCTTAGTCCTCTGGTAAGATCACAGTTTCCCTTTCAGGTCAATCACTGGTTGCATACAGGGTGCATACACTCCAGGCTCCAAATGTCATGTTTCTTTGTTTCTGACTGAATATGGTGATTACCTGAAAGTGGCAATTCAGTCAAAAGGGTTTGAGGCAGGCTACCTCTAGGGCACTTTTTCTAGCTTCTTGCCCGAGTAGGGTGAGCAGAGCAGATCCTAAATAGGGCCCTGGGTGCAGCTGCCAAAGGGCTCCTTCTCCTCAGTCCAAAAGCCCAGCAACTGAATGAAATACCCACTGCCCAATGTGCCAGCTCATGACTAGGGGCTTCCAGACATCACCATTGTTGGCCTGAGGAACTATAATCTATAAATCATCGATCAGTAATGAGATAAGGGCAATGGAAACAGAAAATGTACAAGTCTTTGTTCTTACTATGTGATGGCAGGAATTGAGGTGGCCATTTTAAGACTGTCCTTGCAGAAGCCATTTTGTGAACTGTTTGGTGAATTGATTCTTGCTTTGAGATAAACTTAATCAGAGCAGTTCAATGTTGACACAAGGAGTTTCTGCTAATGATCTGATAAACCTGAGACCATTCACAGATCAGAAGCTGTTTATTATGTAAAGTAGCATGTCTGCAGTAGGAATAGGTTGTGATCTGGTCATATGGGCCCAGTGCTTGGCTGACTTGGCTAGAACCACTTTGAGTTGGACAGAACAAAAGATATCACCCAAGTCACAAAACTGAAGGGAGAGCCATAAAGCAATACTGCTTGTAGCCCTGGGCTACATCAAATCAGAAGTTGAAGCAAGTGGGTCAGATGACATTGAGCCAACAAAATTGAAACTTCGTAAATTGACCTAATAAGGAAAAGGATAAGGATGACAACTTTGGGAGCACATCCAGTGACAACTCTCCGGAAAACAACCATCACAGCTGGGGAGGATCTCATGTCAGACATGTGGAGATTAGAACGGGACCACAAGGAATGTCTGGCCAGTGTAGACTCTTTTTCCGGGGTATTACCTTTTCTTATCTTTGACTATTCACAGAGCATCAGGGAAACGTAGTGGGTACGAACAAGGGTATTCAGTTCTGTAAATTCATTCCTGTGAACTGAGCCGATAAGGGTACTTGTCAGTAAATCCAGATTCTCTCTGTGCCTAATTGATCATTATTACTGAGGGGTAATCCTTCCAACACCCTTTTGCTACTTACCAGTCACCATGGGACTGAATCCAGAATGTTAGGATGGATTTCTTTAGTGGGGAATGCTTGTGCATGACTGCTTAATGTGGGGGGTTTGATGCATAAGCAGCCACCACATGGTCCTTGACAGATCAGAGTCAGGATCCAATGGCACGGAGTGTAAGATGACTGCAAACCCACTCCAGTCCAATAAGTCATAAGGAAGGGACCCCAAAAGCAACAGAACTTAACTAAAATGGCAATACGGGGAGAAAAAATGAGGTATGAACGCAACCTAGCTAGGAATATAAAGGAGGATAGCAAAAGTTTTTTTAGGTATGTGAAGAGAAGGAAGATAGTTAAGAACAATGTTGGGCCCTTGAAGAATGAATTGGGAGAAATTGTTATGAGAAACAGAGAAATGGCAGACGAATTTAGTAAATACATTGGATCAGTCTTCACTAGGGAAGACACAAGCAATCTCCCAGATGTATGGATGGACCGAGGACATAGGGTAACAGAGGAACTGAAACAGATTGACATTAGCAAGGATACGGTGATGAGTAGACTGATGGGACTGAAGGCTAACAAATCCCAGGTCCAGATGGTCTGCATCCTAGGGTACTAAAGGAGGTGGCTCTGGAAATTGCAGATGCATTGGTGACCATTTTCCAATGATCATTAGATTCAGGATCAGTCCCTGAGGATTGGCGAATGGCTAATGTTACCCCACTTTTTAAGAAAGGAGGGAGGGAGAAAACAGAGAACTATCACCCTATTAGCCTAACATCAGTAGTGGGGAAAATGCTAGAGTCCATTATTAAAGATGAAATAGTGGCATATCTTGATAGCAGTGATAAGATTGGGCTGAGCCAGCATGGATTTACCAAGGGAAAATCATGCTTGACTAATCTATTGGAGTTTTTTGAGGATGTAACCAGGAAGATAGACGCGGGAGATCCAGTGGATGTGGTGTACTTTGACTTTCAGAAGGCATTCGATAAGGTACCACATAGGAGATTGGTGGGTAAAATCAGAGCTCATGGCATTGGGGGGAGGTTATTGACATGGATAGAAAACTGTTTGGCAGATAGAAAGCAAACGGTTGCAGTGAATGGGTGTTTCTCGGAATGGCAGGTGGTGACTAGTGGGGTGCCACAGGGCTCGGTATTGGGATCACAGCTGTTTACGATTTATGTCAATGATTTAGAGGACGGCATTGTGAATAACATCACCAAGTTAGCTGATGATACTAAGCTGGATGGCAGTGTGACATGTGATGAGGATGTTAGGAGAATTCAAGGTGACTTGAATAGGCTGGATGAGTGGGCAGAAACTTGGCAGATGGCGTTTAATGTGAATAAGTGTGAGGTTATTCACTTTGGGAGCAAGAACAGGAAGGCAGATTATTATCTGAACGGTGTGGAGTTAGGTAAGGGAGAAATACAAAGAGATCTAGGAGTACTTGTTCATCAGTCTCTGAAGGTGAATGAGCAAGTGCAGCAGGCAGTGAAGAAGGCTAATGGAATGTTGGCCTTTATTACAAAGGGAATTGAGTACAAAAGCAAGGAAATCCTTTTGCATTTGTACAGGGCCCTGGTGAGACCACACCTGGAGTATTATGTGCAGTTTTGGTCTCCAGGGTTAAGGAAGGACATCCTGGCTGTGGAGGAGGTGCAGCGTAGGTTCACTAGGTTAATTTCTGGGATGTCCGGACTGTCTTACGCAGAGAGGTTAGAGAGGCTGGGCTTGTACAAGCTGGAATTAAGGAGATTGAGGGGCGATCTGATTGAGACATATAAGATTATTAAGGGATTGGACAAGATAGAGGCAGGAAATATGTTCCAGATGCTGGGAGAGTCCGGTACCAGAGGACATGGTTTAAGAATAAGGGGTAGGTCATTTAGGACAGAGTTGAGGAAGAACTTCTTCTCCCAGAGAGTTGTGGAGGTGTGGAACGCGCTGCCTCAGAAGGCAGTGGAGGCCAATTCTCTGGATGCTTTCAAGAAGGAGCTAGATAGGTATCTTATGGACAGGGGAATCAAGGGTTATGGGGACAAGGCAGGAACCGGGTATTGATAGTAGATGATCAGCCATGATCTCAGAATGGCGGTGCAGGCTCAAAGGGCTCTTTGTAGCAGAAAAATATGGGCAGTGATGATCGTCTGTTATAAGTATATTGGGAAGCCTTGTATTTTGAAAGGGATAGATAAGATAGAAGTAGGAAAGTTGTTTCCATTGGCAAGTGAGACTAGAACTAGGGGACATTGCCTCAAGATTCAGGGGAGAAGATTTAGGGTGGCGATGAGGAGAAACTGTTTTTCCCAGAGTGGTGAATCTGTGGAATTTTCTGCCCAGGGAAGCAGTTGCGGCTTCTTCACTAAATATACTTAAGATACAGTTAGATAGATTTTTACATAGTAGGGGAATTAAGGGTTATGGGGAAAATGCAGGTGGATGGAGCTGAGTTTACGGACAGATCAGCCATGATCTTATTAAATGGCGGGGCAGGTTCGATGGGCCGGATGGCCTACTTCTGCTCCTAATCTTGTGCTTCTTATGTATTTGTCAACTGGGTAGTACAAGCAGCACAAATTGCTTATGTGGCTTATTGACTCTGTGGTTAGGAAGCCATATGGTGCATTGGCCATCATTAACCGTGGGATTGAGTTTAGGAACCGAGAGGTACTGTTGCAGCTATATTAGACCCTGGTCAGACCCCACTTGGAGTACTGTGCTCAGTTCTGGTCACCTCACTACTGGAAGGATGTGGAAACCATAGAAAGGGTGCAGAGGAGATTTACAAGAATGTTGCCTTGATTGGGGAGCATGCCTTGTGAGAATAGGTTAAGTGACCTTGGCCCCTTCTCCTTGGAGCGACGGAGGATGAGAAGTGACCTGATAGAGGTGTATAAGATGATGAGAGGCTTTGATCATGTGGATAGTCAGAGGCTGAAATGGCTAACATGAGAGGGCACAGTTTTAAGGTGCTCGGAATTAGTTACAGAGGCGATGTTAGGGGTAAGTTTTTTATGCAGAGAGTGGTGAGTGCATGGAATGGATTGCCGGCGATGGTGGTGGAGGAAGATATGATAGCAACACACATCAAAGTTGCTGGTGAACGCAGCAGGCCAGGCAGCATCTCTAGGAAGAGGTGCAGTCGACGTTTCAGGCCGAGACCCTTCGTCAGGACTAACTGAAGGAAGAGTGAGTAAAGGATTTGAAAGTTGGAGGGGGAGGGGGAGATCCAAAATGATAGGAGAAGACAGGAGGGGGAAGGATAGAGCCAAGAGCTGGACAGGTGATAGGCAAAAGGGGATACGAGAGGATCATGGGACAGGAGGTTCGGGAAGAAAGACAAGGAGTGGGGGGGGGGACCCAGAGGATGGGCAAGAGGTATATTCAGAGGGACAGAGGGAGAAAAAGGAGAGTGAGAGAAAGAATGTGTGCATAAAAATAAGTAACAGATGGGGTACGAGGGGGAGGTGGGGCCTTAGCGGAAGTTAGAGAAGTCGATGTTCATACCATCAGGTTGGAGGCTACCCAGACGGAATATAAGGTGTTGTTCCTCCAACCTGAGTGTGGCTTCATCTTTACAGTAGAGGAGGCCGTGGATAGACATGTCAGAATGGGAATGGGATGTGGAATTAAAATGTGTGGCCACTGGGAGATCCTGCTTTCTCTGGCGGACAGAGCGTAGATGTTCAGCAAAGCGGTCTCCCAGTCTGCGTCGGGTCTCGCCAATATATAAAAGGCCACATCAGGAGCACTGGACGCAGTATATCACCCCAGTCGACTCACAGGTGAAGTGTTGCCTCACCTGGAAGGACTGTTTGGGGCCCTGAATGGTGGTAAGGGAGGAAGTGTAAGGGCATGTGTAGCACTTGTTCCGCTTACACGGATAAGTGCCAGGAGGGAGATCAGTGGGGAGGGATGGGGGGGACGAATGGACAAGGGAGTTGCGTAGGGAGCAATCCCTGCGGAATGCAGAGAGAGTGGGGGAGGAAAAGATGTGCTCAGTGGTGGGATCCCGTTGGAGGTGGCGGAAGTTACGGAGAATAATATGTTGGACCCGGAGGCTGGTGGGGTGGTAGGTGAGGACCAGGGGAACCCTATTCCTAGTGGGGTGGCGGGAGGATGGAGTGAGAGCAGATGTACGTGAAATGGGGGAGATGCGTTTAAGAGCAGAGTTGATAGTGGAGGAAAGGAAGCCCCTTTCTTTAAAAAAGGAAGACATCTCCCTCGTCCTGTTTGCAAAGATACGATAGGGTCTTTTAAGAGACCTCTGGATAGGCTCATGGAGCTCAGAAAAATAGAGGACTATGGGTAACCCAAGGTAATTTCTAAAGTAAGTACATGTTCCTGCACAGCATCGTGGGCCAAAGGGCCTGTATTCTGCCCTAGGTTTTCTATGTTTCTATATTTCTATGTATTCTTGGATATGAGGTGCTTTAAGTACTGTAGCATGTGGCTAACTGCTTTCTCTATGATGTTACAAGTGTTCAGTGCAGAATTGGGAGAACTGATCTTCCTGTGTCATAGAAGGCACACTGTGGAACTTTATTTTCCAGAAAAGCTCATTTCTCTGTAAGATATTTTGTTTTAAACAATACTTAGATAGTTTATATCACCAACTATCATTCAATGTCTAAGCACTACAGCGTAACTTCTTTAGTGAGCATTATGGAGCACATCCCCTGGGCATGAAAGACACCTTAACCTATTGTGCTCGACCCATTATTATAGGCAGCTCTTCTATATATGGTATACCTGCCACCATGCTCTCAGCATCTCCAGAGTTCCCACGTTGGCACCTTACCCTTATTGTGCTCTACCTATTGTTGCAGGCAGTTCTTCTATATATAATAAACCTGCCTCCATGTTCTCAGCACCTCCAGAGTTCCTTACCTTGATCCACTGAGTTCCTTTGACATTTTGTTTGCTGTTCCTTATCTCCTTGTGTTGTGCTTTAATTTTCCATTGACTGCTGCGTGCTTGATCTTGAATGGAAACATTTTTTACTCACCAATAATCTTTACTTGTGCCACTATTATAATATGCCAAGAACTTCCTTCCATTTACAATGTGTTTGTCATAGTCATAGTCATACTTTATTGATCCCGAGGGAAATTGGTTTTCGTTACAATTGCACCATAAATAATTGAATACTAATAAAACCATAAATAATTAAATAATAATATGTAAATTATGCCAGGAAATTATGAAATAAGTCCAGGACCAGCCTATTGGCTCAGGGTGTCTGACCCTCCAAGGGAGGAGTTGTAAAGTTTGATGGCCACAGGCAGGAATGACTTCCTATGACGCTCTGTGCTGCATCTCGGAGGAATGAGTCTCTGGCTGAATGTACTCCTGTGCCCAACCAGTCCATTATGTAGTGGATGGGAGACATTGTCCAAGATGGAATGCAACTTAGACAGCATCGTCTTTTCAGACACCACCGTCAGAGAGTCCTGTTCCATCCCCACAACATCACTGGCCTTACGAGTGAGTTTGTTGATTCTGTTGGTATCTGCTACCCTCAGCCTGCTGCCCTAGCACACAACAGCAAACATGATAGCACTGGCCACCACAGACTCGTAGAACATCCTCAGCAATGTCCAACAGATGTTAAAGGACCTCAGTCTCCTCAGGAAATAGAGACGGCTCTGTCCCTTCTTGCAGACAGCCTCAGTGTTCTTTGACCAGTCCAGTTTATTGTCAATTCGTATCCGCAGGTATTTGTAATCCTCCACCATGTCCACACTGACCCCCTGGATGGAAACAGGGGTCACTGGTGCCTTAGCCCTCCTCAGGTCCACCACCAGCTCCTTAGTCTTTTTCACATTAAGCTGCAGATAATTCTGCTCACACCATGTTACAAAGTTTCCTACCGTAGCCCTGTACTCAGCCTCATCTCCCTTTCTGATGCATCCAACTATGTCAGAGTCATCAGAAAACTTCTGAAGATGACAAAGCTCTGTGCAGTAGTTGAAGTCTGAGGTGTAAATGGTGAAGATAAAGGGAGACAAGACAGTCCCCTGCGGAGCCCCAGTGCTGCTGATCACTCTGTCGGACACACAGTGTTGCAAGCACACGTACTGTGGTCTGCCAGTCAGGTAATCTAGAATCCATGACACCTGGAAAGCATCCACCTGCATCACTGTCAGCTGGCATCCTCAACTAGTCGGGGCCGGTCGGCGAACTGGAAGGGATCTAAGTGTGGCCTGACCATAGGCTGGAGCAGCTCCAGAACAAGTCTCTCCAGGGTCTTCATGATGTGGGAGGTCAATGCCACCGGTCTGTAGTCATTGAGGCCACTGGGGCGCGGCGTCTTCGGCATAGGGACGAGGCAGGACATATTCCACAACACAGGAACCCTCTGGAGACTCAGGCTCAGGTTGAAGCCAGGTTGTACTCTAGCATGTTGACTTGAGACAGAATTCTGCATTACTTCATCATTAATAAACTTGAATAAGGTTTTAAGAGGAAGTGAGGAAGCTGTTCAGGATGCAGAATACCCACTGTCTCCACTGCCATCCTTATAGTCATAGTCATAGTCGTACTTTATTGATCCCGGGGGAAATTGGTTTTTGTTACAGTTGCACCATAAATAATAAATAGTAATCGAACCATAAATAGTTAAATAGTAAGATGTAAATTATGCCAGTAAATTATGAAATAAGTCCAGGACCAGCCTATTGGCTCAGGGTGTCTGACCCTCCAAGGGAGGAGTTTTAAAGTTTGATGGCCACAGGCAGGAATGACTTCCTATGACGCTTTGTGCTGCATCTTGGTGGAATGAGTCTCTGGCTGAATGTACTCCTGCGCCCAACCAATACATTATGTAGTGGATGGGAAACATTAACCAAGATGGCATGCTACTTAGACAGCATCCTCTTTTCAGACACCACCGTCAGAGAGTCCAGTTCCATCCCCACAACATCACTGGCCTTACGAATGAGTTTGTTGGTTCTGTTAGTGTCTGCTACCCTCAGCCTGCTGCCCCAGCACACAACAGCAAACATGATAGCACTGGCCACCACAGACTCGTAGAACATCCTCAGCATTGTCCGTCAGATGTTAAAGGACCTCAGTCTCCTCAGGAAATAGAGACGGCTCTGACCCTTCTTGTAGACAGCCTCAGTGTTCTTTGACCAGTCCAGTTTATTGTCGATTCGTATCCCTAGGTATTTGAAATCCTTCACCATGTCCACACTGACCCCCTGGATGGAAACAGGGGTCATCAGTACCTTAGCTCTCCTCAGGTCTACAACCAGCTCCTTAGTCTTTTTCACATTAAGCTGCAGATAATTCTGCTCACACCATGTGACAAAGTTTCCTACCGTAACCCTGTACTCAGCCTCATCTCCCTTGCTGATGCATCCAACTATGGCAGAGTCATCAGAAAACTTCTGAAGATGACAAGACTCTGTGCAGTAGTTGAAGTCTGAGGTGTAAATGGTGAAGAGAAAGGGAGACAAGACAGTCCCCTGTGGAGCCCCAGTGCTGCTGATCGCTCTGTTGGACACACAGAGTTGCAAGCACACGTACTGTGGTCTGCCAGTCAGATAATCAAGGATCCATGATACCAGGGAAACATCTTCCTGCATCGCTGTCAGCTTCTCCCCCAGCAGAGCAGGGCGGATGGTGTTGAACGCACTGGAGAAGTCAAAAAACATGACCCTCACAGTGCTCGCTGGCTTGTCCAGGTGGGCATAGACACGGTTCAGCAGGTAGACGATGGCATCCTCAACTCCTAGTCGGGGCTGGTAGGCAAACTGGAGGGGATCTAAGTGTGGCCTAACCATAGGCCGGATCAGCTCCAGAACAAGTCTCTCCAGGGTCTTCATGATGTGGGAGGTCAATGCCACCAGTCTGTAGTCATTGAGGCCGCTGGGGCGTGGCGTCTTCGGCACAGGGACAAAGCAGGACATCTTTCACAGTACAGGAACCCTCCGGAGTGTCAGGCTCAGGTTGAATACATGGCGAAGTACTCCACATAGCTGAGGGGCACAGGCTTTGAGCACCCTGGTACTGACACCATCTGGTTCTGCAGCCTTGCTTGGGTTGAGACGTTTCAGCTGTCTTCTCACCTGTTCAGCTGTGAAGCCCACCGTGGTGGTTTCGTGTGGGGAAGGGGTATAGTCATGAGAGCAGGGTGGGGGACTGTGAGGAGGGGTAGGAGGGGAGAATGGAATATGTGTTGGTTGGGGGCCGACAACAGATGGCTCATGTGTGGGATAGGCAGGGGCCAAAATGTCAAATCTGTTAAAGAACAGGTTAAGTTCATTGGCCCTGTCCACATTGCCTTCCGCTCCTCTGTTGCTAGTTTGCCGGAACCCAGTGATGGTCCTCATCCCCCTCCATACCTCTCTCATGTTGTTCTGCAAGAGTTTCCACTCAAGCTTCTTCCTGTACTTGTCTTTAGCCTCCCTGATCCTGGCTTTCAGGTCCCTCTGCATTGCCCTCAGCTCTTCCCTATTTCCATCTCTAAACGCCCTCTTTTTAGCTTTCAGGATGTCCTCAATGTCCTTTGTCACCCATGGCTTGTTATTTGAATTACAAAGGACTGTTCTTGTCAGAACATTGCAGTCCACACAGAAGTTGATGTAATCAGTGATGCACTCTGTGAGCCCATCAATATCCTCTCCATGTTGCTCACAGCGTGCCTGCCAGTCTGTCACCTCAGAACAACCCTGGAGTGCCTCATAAGCCTCCTCTGACCATTTTCTCACTGTCCCTGAGGTTGCATGTTTTCTCTTCACCAGAGGCATGTAGCAGGGTTTTAGATGCACCAGGTTGTGATCTGACCTTCCCAGTGGGGGGAGGGGAGAGGAGCTGTATGCTTCCTTAACGTTAGCGTACATCAAATCCAGAGTCCTCTCACCTCTGGTTGTACAGCTCACATGCTGCGTGAAGTTGGGCAGTGTTCTAGCCATGGTAACCTGGTTGAAGTCACCCGAGGTGGTAATGAGGGCACTCGGGTGCTGCGTTTGTAATCTGGCTATGACGGTGTAAGTGATGTTACATGTCAACGTCGGGTTGGCAGAGATGTAAACAAAAACCACAATTGCATGCGAGATTTCCCTTGGCAAATAATATGGCCAGAGTCCAACAGCAAAAAGTTCAATATCCGGGCTACAGACACGTTCCTTGATCATAATGGATGAATTGAAGGAAATTTATATTAGGCAGGAAATGGTGTTGGATAGGCTGTTGGGTCTGAAGGCTGATAAGTCCCCAGGACCTGATGGTCTGCATTCCAGGGTACTTAAGGAGGTGGCTTTAGAAATCGTGGACGCATTGCTAATCATTTTCCAATATTCTATAGACTCAGGATCAGTTCCTGTGGATTGGAGGGTGGCTAATGTTGTCCCTTTCTTCAAGAAGGGAGGAAGAGGGAAAACAGGGAATTATAGACCGGTTAGCCAGACGTCGGTGGTGGGAAAGATGCTGGAGTCAATTATAAAAGATGAAATTACAACACATCTGGATAGTAGTAACAGGATTGGTCTGAGTCAGCATGGATTTATGAAGGGGAAATCATGCTTGACTAATCTTCTGGAATTTTTTGAGGATGTAACTATGAAAATAGACAAGGGAGAGCCAGTGGATGTAGTGTACCTGGACTTTCAGAAAGCCTTTGATAAAGTCCCACATAGGAGATTAGTGGGCAAAATTAGGGCACATGGTATTGGGGGCAGAGTACTGACATGGATTGAAAATTGGCTGGCTGACAGAAAGCAAAGAGTAGCGATTAACGGGTCCCTTTTGGAATGGCAGGCGGGGACCAGTGGGGTACCGCAGGGTGCAGTGCTCGGACTGCAGCTGTTTACAATATATATTAATGATTTAGATGAAGGGATTAAAAGTAACATTAGCAAATTTGCAGATGACACAAAGCTGGGTGGCAGTGTGAAATGTGAGGAGGATGTTATGAGAATGCAGGGTGACTTGGACAGGCTGGGTGAGTGGGCAGATGCATGACAGATGCAGTTTAATGTGGATAAATGTGAGGTTATCCACTTTGGTGGTAAGAACGGGAAGGCAGATTATTATCTAAATGGAGTCAAGTTAGGAAAAGGGGAATCACAACGAGATCTCAGTGTTCTTGTACATCAGTCACTGAAAGCAAGCATGCAGGTACAGCAGGCGGTGAAAAAAGCTAATGGCATGCTGGCCTTCATAACAAGGGGAATTGAGTATAAGAGCAAAGAGGTCCTTCTGCAGCTGTACAGGGCCCTGGTGAGACCACACCTGGAGTACTGTGTGCAGTTTTGGTCTCCAAATTTGAGGCAGGACATTCTTGCTATTGAGGGAGTGCAGCGTAGGTTCACAAGGTTAATTCCCGGGATGGCGGGACTGTCATATGTCGAAAGATTGGAGCGACTGGGCTTGTATACTCTGGAATTTAGAAGGCTGAGAGGGGATCTTATTGACATTTAAGATTATTAAGGGATTGGACACGCTGGAGGCAGGAAACATGTTCCCGCTGATGGGTGAGTCCAGAACCAGAGGCCACAGTTTAAGAATTAGGGGTAGGCCATTTAGAACGGAGTTGAGGAAAAACTTTTTCACCCAGAGAGTGGTGGATATATGGAATGCTCTGCCCCAGAAGGCTGTGGAGGCCAAGTCTCTGGATGCTTTCAAAAAAGAGATGGATAGATCTCTTAAAGATAGTGGAATCAAAGGTTATGGGGATAAGGCAGGAATTGGATACTGATAGTGGATGATTAGCCATGATCACAGTGAATGGCAGTGCTGGCTCGAAGGGCCGAATGGCCTACTCCTGCACCTATTGTCTATTGTCTATTTTCTATTGTAATATGCCCAGGATTGCACCTTCTATTATTTACCAGAACCGCCAGCCCCCCTCCTTTACGCTTACCGCTCTCAGTGCAATTCCAGTCAGCTCGAACGTTCTGGAAGCCCTCTATGGAAACACTTTGATCGGGTATGTCCTCGTGCAGCCACGTCTCTGTAAAACACATGACATTGCTCTCCCAAAATGTTCTCTGACTCCTAACAAGCGCAGTCAGTTCGTCCATTTTATTCCCCAGCGATCTCACATTTCCCATAATGAGAGAGAGGAGACACGGCTTATAACTTTTCTTCTCCACAAGCCTCTGTTGTCTCGACCCGGTCCTCTTCCCTCGCCTTTTTGATCCCCCTCTGCATCCTCTGTGTGTTTTCCTCCAGGTTTCAGCCGGGATGTCCGCTGCTCTGTTTGCTAAACCGGTGGGCATGAGAACAATCAGTTGGTCCCTGGAGTAAACAATGCGACCATCCTGCTGCCACGCTAATGAGACGTGTCCAAATGTAACTAATTCCAGCGCTAAAAAAGCAAGTAAAACTCTCTCCACCAGCATGTTAGAGAGTGTGCAGCTTCAACGTGTTACCGTGAGGAAAAAAAACAACAAATAACTAAGTTAAAAAGTTTAAAAGTAGGAAACTACGGAGCAACTGTAACCGGCTGCATGCACGACCGGTGCATGGGCACACACTGAACTAATCAGCTGTCTACAGTCTTCACAGACATTTTCAAACAGTCTCTTAAACTATGCACTGTTTCACAAAATCTATTATTATTTCAGGCCCCCAAAAAATCAAAGATCACTGGACTCACGGACTACAGGCCAGTTACACTGATATGAGTCGTAATAGAGACTTCTGAAAGGCTGGTCATGTCACTTCTCAGATCCACAACTCAAAATGTTCTAGTTTTGCGGCAGTTCCTCTACAGAGCTAACAGATATGTGGATGTTGTTGTTAACACGGTCTGGACTTCATACTACTGCTGCTTGACTGCCATGTTTCAGGATTCCCTTTGTTGATTTTAGATCAGCCTTCAAAATCGCCATCCCTGAGCTTCTACAGGAGAAACTCTCCAAACTTACCATACTAGGTCTAATCTGCAGATGGATCATAAACTTCCTCTGACAAGAGGCAGTATGTGACACTAGGCAGATATATCTCCACATCCTGCTCAGTCAGCACTGGTGTGCCACAGTGATATGTTCTCTCCCTGATCCGACTTTCTCTATTCACCAAGGACTGCATCTCCAGTGATCCATCAGTTCAACTGATAAAGCTTGCAGACAACACCATTGTCATAGGACTAATCACCAGAGATGACAAATCCAAATACCATCAGAATATAAACAAGTTCAGGTCCTGGTGCAATCACAACAACTTGGAACTAGATGCTCTCAAAGCCATAGAGATGCATATCGACTTCAGGAGAAATGTGTCCCCTCTCCACCCACTCATCATCAATAACTCTGTAGTTCGCACAGTTTCAACATTCAGCTTCCTCAGCATCATGATTTTGCAGTACCTCATGTGGGAGAATAATAGCTCCTTCATTAACAAACAGGCTTGGCAGAGGATGTACTTCTTGTGGTAGATGGTAAAATTCAATCCTTCCCAGAACATACTGGTGCAATTTACACTACTATAATAGGGAGCATCCGCACATCAGCCATCACTGTCTGATACGGTGCAGTATCCTCTAACAATATACACAAACTACAGCAAACTGCCAGGACTGCAGAAAAGGTCATTGGGTGCACTCTACCATCACTGCAGGACCAGTATGGGTCCAGAACAAAGAAATGGGCAGGATAAATCATTCTGGACACTACCTGCCCCACATCTGCCTTTTCTGAAAGCTTCTTTCTGGAAAGCACTATAGGGCTACTAAAACAAAAAAAAAACTTTTTTCCCCAGGCAGTTAATCTGATCAACCAATCTAGTTACCTCCTTCTCACCATCTCTGTCTATTACAGCACTGTAAACATTTTAAACCATTTTTTCATGTCATTTACATTGTAAATACATGCTGGTATTTATATATTTATGTACTTTATTCAATAACCATACTTCTAACTTTATAATTCTTTATTCTGTATAATTGTTCAATGCAGTTTTCTATTGCATCAAGCACCAACACATCACAGCAATTTCGTAATTCAGGTAAATAAATATGGCAAATAAAGGTGATCCTTTGATGAGCAAGAAGTTCTCTTTGTTCTCATTTCAATTTCAAGTTCAAGTTTATTTTGAAAGGGATGTAATAATTAGTTGAATTATGAAATGACCATAGCTGCTTTTTTAAATTCAAAATAAGATAATGGGAAATAAATCATTGGGATCAGTAATTGCTCAACTATTCCTCCAGACCAGGCAGATCATGGAGCTTCCTATGGATGTGGCATTGACATTTTCTCTAATCTTGGGGAAATTCACAGAGTGGTTTCAGTGCAGCTTTGTCTGAGAGCTGCTGGAGGTGGCTGATTGTAGTGCTGATGTGCTGGGGCCTGACTAAGTGCAGCTGTCAACGATTGGCTGGAAATTTCCCAGCAGCAATTGATTGCTCTTCAGTTTCCATAGAAACACTAGCCTTCTAATTTATTGTGGTTCTCACTACAGCCAGGTGCTTCATGGAGAAGTACGTTGTATTGATGAGAACTGAGATCAGAATATTAGAAGAAAGCTGCAATCTGTCTAGTTACTTTTTTTAATTTATAGAAATGGTAAATGTAGCTTTGTCAGATTTGACAATTGACTGAGAAAATTTAAAAATCACAGTTATGATCTACAGCATCAGGTCCCATCCCCAATTTCTCTTCCATTAACACAAATTATTCTTCCCTAAAGAAAGGAATTTTTAAACTTGGATGTTTAACTCCCAGTGCGGCCTTCTATATATTGGCGAGACCCGACGCAGACTGGGAGACCGTTTTGCTGAACTTCTATGGTCTGTCCACCAGAGAAAGCAGGATCTCCCAGTGGGCACACATTTTCATTCCACGTCCCATTCCCATTCTGATATGTCCATCCATGGCCTCCTCTACTGTCACGATGAAGCAAACTCATGTTGGAGGAACAACACCTTATATTCCACTCCAACCTGATAGCATGAACATTGACTTCTGTAATTTCTACTGCCCCTTCTCCCCTTCTTACCCCATCATTTATTTATTTACTTATTTATTTCCCTTTCTTTCTCTCTCTTTTTTCTCCCTCTGTCCCTCTCATTAAATCTTCCTCTGATGCTCCCCTCCCCCTTTCTTTCTTCCATCCTATAATCCTCTCCCTTCTCCAGCCTCATATCCCTTTTGCCAATCAGCTTTCCAGCTCTTAGCACCATCCCTCCCCCTCCTGTCTTCTCCTATTATTTCAGATCTCCCCCTCCCCCTCTTACTTTCAAATCTCTTACTATCTCTTTTTTCAGTTAGTCCTGTCGAAGGGTCTCGGCCCGAAATGTCGATTGTACTGCTTCCTATAGATGCTACCTGGCCTGCTGCATTCCACCAGCATTTTGTGTGTGTTGCTTGAATTTCCAGCATCTGCAGATTTCCTCGTGTTTGTGTTTATACATTTCTCTTCAGTTTCTTGATTTGGAGAATAATAACTGAATAGATGTCTCATTTTCTTGTCCTGATGATTGAAACCATATCTTGCAATGTTGAAGTCACTCTTTAAAACGATGGTCAATGCATTCTGAGTTTGGAAAAAATTAAAAGTACCAAAGAGATACATTTTTAAACATACCACTGGAGCAGTTGAACTTTGGCTAAGAGAACAGCTTAATGTAGTATTGTGTAAAGTAGTGGTCATCAACCTTTTTAAGCCCAAGATCCCGTACCCCTACCTCAGTGAAAGGCAAGATCTACCTATTAAATCGTTTAGAGAAAAAAACAGCTCAGATTGTACTTCCAATTTGAGGCCTTTTATTTGAGCGAATTGTATTTGAATTACACAAAATACTTTTGTCAAACTTTCAGATTAATACAAACAAGAGAACACTGTAACTAGCATATCAAACAGGCCATAGCTGTCTTTCTTTAAGAATATTACAATACTTCACACCTTTAATTCTAAGTTTCATTATTTAATTTTATTTCAACATGAAAAATAAATGATTAAAAATTGACTGTTGCACTCAGTGTGATGACTGGGGCTGAATACCTTCTGCTAGTTCCCTGAAATTTGGTTCATAACTACAGACAACCAGTCTGAGACAGTCTGTGAGGTGTAGGGTTGCCAACTGTCCTGTATTTCCCCCGTTAAGGTAGAGTGTCCTATGAAACCTTTTGTGCCGAAATGCTTCATATCGAAGAAGCAATTACCATTAATTTATATGGAAAAAATTTTTGAGCATTCCCAGACCCAAAAAAATAACCTACCAAATCATACCAAATAACACATAAAACCTAAAATAACACTAACATATAGTAAAAGCAGGAATGATATGATAAATACACAGACTATATAAAGTAGAAATAATGAAAATTAAGCCAAAACCGATTCGTGGGGTTAAAATATCGACATGTACACGCATGCGCACACAGGTGCCCGTGCAAAGCTTCATGATCATGGTAGTCTTTCACTGGGCAAATGCAAATGTCCCGGGATTTGACTGCTACTTTTGTCCCTTATTTGGGAGTGAGAAAGTTGGCAACCCTACTGAGATGTCTGTCAGTAAGTCAGCTCCTGTACTTAGATTTAATAATTTTCATCTGTGAAAATGCAAGTTCACATAGATCAGTTGACCCGAAGTAGGCACTGACTTTTAGTGCTATAAAACCAACGCGCACACCGCGCGTTGCTCAGCCCCATCAGTAGTAATTGCCACCAGTTTATGAATGGGGATGTCATTTTCATGGATGTATTTTTTTAAACTCATTGTAAATATCCTCACCTCTCGTTCTTTCCTTTAATTGTAAAAGAGTGAGGAAGTCCTCCTTTGTTGTAAAATCCTGGAAAGCCATTCTGACAAATACAACAAGCTGAACTGTTTGCATTACATCCAGGGATTCATCAAACTGTAGTGAGAAATATCCATGTCCTCTGACAGTGACTCTACCCTCCTTGTCACTGTTGCAGGGCCAAGCGGTATATTATATATTGCGGTTGTGATGCCGTTTTTGTTTTTAAAGTCAATAAAACAGTCTCTGCGGTAATGACCTTTGCTTCCTTGAATAAATCGCCATCTGTAAAAGGCTTCTTGTGTTTAGCCAAAAGGTGACTTACAAGAAATGATGCTCAATAGCAGACCTATTTTGAGCAGCATGTTTTGTGGAAAACGATTGCTGGGCCTTCAACCCCGATTTCAGCTCCTCAACTTTCCAGGCACGAATTGCGCTATTTTGGAGGTAGGTGTCTTTAAATTCTTGGTGGTTGGTGTTGAGGTGCCGCTCCAGATTCCCTCTTTTAGTCAGTGCTTGTGTTTGGTGGCACAACATACATACACACTTGTCTTTCACCAAGGAAAATAGAAATTTCTCTTCCCATTCTGGATGGAATCTGTACGTTTTCGCCTTCTTTTGTGGAGCCCCTGCCATGCTATCAGGATATCACGAGCGATTGCCGATTGCGTCGCATCTGATCTGGGCTAACATTTACGTGCTGGGTGGCACCTAATTAATTAGCTGGTTTATTTCGGCTTTTTTTTCTTAAAAATGTGCTGGGTGCATCCCGACTACTGCTGCACCCCTGCATGCTTCGCAGCCCGGAGGCTGGGGACACTGCCGTATATTGATGTTTGCGACAGTCTGTACTCTTATCTAATCTGATTGGTCACTTTGATGCAGCACAGACTACGCTGAAAATGCGGTGCATGGCGGGGGAACTACACACATGCCCACTGGGCAGAAAGAACGGAACTAAACCCCTGCAACCCGGAAACAATCTCTCTTTACAAACAGCTTTTTAGCGAAAATATTGCTATATTACCATTAACCTAATTAGTATTACTTTTATAATGCTCACATTACAACAGTATTTGTGTATTTATTTTTGATTTTTCTTCGGGATCTACTGGGAAAGTCTCAAAGATCAACCAGTCGATCGCGATCAACTGGTTGGTGACCCCTAGTGTAAAGTGAGTTATCCTTTTATACACCTTTTCATCTGCATATGTTGATATGATTCATTTTAAGAGAGATATTGAAAGTAGAAAAATCACTGTAGGATTGCAGAAAGTAAGAAGAGGTGGAGTAGGGCCGATGGGATTGTTCAGTCCATTGGTTTGAATGGTCCTGCTGGGATGAATGTCCACCTATTTTGCAATGCAGAAATAATGTCCCTTTCTAAAGGTTTCCCACCCTCTGAATGTCTCCCAGAAGCAGTATCTGCAACCACATTAATTTTGCTCTTCCTCTTCAAGCATACAGTTTTACTAGTACATTCAGTGGCCTATGTATTCAGAGCATTTGTACACCTGCTCATTAGTGCAAATATCTAATCTGCCAATCATGTGGCAGCAATCCAAAAAAAACATGCAGACATGATCAAGAGAATCAGTTGTTGTTCAGACATCAGAATGGGGAAGAAATGTGATCAAAGTGACAAATGATTTTTGGTGCCAGATAGGGTGGTTTGCATATCTCAGACACTACTAACCTCCTGGGATTTTGACGCATAGCAGCCTCTGGAGCCATGGACCCCTACGATTAACTGAGGAGCCTGTGGACTCCAGGTTAAAACCCCTGCTCCAGAGCTTACAAAGAATGGTGTGCAAAAACAAAAAAAAAACATCCAGTGAGTGGAATATGCCTTGTTAAGGATAGAGGTCAGAGGTGAATGGCCAGACTGGTTCAAGCTGACAGGAAGGTGACAGTAACTCAAATAACCAATCATTACAACAGTGGAACACAGAACACGTCGAACAGCAGAAGACAACACTGGATTTTACTCAGGTCCTAAGAAAGTGGTCACTGAGTGTATATTGTTTTGTAGATTCAGCACAAACCTCATGTCAGTGTAATCAAAATTTAATCAAAGAAGTGTCTTGGATTCTGATGGTAATAGCAGTGTGGAAGCAGAGCGTGATTAGTGGTATTAGATATAGGAAGATAAACCTATCAATTAAAGTCTTTGTTCTTAAAGTTAATTCTGGAGAAAGTTATTGAATACATGGCCTTCTGGCAATCGTTTAATCATGTCAAAAGTTATTAGGCGTTGTCAGCACCATGAAATGCAATTGACATTCTCTATAAGCAGGGCTTTCTAATGATGTGTAAAGGATAAAAATCCTTATCTGCTCTGTACAGTAAGTTTTCTTATCATATATAAGATAAATGTAACAGCTCTCCTTTTTAGGAACAGCAGATTAAATTGAATGCCTTCATTTGAAGGTCCTTTTTGAACTACATAGAGATATTCATTTTGTTGTGAACAGATTTAATGGAGAAAACCCAGGAACATTGGGAACTCAAGATAAAGAGAGACCAAAAAAACCTTGCATCTATGCAGTATGTCCTTCAATATTTGTTAAAATAAATACTTCCAGTAACACGGTGTGATTCTGAACAAATATCTCCTTATTTTTATAAACTGTTAACAAAATCAGAATATACTGGATGAACCACATAAGAACATAAGAAATAGGAGCAGGAGTAGGCCATCTGGCCCATCAAGTCTGCTCCATCATTCAATAAGGTCATGGCTGATCTGACTATGGATTCCTCTCCACCTACCTGCCCTTTCCCTATAACCTGTAATTCCCCCTACTATGCAAACATCTATCCAACCTTGCCTTAAATATATTTACTGAAGTAGCCTCCACTGTTTCCTTGGGCAGAGAATTCCACAGGTTCATCACTCTATGGGAAAAGCAGTTCCTCCTCATCTCTGTCCTATACTTATGCCCCCGAATCTTGAGGCTATGTCCCCTAGTTCTAGTCTCACCCACCAGTGGAGATAACTTTCCTGCCTCTCTCTTATCTATTCCTTCCATAATTTTATATGTTTCTATAAGGTCTCCTCTTATCCTTCTGAATTCCAGCAAATACAGTCCCAGGTAACTCAATCTCTCCTCATAGTCTAACCCCCTCATCTCTGGAATCAACCTGGTGAACCTCCTCTGCATCACTCCAAAGTTCCTCAAGTAACTGCACGCAGTGCTCCAGATGTGGCTGCACCAGTAGCTATACGGTTGCAGCATAACCTCCCTGCTCTTAAATTCAATCCCTCTAGCAACCAAAGGCCAACATTCTATTTGCCTTCTTGATAGCCTGCTGCACCTGCAAACCAACCTTTTGTGATTCATGCACAAGCACTCCCAAGTCCTTCTGCACAGCAGCATGCTGCAGTCTTTTATCATTTAAATACTATTTAAATAATAATCTGATCTTCCATTTCTCCTTCCAAAGTTGATGGCCTCACATTTACCAACACTGTACTCCATCTGCCAGACCCTTGCCCACTCACTTAAACTATCTATATCTCTCTATAGACTCACTGTATTCTTCTGTACTATTTTCTTTTCCACTCTATTTAGTGTCATCAGCAAAGTTAGATACACTACACTCAGTCCCCTTTTCCAGATTGTTATTCTATGTCATGAACAGTTGAGACCCCTGTGGCACACCACTCACCACTGATTGCCAACCAGAGAAACACCCATGTATCCCAATTCTCCGCTTTCTATTGGTTAACCAATTCTCTATCCCTGCTAACACATCAGCCCCAACTCTATGCATTCTTATCTTATGGATAAGTCTTGCATTTGGCACCATATCGTATGCCTTCTAGAAATCCAATTAAATAACATCCATCTGTTCCCCTCCATGTACTGTGCTTGTTATATCCTCAAAGAACTCCAGTAAGTTTGTCAAACAGGACCTGCCTTTGCTGAACCCATGCTGCATCTGCCTGATGGATCTATTTCCTTTCAGATGCCTCACCATTTCTTCTTTAATGATAGCTTCAAGTACTTTCCAAGCTACAGATGTTAAACTAACTGGCCTATAGTTACCTGCTTTTTGCCTACATCCTTTTTTGAATAGTGGCGTGACTTTACGGGTAATACAATATATTAGGGAACAGGAGCAGAGTCAAAATTTCAGAACAAGAAAAGTGGGAAAACATAAATTCAAGAGATACTGCAGATGCTGGAAACACATGCAAAATGCTGAAGGAACTCAGCAAGTCAAGCAGCATCTATGAAAAGGAATAATCAGTCGACATTTTGGGTTAAGATGAACTGATGAAGAATCTCAGCCCCAAACGTTGACTTTTAATTCTTTTCCAGAGACGCTGCCTTACCAGCCGAGTTCCTCAAGCATTATGTGCATGGAAAGTGGGAAAACAAGTGTGTTTTAAGTTTCAGAGATGGAGAAAGTGATGAAATTTCTGCTGCAGGCAAAGCTGTCAAAGTAACCAATACTTACAGTACCAGTATTAAAATACAAAATAGAAAAGCAACAAATTGAAACTGGAACATTCAGCAACATGTTGAAAAAAAAATAACAGGTTACTTGAAATAGTTGAATTCTGTTTTCCGAGTACAGATGGAATTTGAGCCTTGTTTCTTGAGCTGATGTTGATCATTGTTTTAACAATGTAGAAGGTCAGACACAGAGAGGTCAGAGTGAGTAGTGAATGGAAACTAAAGTGACAAGCAGGTGGAAGTTCAAATAGGGCCTTGTGGATTTTGGAATGGAGTGTCAGTGAAGAGAGCTACAGTCTCCTGGTTGATGTTGGGTATTAATTGAGTATGATGGAAAATATAGAGGGGGTGACTTTGAATTGCTCTTGCACACTGAGAGTGGACTTGATTAACATTCTTCATTACTTCAACAATTCCATGAAGTGTCTTTGTGGAAGGAGGATAGTCTATTTGATTTAATTGTATTGCTTTTATCTGGTGTTGTCACAGAATATTGGTTAAGCCATTTCAGCTAGGGTGGCAACCACCCATTGAGGCTATGTGAGTTCTTCCATAAATCATTCTAATTCATTAAACATCAGTAAGATTGATTTACTGTTCCATCAATTTAACTAATTTATTGATTTGTGTATGTTAGGTATTTAGTGTCTATGTTCCCATTAATTCTTATTTCTTTGAGATTCTCTTCTTTTTGCCTGTGCCTACCACTATCCTTTTGAACCATTTTATGAGTAACACTCACCTTTTGATTCCCTCCACTTTCTTTTCAGAATCAGGCTTACGATCACCAAAAAATGTCATGAAATTTGTTCAATGCAAGGCATAGAAATTACTAACAGATGCAAAATAAATGAAGGTGCAAAAGATTATTGCCCACAGGTCCCAGGGATTCAGAGACTAAATTAGGTGCTGCACCTTCTGGTTTTGTAAATTAAGTTTGCTTTCAGTCCTTGATTAAGTCCACTTCCGTCCTTTGCCCTTTTGTCCTAATTCTCTTGAATGCATGTGTACCACCAGAATTAGATTGCCAAAGAACATCAGTGATGCTTTCATCTTGTTCAGTAATCAATAGAGACTGATACCCCTGTAACACTAAAGTATTGTGCAGATGTCCATCCAAACATACTTGAACACCAATAGAAGCCGTACTTTGATTGCAGTAATTAACCTAGTGGTTAGAAATACACCTCTATCAAAGACCTTCTAAGCTCTTCTCTGAACACTGTGGAAACAGTGTCAGAATTACAAATAATAGTTATGAGTTACAGAACAGAGCATACTTTATCATTCCATCAGCAAGTTCTAAGTATATGATTTATATTGTGAGAAATTTTGGCCAGTTCATTGTTAATAGCATAATTAGAGATACTACCACTACACTCAATTGTGCAGTTAGTCGTTTTTAGTTTTGCTATGAAGTGAAATGTTCAGACTCCAGCTAACCATGTCACAGTACTTAAGACAAGTCTCAACCATTAATTATTATATGTATAAATTAATGTATTCATGTAGATTGATCTCACTGAGCTGTTGATTTTTCCCTTCTTGATTTTTCTAGAACTTTAATCTTAACTGTCCAGTTCATATGGATGTTACTGTTGCAAGAAAAGCAGAATTTTGACCTGTGTCTCCTGGTAAAGACTAATAAATTCCAATTTTCCCTTCTCTACTTGCAACACTAATGGACATTATAATAGAATTGCACATAGATATTGCTACCAGCCAAGGAAGCCAACAAGCATCACAAAGGCTGGTAACAGACCAAATTCAATCATATTTATATAGAAACATAGAAACATAGAAACATAGAAAATAGGTGCAGGAGTAGGCCATTCGGCCCTTTGAGCCTGCACCACCATTTATTATGATCATGGTTGATCATCCAACTCAGAACCCCACCCCAGCCTTCCCTCCATATCCCCTGACCCCCGTAGCCACAAGGGCCATATCTAACTCCCTCTTAAATATAGCCAATGAACTGGCCTCAACTGCTTCCTGTGGCAGAGAATTCCACAGATTCACCACTCTCTGTGTGAAGAAGTTTTTCCTAATATGTTTCAGTGCTGATCCCTGGGTGAGATGATGCTGAGGTAGCAGCATTGGGCTCTAAAATACAGTATCCTGGAGGAGATGGGATTCAAGTTTAATCCTCCACTTCACTGGGTTTTCAATCTTAGTTGTGGTACAAAGGGGAGGTTGTTAACTAAAGGCCAAGTACTTCTTTGTAGGTGTTTGAGCAGAGACATTTGAAATGGAATCTCCAGCAGGCTACTCCCACTTCAATATCCAAGTGCTGTCAATGTTAGTGTAATGTCTGGTCTCACAAGGTTGTCGGAAAAAGAGAATTGATTAATTTTGCTACTTGAAGAAATAGTGCATAAACATTAATACGTATTTACTTTCTTCCTTCTGCATTCAAGGTTTACTTCTTGGGCTTGATAGAATCCTTTGTCATTAATTTTGCAGATTAATAAATTGTAATAAAAATTCAGATTCACGTCAATGTCAAACGGAGAGTATAATTCTATATTCTGCAGTTATTGCTTACAGAGTGGGGTTGCTTGTTGGCAAGGAAATAAATCCTGAGGATGTTATGCCTTTAATTCTATACATGCAATTCTGAGAATGCAATGCATAAATTGTTCAAGTGTAATGTAACCGATTGTATAATTATTATGTTCAACCATATCAAAACAGATATCCGAGCAGCCTACACCAAAAATTGATCTGTATTCAATTTGCTGCTTGAGTACAGATAATTTTCCATAAAACATTGAAATCATTATTAATGCATCAACTGACACTTTAGAACGGATCCTCTGAAACATCCTTAAGCCAGAGTGATTTGTAACTGCTGTATTTTATGCAAAATATATAGCGCTCAGCATAATGAGCATTTACCATGTACAGGAGGTTCAAAGTAATGCTGTCCTTTTTTGATCAAATCTGGACTGAATAAACTGTAAAATTGAAGTTGGACTAGACTAGTTGGACAACTTGCTGTTTTTCTTATGAAATTTAATTAAACTACAGTAAATGATGTCTGTCCATTTTACAGTTCGAAACTTATTGGAAAGACCATGCAAAAGAACAGACTGAAAACCAGCAGCATTTCATTACAGGCTTTAAAAATAGATAATGTAACTTAAATTGATATTAAAACTCTATGTTTCTAGCACAGCAGATCCATTACTTATGCAATTTTATATTGCTGAACTACATCCCTTTATCACTTAATGTGTTTCTATTATTCAAAACTCAGGGGTACAAATTTTTATTACTTAGGCTCCCAGTTATGAAACCCTTTCTTGAAAACAATTTGCTTTAATAGTCTGAACGGTCAAACAATGAGCAATAGTATAAATAGTTCATGAAGTGAATTTTTCAGCCATTCTATTTTGTGGTAACAAATCAGGTTATATTTTATTAGTTCAGTATATACTGTAATAACACCAGTATATTAAAAAAATTGAAAAGGGCATGCACACAAGTATTGCTGTTTGAAAATATTTGCGCTATTTACTAATTGGAAAGTATGAAAGCATAGATTATGTTAACATTTGTTACGTACAATTATTTGTAAAATCTTTCAATATAAGTGTTGCATGTAATATTAGATCAGTTATGAATGTTATTCTTATGTGCATTGCAATTGGCTGTCATGTTTAAATAATCAACTGGTCAGAAAGTGTCAAGGGACGAAGAACTCCACTGCATAGATGGTCAGGTGTTCCTGCTATGGATTCTGAACTCTTCAGCTAATGTCCCTTTAAATGTGTTTTCAGAAGATGCTTTATACTTTCAAGGCAATCAGAAGGACATGGTTTGAACTGTTTCTACAACCTATGCATTCACTTTCAAGGACTTTTTATCTCATGTTCTTGGTATCTATTGCTTATTTATTTATTTATTATTATGGGTATTATTATCATTTCTAATTTTTCTCTTTGTTTTTGTATTTGTAAAGTTAGTTGTTTTTTTTTGCACATTGGTTGTTGTCCATCCTGCTGGGTGTGATCTTTCATTGATTCTGTTGTATTTCGTTTATTCACTGTGTTGCCTGCAAAATAAAAAAGAATCCTAGTGTTGTACATGGCGACATATATGTACGTTGATAACAAATTTACTTAGAACTTTCAAATTTGGTGCAAACATAGGTTTAGTTACACACACACACACACTCTCACACTTATGAATCCTAGACTTGATTCTCTGTTCAAGCCACAATCATTATTCATTATATTTGGGCTTATCACAGACATCTTCATTGAGCTTTTGTAGACATCAAAGTTGGCCTTCACCAATTATGGTCCTCACTGGCTGCTGTCGTGATCCCTCATTGCTGATCACCGAGCATTCACCCCATCTTGTACACATCTTTATTTTGTACAACTGCATAAAGTCATCCTTCAATCTCATACATTCTAAGGACTAAAATCCTAGACTGCCCAACTCAATCCTTTGCATCTTGGTAACATCCTCATAAATCTCATTTGCAATTTTGAGTTTAATGATGTATTTCCAATAACAGGGTGACCAAAACTGTACAGCATGTTCCAAATACAATCTCACCAACATCTTGTACAAATGCCATAACACCCCAAATCAATACCCTGATCAATGATGGCCACCATCCTAAATGCCCTCTTCACTCACTCTCTACCTTTGACACTGTCTTCAGTGAACAACGTACAGTACTTGTACTCTGTTCCACAACACTCTTTAGAGCCCAAACATTCAGGTTTGAAAGCCGTTTGCCTTTGTTACGACATGCACCCATCCACGCCTGCTTCCGAGGCTCAGACACTCTAACTCCCTGGAGTATGGATAGCTGGCACAGTTCGTTTAAGGATTCAGGACAGTCCCACTAATTGCCAATCATCTTTTGGGCACCAAGGATTGAGCACTTAAGGTGCACCTGAACTGAGGTTTGGTGCTTAAGCATAAGCCTACTCGTGATTTTGTCTAGTGTTTGTTTGGCGCTCCAATTCTCAATCCAGTTTAAAGCCATGTTGCAATCCTAGCCTCAGATATTCCCACATTTTGGTCCAAGCCATTCATGTCAAGGACTCTTGTCATGGTATGATTGAGCCAACATGGACCCAGCAGGGTACTGGAGCCTTTTGTCAGCTGTGGCCAGCCACAGTGAGAAAACTTCAGGATGGAGCCTGGAGATATCTGGCCTCCAGTCACCTTGTGCCAACTTCAGCTGGGAGGAAGCCAGAGTCACTCGGCTAAGGCTGTCAGTCACTCTGCAGAGCCAGTCCATCTTCCGACCATGGAAAGATTTGATGGTGACCCTGGTTTTGCCGCGGTTATCTCATCCAATGCTCAGTAGTATTTGAAATCCAGCCATCCCGGTTCCCTTCGGAGCATGGAAAGGTGGCCTTTATTATCTCACTTCTGACTGGAAAAGCCCTGGCCTGGGCCACCACACATTGGGAATGGAGGTTAGAGATTTGCTCAGATTCACAGGAATTCATGGCCACCATGAGGAAGGAGTTCCATCACTCTGCTGGATCCAGCCAAGTCTCAGATGGTCTGATGAAGATTCAGCAGGGTGGAAAGTCAGCAGCCAACTACATGATCAAATTTCGGACCTGGGCCCAAGAGAGTGGCTGGAGCAGGGAGGTCTTGACCACGCTATACTGTCACAGACTCTGAGATGGACTGAAGGAGATCTTTGCTTTTGGAGGACCCAGCCAAGGACTTAGAGGTTCTGATCGACCAATCCATTGGTCTTGATAACTGTCTGGCAGAGCATAAGTGGGGCTACGTCAAGAGGTGGAAGAGAGCTAGCCCGAGCCCAGCCTCAACTCATCGTTCTTCCACCGCACCCCCCTCCCCACCCCATTCTCAGACCTTGACCAGCCCAACTCCTGCTCAGGATCTTGTCAAGCCCATGGAAGCCGAAGAGAGGCTCTGGCATTGGAGTCAAAGTTGCTGCCATTACTGCGGGGAAGCAGGTCACATGTGGGTCAAATACTCAAAGGTGCAGCTGTTGGGAGAACTGTTCAGACCATCTGGTGTCAGGAGAATCTGCTGGTAGCAGCCATAACCTCATAGATTCTGGTGTCACGCTGAGGGTAGAGATCTCCTGGGGTATGAACCCATGTGAGGTGAATGCTTTTTTGGACTCTAGGGCAGCTGAAAATCTCCTGGACTTGGGGACTGCCTGTCAGCTCAACATACAGCCACAGGTGTTGAGTCAGCCAATGCCCACAACTGTCTTGGACATTGGTCTTGGACATTGATCATGCAGAGGAAATTAGTTTCTACATCATTGAGTCTCCTCACATACCCCTGATCCTCAGGCACCCTTGGCTGTCTCAGCATAAACCTTCTGTGAACTGGAAGGAAGGGACCATTGCATGGATTGTCATCTGTGGCAGAGACGGCCAAAATTGTCTTGCAACAGGTCTTCAGGATCCATGGTGTTCTGGTGGACATTGTGTTGGATCGTGGTCCATAATTCACATCACGTATCTGGAGGGTGATTTGCAAATTGATTGGGGCAACAGCAAGTCTTTCCTCTGGATTTCACGAATGGCTGGATGAAGCAGGTGAACCAAGATCTGGAACAAACTCTAAGAGGCTGGGCCTCTAAAAGACCAGACGAATGGAGCAGCCACTTGATGTGGGCAAAGTCGCCCACAACACTTTCCACCATTCAATACATGTGATATCTCTTTTGAAATGCCAGTTTGGGTATTCTCGGCCACTCTCTCAAGAACAAGAGGCCAAGGTTGGGGTCCCTATATCTGAAAATCTCATCCAACACTGCAAGCAAAAATCGTTTTGGGCAAGAGAGATTTTGCTGGACTCTGCCTGGAAAATGAAGACAAAGACAAATGGAAAGAGAAGACAGGGGCCTGCTTTACAGCCTGGCCTGGCTGTCCACTCATGATTTTCCTCTCCAAATGGAGGCCAGGAAGTTGGCACCAATGTTATGATGAGGTTGTATAAGGCATTGGTGAGGCCGAATCTGGAGTATTGTGTTCAGTTTTGGTCACCAAATTACGGGAAGGATATAAATAAGGTTGAAAGAGTGCAGAGAAGGTTTACAAGGATGTTGCCGGGACTTGAGAAACTCAGTTACAGAGAAAGGTTGAATAGGTTAGGACTTTATTCCCTGGAGCGTAGAAGAATGAGGGGAGATTTGACAGAGGTACATAAAATTATGATGGGTATAGATACAATGAATGCAATCAGGCTTTTTCCACTGAGGCAAGGGGAGAAAAAAACCAGAGGACATGGGTTAAGGGTGAGTGGGGAAAAGTTTAAAGGGAACATTAGGGAGGGGCTTCTTCACACAGACAGTGGTGGGAGTATGGAATGAGCTGCCAGATGAGGTGGTAAATACGGGTTCTTTATTAACATTTAAGAAAAAATTGGACAGATACGTGAATGGGAGGTGTATGGAGGGATATGGTCCGTGTGCAGGTCAGTGGGACTAGGCAGAAAATGGTTCGGCACAGCCAAGAAGGGCCAAAAGGCCTGTTTCTGTGCTGTAGTTTCTATCGTTTCTATGGTTTTCTAAGTTCATTGAACCTTTCAGGGTTCTCAGGAAAGTAAACCCGGAGGCCTGCACCTTACGGCTCCCCAAGGTCCTCAAGATCAATCCCACTTTCCACGTTTCCAAGTTAAAACCTGTGAACACCAGACTGTTAGCTCCACCACCATCAGCCCCGCTGCCACCCAGATTTGTTGCTGGGGAACAGGTTTTCACTGTGAGGGGATTTTTGGACTTGCGTACTATTCAATGTGTTTGGCAATACTTTGTGGACTAGGAAGGATCCGGATCATAGAAGCGGTGCTGGGTGCCTGAAAGAGATATCTTGGATCCAGCTCTCATCCATGACTATTTTAACCACCTTCTCTCTGAACAGCCAGAGTTATCAGGAGTCAGCCATAGGGGAGGAGGTCCTGTTATGACATGCACCCATTCAAGCCAGCTTCCAAGGTTCAGGCACTCTAACTCCCCAGAGTACGGATAGCTGATGCAGCCCCTTTAAAGATTCAGGACAGTCCTACTAATTGCCAATCACGTTTTGGCTGCCAAGATTTGAGCACTTCAGGAGCACCTGAACTGAGGTTCAGTGTTCAATCATAAGCCTACTTATGACTTTGTCTAGTGTTTATTTGGTGCTCTGATTCTCAATCCAGTTTCAAATGGTGTCTCAATCCTTGCCTCGGATATTCCAGCATTTGGTTCCAAGCCATCCTCGTCAAGGACTCTCGTCACAGCTTTGGCCTGCTTACCTCACAAGTTCTGATAATATTCTTCACCATCTATGATACCATCTATTTTCCTATAAGAATTGGGTTTAATATCACTGGCATATGTTGTGAAAATATCATCCACAAACTTAAGAAGCACATCCAAATCCTTTACAGTATATTAGTTGCAAATTACTAATGTCCCAGTACTGAGCCCTGGGTAGTCACTGGCCTCCAATCTGAGAAACCTTATTCTCTGCTTCTTACCAACAAGCCAATTACAAATCCAATTAACTATTGCTCCCTGGATCCCATGCAAACAAAACTTCTGAACTGGCCTGCCATGCAGGACCTTGTCAAATGCCTTCCTGAAATCCATATTAGATTAGATTATATTAGATTAGATTCAACTTTATTGTCATTGTGCTGAGTACAGATACAAAGCCAATGAAATGCAATTAGCATCTGACCAGAAGTGCAAAAGAATAGTATTATTTACAAAATAACTGCGAATAAAAAGTAAGTGCTACAGCATACAAATACAGAAGTACTGAGACAGTCCAATATGGGTGCAATACTGCTTAGCGCTGTGATGTGAGGTTCAGCAGGGTCACAGCCTCAGGGAAGAAGCTCTTCCTGAGCCTGCTGGTGCAGGAGCGGAGGCTCCTGTAGCGCCTACCAGATGGGAGGAGAGTAAAAAGTCCGTGGTTAGGGTGAGATGTATCCTTGATAATGCTTTATGCCCTGCCCAGGCAGCGTTTATGGTAGATGTTCTCAATGGTGGGCAATTGGGGGCCAATAATCCACTGGGCAGTTTTCACCACCTACTGGAGTGCCTTGCAGTCCGATATGGGACAATTGCCATACCACACTGATGCTCTCAGTGGTGCAGTGGTAAAAGTTCGTCAGTATCCTGGGACAGAGGTGAGCTTTCTTGATGCTCTGCAGGAAATAAAGGCGCTGTTGTGCCTTTTTGGTCAGGATGGAGGAGAATGGAGGATAGACAACTTCCATTGCTCTACCCTTATCCATCTTCTTGTTCACTTCAAACAACTTTTGAGATTTGTAAGACAGCATTTCCCACTTTCAAAGCCTTGTTCACTATCCCTAATTAGATTTTGCCTGTTGAAGTTTGACTTTCTGAACAGAATCTTGCTCCTCTTTTTTCCTTCACTTCTTTATGCTGACTATTTCCCCTCTATTGTTTGGTCTAAATGAAGAGTCTCAACCCAAAATGTCTACTGTCCATTTCCCTCCACAGATGTTACCTGACCTTCAGAGTACTCAAAGAGTTTGATTCCTGGTCAAGATTCCAGCATCTATGATCTCTTGTGTCCTCAGTTCAGCCTGAATGTTTGGCCCAGCTGGTTTTACGGATTTGGATCTTCCCCAAGTCTATCTGCTTGCTCAATCTTCCCTTGACTCCCAGCTCCTTAGACCATAAGATTATTGGAGCAGAATTAGGCCATTTGGCCCATCGAGTCTGCTCTGCCATTTCATCATGGCTCATCCATTTTCCTTCTCAGCCCCAACCTCCCATCTTCTTCTTGTATCCCTTCATGCCCTGACTATAATCAAGAATCTATCCACCTCTACCTTAAAAATACTGAATGATTTGGCCTCCACATCACTTTAATGTTGTCATCAACTCAGCTTCTACTACTATTTCTGGCAATACATTCCAGGTACTCATTACGCCGGATGACAAATCTCCTCAGAACCTCTCTAAGCTTCTAACCCATTACCCTAAATCTATGGTCACTAATTTTATCTACCTCCGATAATAGGAAAAGATTTCTACGGGAAACAAAATCTCTCATAATTTTATATACCTCAATCATGAAGCCTCCTAACCTCCTCTGTTCTAGTAACAAAAGACCTAGCCTCTTCAATCTTTCCCGATAACTAAAACACTTCATTCCAGATAACTTTGTGGTGAATCTTCTCTGCACCCTCTCATGTGTTATCCATTCTTTGTTTCCTTGTTTCCTTGTGCTGGGAAACTGCACATTTGCACAGGTTTAAACAGGGAGAGAAACCGTTCACTGTTACTGGATAGGAGAAAGAAATCAAAGTTCTGGCATTGTTCATGGCAATGATTATTATAAAGTCTGTAGATTTTAATCTTACATATCTGTTTCATCAAAAGTAAATGCCTTCTGTGTTTATTGACCCCCGTGCATGTTTATTTTCACACTCAAAGAATTTGCAGCACTTGTTCTCATTTATGATGAACAGTGAACCAGTTGACTACTGTTTACATAACAAGATGAAAGGTTTAAGGTATAGATGCAAATTTATATGTGATCATAACCAAAAGGCTTTAATTGTTCAAGTTCTGATTATCGAATCGCCTACCATAAGACCCGATTGGATCAGATCTGGGGTTAATTTTATCTCCGTTTTTTTGACTTTGTCATGTTAGGCAAAGATCGCAAGATCCTACATCTACGGACTCCAGAGCCTGCCGGCCCCGACGCTAGCAGGCAAGAACTTCAGATTGCGGCCCCTGCCACTGATCTCGGCGGCTCCAACACCTCAGGGCATATTCAAAACCCGGACTCCAGCAACGACCATGAACACCTTCATAGCGATTGTGCGACCACCAACTGCGACTCCAACCTTGAACTCCAGGCCGGGTCTTTATGTGCCGCTGTTGTGACTCCCGTCTCCCCTTCCCCCACCACCACTCCGCAGCCCTGTCTTCCTCAGATCCCACCGTCAACTCCTGGGCTCTCGGAGTCTCCATCTTCCTCTCACCCCAACCCTCTCCTCTCCATTGACACCCCCAGCCACCCCCCTCCCCCCTCTGATCCCAGCTCTCATCCGTGCCGGGTCTTTACCATCCCCTCCGACCTTCGACTGTCGGAGGCAGAACGCTCTATCCTCAGTAAGGGCCTCACGTTTGTCCCCCTTCGCCCACACCTCAGCGAGTTCCGTGTTCGCCATGATGCGGAACTTTTCTTCCACCGTCTCCGTCTCCGAGCCTACTTCTTCGGCAAGGACTCCTCCACCCCCACCGATGACCCCTTCTCCCGTCTTCAACCCTCCTCTTCTTCATGGACACCCCGCTCTGGTCTTCTGCCTGCTCTGGATCTCTTTATCGCTAACTGCCGACGGGACATCAACCGTCTCGACTTCACCTCACCTTGTCCCCATTCCAACCTCACTCCTTCGGAACGCTCTGCTCTCCACTCCCTCCGCATTAATCCTAACCTTATTATTAAACCCGCCGATAAGGGGGGTGCTGTTGTAGTCTGGCGTACTGACCTCTACCTTGCCGAGGCACAGCAACAACTCGCGGATACCTCCTCTTATTTACCCCTCGATCGTGACCCCACTAAGGAGCACCAGGCCATTGTCTCCCACACCATCACCGACTTTATCCGCTCAGGGGATCTCCCATCCACTGCTACCAACCTTATAGTTCCCACACCCCGCACTTCCCGTTTCTACCTCCTACCCAAGATCCACAAACCTGCCTGTCCTGGCCGACCTATTGTCTCAGCTTGCTCCTGCCCCACCGAACTCATTTCTGCATACCTCGACACTGTTTTATCACCCCTTGTTCAATCCCTTCCGACCGATGTTCATGACACTTCTCACGCTCTTAAACTTTTCGATGATTTTAAGTTCCCTGGCCCCCATCGCTTTATTTTCACCATGGATGTCCAGTCCCTATATACTTCCATCCCCCATCAGGAAGGTCTCAAAGCTCTACGCTTCTTTTTGGATTCCAGACCTAATCAGTTCCCCTCTACCACCACTCTGCTCCGTCTAGCGGAATTAGTCCTTACTCTTAATAATTTCTCCTTCGGCTCCTCCCACTTCCTCCAAACTAAAGGTGTAGCTATGGGCACCCGTATGGGTCCTAGCTATGCCTGCCTTTTTTTTGGGTTTGTGGAACAATCTATGTTCCGTGCCTATTCTGGTATCTGTCCCCCACTTTTCCTTCGCTACATCGACGACTGCATTGGCGCTGCTTCCTGCACGCATGCAGAACTCGTTGACTTTATTAATTTTGCCTCCAACTTTCACCCTGCCCTCAAGTTTACCTGGTCCATTTCCGACACCTCCCTCCCCTTTCCAGATCTTTCTGTCTCTGTCTCTGGAGACAGCTTATCCACTGATGTCTACTATAAGCCTACTGACTCTCACAGCTATCTGGACTATTCCTCTTCTCACCCTGTCTCTTGCAAAAACACCATCCCCTTCTCGCAATTCCTCCGTCTCTGCCGCATCTGCTCTCAGGATGAGGCTTTTCATTCTAGGACGAGGGAGATGTCTTCCTTTTTTAAAGAAAGGGGCTTCCCTTCCTCCACTATCAACTCTGCTCTTAAACGCATCTCCCCCATTTCACGTACATCTGCTCTCACTCCATCCTCCCGCCACCCCACTAGGAATATAGTTCTCCTGGTCCTCACCTACCACCCCACCAGCCTCCGGGTCCAACATAGTTTGAGGACACAGTTTGAGGATAGAGGGGAAGACTTTTAGGACCGAGATTAGGAAAAACTTCTTCACACAGAGAGTGGTGAATCTGTGGAATTCTCTGCCACAGGAAACAGTTGAGGCCAGTTCATTGGTTATATTTAAGAGGGAGTTAGATATGGCCCTTGTGGCTACGGGGGTCAGGGGGTATGGAGGGAAGGCTGGGGCGGGGTTCTGAGTTGGATGATCAGCCATGATCATAATAAATGGCGGTGCAGGCTCGAAGGGCCGAATGGCCTACTCCTGCACCTATTTTCTATGTTTCTATGTTTCTATTATTCTCCGTAACTTCCGCCACCTCCAACGGGATCCCACCACTAAGCACATCTTTCCCTCCCCCCACCTCTCTGCATTCCGCAGGGATCACTCTCTACACAACTCCCTTGTCCATTCGTTCCCCCCCATCCCTCCCCACTGATCTCCCTCCTGGCACTTATCCGTGTAAGCGGAACGAGTGCTACACATGCCCTTACACTTCCTCCCTTACCACCAATCAGGGCCCCAAACAGTCCTTCCAGGTGAGGCAACACTTCACCTGTGAGTCGACTGGGGTGATATACTGTGTCCGGTGCTCCCGATGTGGCCTTTTATATATTGGCGAGACCCCACGCAGACTGGGAGACCGCTTTGCTGAATATCTACGCCCTGTCCGCCAGAGAAAGCAGGATCTCCCAGTGGCCACACATTTTAATTCCACATCCCATTCCCATTCTGACATGTCTATCCACGGCCTCCTCTACTGTAAAGATGAAGCCACACTCAGGTTGGAGGAACAACACCTTATATTCCGTCTGGGTAGCCTCCAACCTGATGGCATGAACATCGACTTCTCTAACTTCCGCTAGACCCCACCTCCCCCTCGTACCCCATCTGTTACTTATTTTTATGCACACATTCTTTCTCTCACTCTCCTTTTTCTCCCTCTGTCCCTCTGAATATACCTCTTGCCCATCCTCTGGGTCCCCCCCCCCTTGTATTTCTTCCCGGACCTCCTGTCCCATGATCCTCTCATATCCCCTTTTGCCTATCACCTGTCCAGCTCCTGGCTCCATCCCTCCCCCTCCTGTCTTCTCCTATCATTTTGGATCTCCCCCTCCCCCTCCAACTTTCAAATCCCTTACTCACTCTTCCTTCAGTTAGTCCTGACGAAGGGTCTCGGTCTGAAACGTCGACTGCACCTCTTCCTACAGATGCTGCTTGGCCTGCTGCGTTCACCAGCAACTTTGATGTGTGTTGCTTAATTTTATCTCATTAGTATTTAGCATTTCCTGTAGCACATTACAAAGTTCTTCTGTGTTCAAGATTGAAGTTCAGCTCTTGATATTAACACTTTTGATATTCTTTTCAAATTTGGTCACACAATACATGTTTGATAGTCAGGTCTTCTCTGATCACCACGGTGAAGAGCATCAATTGAAATTGCTTTGATCTCCTGCAATTAACTTTGAGGAAAAGAAACATCTGAAAGTAATGGGAGTTTCAAAAATGCTGTGTTTCAAATGAGCTGATAGTTAATTGTCCAGGTGATTCATGAACATTATGTGCCAGTGATTGAACACTTCATAAAAGATGCTGAAAATCATTGATAGAAGAAAAAAAAGTCTAAAGTTTTGGTTGGGCAGTGGGAGGACTTTTTAAAAGTTCTGATTTACATCAGGGAAAGATTCGATTTCTAGGACCTTAATATGCTGAGGATTAATGACCATTGCATTAATTTCCTGATCTCTAAATATTTCCCTGGGAGGAACGTAATGCACTGAACAAAATATGTGTGTGTGGGTGGAGGTGAGGGGTTGGAAAGTTGGTGAGCTGAAGTTTTTATTCTTCATAACAAGCAGATGGCTAATGAAGTTCACAGAAATCTTATGCTTTTTTTAACCTGGCCTATCAGCGACTTGGCAGAGGTGAATCTATAAGTGTCTTTGAAAGTACAGTGGTGCTTCACTGATCAAGTAATCTAGGTTCATTCTTGATCTTTGGTGCTGTCTGTATGTTCTCCCTGCACAGCTTGGGTTTTTCTTCAGTTTCCCCCCACATTCCAAAGACTTCTTGGCAAGGTAATTGCTATAGTAAATTACCCTTAAACTGTGTGATGGCAGGAGAATCAGGGTGAGCTGATGGGCTTGTATGTAAGAGAGAGAGGGAGTAGATTATAGGGAAATAAAAGGGGAATGAGCCTGATAAGATTGCTCTGAGAATCAGCATAGAATCAAAGAACTAAATGGTCTCCTATATTGAAAAAATATGAAAAAAAGCTCATTGGAGATCTGTATATCCAACTCTACAACCAAACAAAGATTGGTGACATAAATAATGTAGGCAGGACCAAAATATTGACATAAAGTTATGAGAATTCAAACGGTGGCCACTCAGCCCAAGAGATCTGAACAGGCTCTTGGATACGAAACTGTTTGAGTCCCATTTTCCCTCTCTCTCTAAATCGCTGCAACAACCTCTCAGGTTATCAACTTCTCTTTCAGCAACAAACAATCTGCTGCAGCAATTTAGCAGGTTGAAGAGCATCAGTTTGACGCAAGGTTTTGATTCAAAACCCTACATCAAGCCCTTCCTCCCACTGCCCAGCCCCTGAGATCCCCAGCATATCTTACGTAGCCCCAGTTTCCAGCATCTGTTGTCTCATGTCTTTATTGTACAACTCCCCTTTGCCAGTGTTTGCCACTAATTTAACTGGTGTTAAGATATAATTTACAGTGGCTATTTAACTTGCTAGGATGTCTTGGTCATTTTGGAGGAAAATAGAGAACTGAACCAAACCCACGTAGTTTCAGGGAGAACATGCAAACTGCAAACAGATTGCATCAGAAGTCAGGATCAAACCTGGCTGGTGCTGATGCCTCACAGATCCAGGGTTCTGGGTTAAAAGAGATGGATGTGTTTCAAGAGTGTGGAGCCAAGGCAGGAACATAGAATCAAGTTGTTGTTCAACAATGATCTTATTCAAGGAATGAATTGCCATGTCCATTCTGATTTCTCAGCATATTTTCTCTCTACTTTCTTACCCCACCTGTATTGTTATATAATTGTAAAATGTTCAACTTTTAAACAAAAAAAATCACCCTCAACAAACCAAATTTTCTAGTCTTCCAAACAATTACATTGAACATTATTGGCAGTTGTAAAATACAGGAGATATTCTGCTAATAAAGTTGTTAATTAATTGTCAAAGTAGGACTATTATAATTTTTGCTTTCAATCTAATGCTAACTCAGTCAGAAATACTTCTCTTTCCGCCAAGTGGATACAAACAGAATCAAATAAATTGGATCAGCTCTACACACCAGATATGTGTTGCTTGATGTTTTCAGGTAAATCCAATCTGGCTTCCAATGTTGATGAAAGCCAGAAAATAATTTAGGAAATGCACAGAGCAGACAACATGTCAAGGAGAAGTAGTGCAGCTTTACATAAAAGAAACTCTTAAAGGAGGGTTGAAGCTGTAGGGTACATGTTCCGTGCTGTATCTTTTGTGAAATATCTAATTGCTAGTAACATTTTTCTGGAAAAAAAAACAACAGAGTGCAGGAAATAATCAGAAGGTCAGGTAGCAGGAATGTAAAGAGAAATAGATTTAACACTTCAGCCTGAAGACTGTTTGTAAGACAAAAGCTCTTCATCATAAACCCTTATCTCTGTTTTGCTTTCCGCTGATTCTGCAAGACCTGTTGAGGATTTCCTGCACATTTTCTGAGTATTTCGGATTCCAGTTTAGTCCATTAATATTGAATATGTATTTAATGAACTTATCATTTGAGATCATATGAGGGAAATCTTCAAAATATTGAGTAGAGACAGGGAAGAATAAGTGTTTCAATTTTCGATGGTTTACCTGATGGAATATCATAAATATTGCGTTTCCACGGATGCTGCCCGACCTGCTGAATTCCTCCAGCTTGTTGTGAGTGTTGCTTTGACCCCAGCATCTGCAGAGTATTTTGTGTTCATAAATATTGCAATATTGATAGCATCATCTGTGATTCAGATGTTTTACATCAAAACCAGACTTACTCTAACAAATAGTTTTGTGAAATTTTGTTCTATTGGGGGAAAATACTCACAAAAAATTACTTATTCTATGGTATGTTGTGGTGATGATAAATCTATTATAAAGATTCTGCTTGGTTTCAAGGCCGAAGTCAACTGTTACATCAATGTAATAACAGGCAAATTCAATAGCATGAATGAGGACTTCTGTACTAATGAGATGGAAAAACCATTCATTGTTTTCTTTGGAGTACAAGATGTAAGCCTGATTCATAAGGGAGATATTGAATATTATGTAGGGCTTGAGAGTAAACCAGACACTATTGGCAGGAGGAATGAAAAACGTAAATTTTGGTTGAAGATAACTGGTAGAGGAGCCAGGTGGAAGATCATGAAATATTTCTACATGACACTGAAGTCTTCAAAAGAGTGATGCAAGTAGATTCTGTGATAAATTTCAAAAAAGGAATTGAATATTAAAAAGAAGTGGGTGTAGATTTTCAGGCTGTGATGCCTGTCTGCTCTTCAATAAGATCATGGACCAACTATTACATTGGTTCATTTCCCTGTACTAATTTCACCTTTTAGTTGCCTTAACATTAAAAAAAATCTATTGATCTCTGCTTTGAATATACTCAAGGAATGAGCATCCACGGCCTCCTATGTAGATAATTCCATCAATTCAGCAGCCCGTGGCTCTATATTATCAATATGACATCATTCTTCTACTCAATTTCTCTTACAGTCATAGATTTATACAGCATAGAACTAGCCTTTTGGCCCAACTTGCCCTTGCCAGCCAAGGTGCCCATCTCAACTAGCCCCTTTTGCCTGCATTTGGACCACATTCCTTGAAATCTTCCCTATTTATGTACCTGTTTAACTGTCATTTAAACATAGCAATTGTATCTACTTCTGCCTCTTCCACTGTCACCTTGATCCACATACTTAGCAGTCTCTGTATGAAACAGTTGTCCCAAAGGTCCTCTTTGAATCTCCCCCCCTCTCATTTTAAACCCAGTATACCTTACACTTAAAAAAAACACGGTAACCATTCTAGTGGACGCAGCAGGCCATGCAGCATCTCTAGGAAGAGGTAGTGTCGACGTTTCGGGCCGAGACCCTTTGTCAGGACTAACTGAAAGAAGAGCTAGTAAGAGATTTGAAAGTGGGAGGGGGAGGGGGAAGATCCGAAATGATAGGAGAAGACAGGAGGGGGAGGGATGGAGCCAAGAGCTGGACAGGTGATTGGCAAAGGGGATATGAGAGGATCACGAGACAGGAGACCCAGAGAGAAAGAAAGGGGGAGGGGGGGAGCCCACAGGATGGGCAAGGGGTATGGTGAGAGGAACAGAGGGAGAAAAAGGAGAGAGAGAAAAAGAATATGTGTATATAAATAAATAATGGATGGGGTACGAGGGGGAGGTGGGGCATTAACGGAAATTAGAGAAGTCAATGTTTATGCCATCAGGTTGGAGGCTACCCAGTCGGAATATAAGGTGTTGTTCCTCCAGCCTGAGTGTGGCTTCATCTTTACAGTAGAGGAAGTCATGGATAGACATATCAGAAAGGGAATGGGACGTGGAATTAAAATGTGTGGTCACTGGGAGATCCTGCTTTCTCTAGCAGACAGAGCGTAGGTATTCAGCGAAATGATCTCCCACTCTGCGTTGGGAATGCGGCCCCTGATGCGGCCTTCTATATATCGCCAATATATTCTATACATTCTTTTTCTCTCTCTCCTTTTTCTCCCTCTGTCCCTCTCACTATACCCCTTGCTCATCCTCTGGGCTTCACCCCTCCCCCTTTTCTTTCTCCCTGGGCCTCCTGTCCCATGATCCTCTCATATCCCTTTTGCCAATCAACTGTCCAGCTCTTGGCTCCATCCCTCCCCCTCCTGTCTTCTCCTATCACTTTGTATCTCCTCCTCCCCCTCCCACTTTCAAATCTCTTACTAGCTCTTCTTTCAGTTAATCCTGACGAAGGGTCTTGGCCCGAAACGTCGACTGTACCTCTTCCTAGAGATGCTGCCTGGCCTGCTGTGTTCACCAGCAACTTTTATGTGTGTTGCTTGAAATTCTAGCATCTGCAGATTTCTTCGTGTTTACAGTAACCATCCTCCTTATTTATGCCTCTCACGAATTTATATCCCCCTATAAGATCACCCTTCAGACTCCAATGCTCCAGGAAAAAATGAAGCTTTTTCCAGCTGAATGATACCCTTTGTATAGCTGGGTGACCAGAACCGCAAACAATACTGCATTTGCAGTCTCACCAATGTCTTAAAATAAAGCCTGACATACATTGAATTCCTAATTGGTCTCTGAGCCAGCATGTTGACTTTCAGTAGTTTGTTACAAGGCCGCTCATATCAGCATCTTTTAATCTCTTACCATTGAAAAGATGCTCTACCTTTCAGTTCCTCTTGCGCAATTGGATTGTCTCATATTCTTTCAGATTATTTTCCATCTGCTAAGATCTTCCACATTCAGTTACCTTGTCTCTAATTCTGCATCATCCTCATAGCCCAGGCTGTCATTCAGCTTTGTATATTATCTGCAAATCTGGACATGTTCAAGTCATTGATGCAGACTGTGAAGAGTATCAGCACCCCACTGGTTACAGTAACCCAAGCCAAAAATGACCCCTATGTTCTTTCTTCTTATTTCTGTTACTTAACCTTTTCTTGATCCATACATCAGTGTATTATCTCCAATTTCATGAGGTCAAATTTTGTTTAAAACTTCTTCTAAGCCACCTTATCAACGATCTACTGAAATTGTAAATATACCATTTCTGATGGTTTGTCTTTACCTATTATGCTAATTACAACTTCAGAAACTTAAACAATTTGTCAAACAAAATTTCCCCTTTCAGAAATCCATGTTAGCTCTATATGTTGTAAGCACCCTGTTACTTCTTCTTTAATAATAGAGATTCCAGCATACTCTCTATTATTGATGGATCTATAAGTCCCAGTTTAATTCTTCCTCCTTTCTGATACAGAGAGGTTGCATTTGCTTCCTTTGAATGTATGCAGATCTTTCACTATTTACAGAATTTTGGAGAATGAAAACTATTGTGTACACTTTTTTCATGGTCACTTCTTTCAAAACTAAAGTTGTGGTTAATTGGGTCTTGGGGGGTAAGGGGTTTATCAACTTTCAAGACCATATAATTTTCACATAATAACTTTTACTAATGCTAATTTCTTTAAGCTCCTAGACCTGTAATCGTTCACAATTATTTGTTAAGTTTTTGCATCCATTTCTATAAAGGAAAATGTGAAATATATGTTTAATTCCTTACTCTTGAGTATTTCCCCCCATGTCAGTCTTTAATTGATCCATCATAACTTCTGCTTATTTTCTCCTCATTTTTCTATAGAGTTCTGCAATCTGTTTCTATGATTCTGCCGAGCCTACTTTCATACTCTACTTTCCCTTTCCTTACGAATGCCTTGTTCCTCCTGTGCTAAATTCTGCATTAAGTCCGTTGTTAAGTTCTCTTGGTAACCAAGGCTGGACAACTTTTCCTGTATTCTTTCCTTAAAGGCATGTACTGTAAATTACCTGTAACCTAAATATCAATTCTTTAAAAGGTTACCACTGTCATACACTTAAATGCTGTTTTCCAATTTAACCATATTCAGACTTAAGGCCCCAATCTTAGTTTGAATTAACTTTCAACTTGTATACAGAGCCGTCACAAGAAAGCAGCATCCATCATCAAGGGCCCCTACTGTCCAGGCCATGCTCTCTTCCCTTGCTGCCATCAGGAAGAAGGTGCTGGAGCCTGAGTTTCCATACCACCAAGTTCAGGAGTAGTTCTTACCCTTCAACCACCAGGCTCCTGAACCAGCGTGGACATCTCTCACCACAACACTGAACTGATCATTGAACACAACCTTTGGACTCACTTTGAAGTGCTCTACAACTCATGTTCTAAGGTTTGCTTGTTTGTCTGTTTATTGTTATTACTTGTTTCGTTTTGTATTTGCAAAATTTGCCTCTCTTTGTAGTTTTTCATTAATTCTATTATACTTCTTTGTTCTATTGTGGAATGCCCACAAAGAAATGAATTTCTAGGTTGTATTCAGTAACATATACGTACTTTGATAATAAATTTACTTTGAACTCTGAATTCTAACATGCAATGCTCCTTGGAAGTCCCTATGCTATTTTACAATTTATTAGTACTTTCTCTAAAAAATCTAAAACATCTTGTTCCTTCAAGAAACTGATATGCAAAAGCATCCCTTTTACTCTCCTACTCTCCACCTACTCACTGTTAATGTGTTTTGCCAGATCTGTATGAAGATAAACTCTTCTTTGGTTAATGAAATACCATTGTGACATGCTTATGCTCTACCCTAGATTAGCATTTCTGTTTGGAGATCCATATACAATTCCAATCAAAATTCTCTGCCATTTGCCGTTCCTTTACTCAAAAAAAATATAAATTCTTTTACGTTAAGGTGCTTCTCCTCTTTTATCCCATTTTATATTATCAAGACTATTTAGGCGAGGTGCCTCGATTAAAAGCACAAGTACTGCAGAATATTTAACCTCAAATCGTGCCCATGAGAGGCCAAATGAAATGAGTTTTCCGTAGAGATGGCTAATGACATGGGCATTTTGGCCTCCCACTAGTTTTACTTTTTTTAATCCTACAATTACTGTGTTGATGAAAAAGCAATTGTCATCAAAAATATATTCAGCCAAGAACTGATGAAGCATCACAGAGCTCACACTGATAGACAAATTTACCATTTATAGTCTTAACTATTGGACTTGCAGATATTTAAACAAAAGGCTGTAATACACGTTTCAATGGGAGATTAAAATGCTGAGGCACTCAGAAATAGTTTTTGAATGTGTAAGAATGTACGTAAATTCTCTTTGACAAGATAAGGACAAGATTGATGAGAAGGACAAAATCCTGTGACTAAACTGTCAGTTCATTAGAGACTCGATAAACAAACAATGGAAGTGCACTTCCTGAGAACAACCTGCAACAGGAAAACTGACAGAAAGTGGAGTGTGATAATGAAAAGTTAGGTGAAGAGTTCTTAATGGAATAAAGAACTGAATGAGATTTCAAGTCTATGAATAATTTAGTTGGAATAGAAAAGCTAATATGTAAGAACGATAAATTCATTTCTTCAGCATCAAATATTTAGATGTTGTGCTCTAAGGAGACTTCACTTATTATGTGCTCTTTTACACTGCAAATAAAATTCTTCCTTTTCTAATAACTTTTGGCAACCTTTTAAATCAGATTGTTAATTATCAAAGATACACTGTCAAATATCAGCATAAAGAGTACTGAGAATAGATTGTATTTTAGACACCTGTACCAAATTTAGGAGAACTAAAAAATATACTTCTAGAATTATAAAGCTTTCATCTTGGTTTCTTGACTTTTAGGTAAGACTGAATATAACATTGCCCCAAATAATGGGAATTTGATTTTAAGGCATTATCTGTTTCCAAACATTTTAATTTGCAATATCAGAGTGTATTGTGATAAAGTAAAATGGAAATTTGCTATCTCACGAAACCTTTTTGGACTGACCTATGTAATTTACAGTTTAAGTTAACATAACAGCTTCAAGTTTAAAAATGATAACAATTTGCACATTAAGAAAGAAGTTCAAAGTACAAAGTTCAATGTAAATTTATTATCAATGAATGTATATGTTATCATATACTACCTTGAGATTTATTCTCTTACAGGCAATTACAGGAAAAAAGAAACATAATGTTGTACAGGAACAGGTGAACCCAAATGCAGGACACTGACACGGAGGTAGAGTAATCTAAAGAGTGTTTATTAACGGTTGCAGGGAAGGCTGGAGAGCGAGCGAGGCTGAGCAGAACGGCAAACAGGAGAATGAACAGAAAGGCAGGCGGCAGGCAATCCCTATCTTGATGTGGAGCGTTGCTGGAGCTGAACGGCAAACAGGAGAATGAATGGAAAGGCAGGCAGCAGGCGATGCTTCTCTTGACACAGAGAGACAGAGTTAACACAGGCAAACCACAGTACTGAAACAAAACTTAGAATACACAATCCTAAGCGGCCGGGAAAGTGAATTACCACACTGGCTGAATCAACACTCTGGCCCTGAGTGGATGCAAAGCCGGGGTATTTATGCTGCAGGTTTAGATGAGACTCAGGTGCCGCAATCAAGGAGCCCGGGAGAACATGGGAAAAGGGAAATTAGGAGAATATGAGGAATTAACGGTCGGGACCATGACACATAATAGAATTTATGGAAAAACTATACATGAGCAGACAAAGATTGACAAGCTACCAATGTTCAAAAGAAGACAAGCTCTGTAAATACAAAAAATAATACTGAGAACTTTGCATGTGATGGACTGGACTGTATCCATCACTTTCTGTAGTCTTTTCAGTTCCTGGGCATTGGTGTTTCCATACCAGGTCATGATGCAACCAGTTAGGATATTCTCCATTGTGCATCTATAGAAGTTTGTCAATATTTTTGGTGACCTGCCAAATCTATGCAAACTTCTTAGGAGATAGAGGTGCTCTCATGCCTTCTTTGTGATGTCACTTATGTGTCATATCCTCTGATATGTTAATACCAAGGAATTTAAAGCTACTGACCCTCTCCACCTCTGATACCTTAATAGGGCTGGCTCATGGACCTCCAGTTTCTTCTGCCTGTACACGATACTCAGCTTTTTGGTCTTACTGGCGTTAAGTGAGATTGTTGTTGCGATGTCACTCAGCCAGGTTTTCAAAGAACGCATTCCAGTGAACATTCTAGCACGAACTTCCTTGGTATACAGCAATGACTTGCATAACATTCCTTTAAAAAATGACATTGAGCAATTTAATACTGCAGGTAGCTGTTGTAAAATGCCCAGAAGCCCATTCAATATTTTGTTCTATTATAAATGTTATCTAAAATTTCATGCTCAATTTGCACCAGTAAAAGCAAGAACAAGATGGAACTTCCCATTTAACATTCTGGTGTGTAATTTCCTTAATAGGCAATACTCCTATTACCCTTTTAAAGGGACAATCAAGCATCTGATACTGTAATTAAGTCAGAGGGAGGTTTCCTGGATCCACTCATTTATGATTCCATTGGTATATCCAATCAGCCAGCTCCCCCTGGATTCCATGGGATCTAACCTTCCAGAGCAGCCTACCATGTAGAACCTTAGCAAAGGCCTTACCCAAACTCATATAAACTATGCCTATCAGCCTGCGTCACTTCATCAAAAAAATCAATCGTTCATAAAACACGAACTCCATGCACAAAGCCACACTGACAACCTCAAGTCAAACCTTGTACTTCCAGATGTACGTATATCTTAGCCTTCCAGTAAGTTATCAACCACAGGTATTGGACTTAGTAGCCTATGGTTCCTAGATTTCTGTTTTCTGTACTTCTTAAATAAAGACACAACATTTGCTACCCTTCAATCTACATGGCTAACAATGGTCAAAATACCTCAGCCAAAGTTCTTGCAGTTTCTTCTCTAGCCTCCTGCAGTTTTCTGGGATATACATGGTCAAGCCCTGGAGATTTATCCACCTTACACCTTTTAAGACATCCTGCACCTCCTTTACTGTAATGTGGACTATCCCCAAGACTACTCCATTTATTTTTCCTTGTTCCAAAGTCTTCATATCTCTTTTCACTGTAAAAACAGAGGTAAAATATTCATCAAGAACATTGCCCATCTCCTGCAGCCCCATACAAATATGTCCCCTTTGGTCTTTTAGAGGACATATTCTCTCTCTTGTTATTTCATACAAGGGGTATGTAGAGGATGTGGTTAGGGTTGTATGGGGTGACCAAGGAGGGGTAGCATCTCTGGTGAAGGGGCTTGGTATGACCATTCTGGGGCAGTTCACTCAACTTCGGTCCTCACCAGACACTCAGCTCTCACTTGTGGCTCCAAATAGCTGTTTGCATGTGATAGCGGCCACGCCCTAGTACACTGCTTCAAGAGGCATGCTAAACCAAGTGAGGGTAGCTGGTAATATCATACCCTGGTGAGACAGAGACACACCTGTCGCAGCGGGCAAAATCAGCTACGGCAGACTGGGTGTATGAGGTCTACAGTGAGATCCAACGGCCAAGATGGCAGTACTGCAATGCTCAAAGAAGAGCAAAGGGCATGCCAAGGCATGGAAGACATCAAGGTCATCCACTGAAGTCAAGACCCCAGTTTGTTACACTTGTGAGGCTGGACCCAGTCTTCCTGTACAACAGCTTTTCCACTTTAAAAACTCTCCCGACCAGGTTTCCTGTGGTCGTCAAACATGATGGACAACCGCCATACATGTGGATTGAAACTCTGAGAAGCTTTAAACAATAGAGCAAAATTTTTGTAAAGTAGCTTACTATTTGCAATCACAAGCCAGTTATGCTCCAGACCTATTCTTCTTTATGTCCCCAGCAAAAAGAAGGCCCAACTTGATCAGAGATGTTATCCTGATCATAAATTCCACTAAAATGCTGTCAGGACCATTTAACCCACATCCCATGCAGAAGCATTTATCAAAGCAGACGTTCCAAAACTATTTAATGGTGCTTTTAATTTTTAATTCTTATTAAATTATTTAAAAAGTTAAAAAACTTTAAAGACACAGCACTAGAATAAACAATTAGGCATATTTAAATTAAAAGGTGTAAATGACTTGAAATTGCCTTTCATCTATTCTGCTGTCCCTTTCCATTGAAATGTGTGGAGTGATTGAACCTGCAGAAGGGGTAACCTTGTGTGGCTTCAGTAGAAACATTTCCTGGTCAAATTCTTGTAAAATAGTGGAAGTTGAAGTTCCATTGTTGATCTCATGAGAAGGCATGTCAGGCAGATTTTGCCTTGTTTGCAGTAGTCAGATAGAAATGTCGAAAACCTACAGCACAATACGGGCCCTTATAGCAAAATACAAAGCTGTGCCGAACATTTCCCTACCTTAGAACTACGTAGGCTTTAGCCCTCTATTTTTTTAGGCGCCACGTACCTATCCAGGTGTCTCTTAAAATACCCTTTCGTTTCCGCCTCCACCGCCGCCGCCGGCAGCCCATTCCACGCACTCACCACTCTCTGTGTAAAAAACTTACCCCTGACATCTCCTCTGTACCTACTTCCAAGCACCTTAAAACTATGCCCTCTCATGTTAGCAATTTCAGCCCTGGGGAAAAGCCTCTGACTATCCACACGATCAATGCCTCTTATTATCTTATACACCTCTATCAGGTCACCTCTCAGCCTTCGTTGGCCAAGGAGAAAAGGGTGAGTTCACTCAACCTATTCTCATGAGCCATGCTCCCCAATCCAGGCAACATCCTTGTCAATCTCCTCTGCACCCTTTCTATGGTTTCCACATCCTTCCTGTAGTGAGGCGACCAGAACTGAGCACAGTACTCCAAGTGGGGTCTGACCAGGGTCCTATATAGCTACAACATTACCTCTCAGCTCCTAAACAGATTCTAGACTTGTGAACATTGTTTTTTGGAATTGTGGATTAAAGTTTGTCAGCTGTAAAAAGCTGGGACATGGCTGTCAGTTCCTTCTGCTCTGTCTGCTGCACTGAGTAAAGGGTCAGGCCAGACCCAGGAAAATGGCAGCTTTGAGCCGCCAGCTATTGCTTTGACTATATGCAAATGGCTCCTGTGTAGTGAGGAAAGGTGGATTGCAAAAAAAGGTCACAGAAAATGACAAGGAAATACAAAGGAAATATTTTACAGCTATAGAAATTGGGAGAAGTCTTTCTTGATTAAAACTAAAATATTTAAAGTTTTCCCTGTTGCTGCATATTAAGTAATTAGAAAAAAGCAAGGATATGCATCCCCTTCACAATAACTCAGGAAAGTTCCATGAAAAATCACTTCCACATAGAGTTATCACATCTATTTAGCAAGTACTGTTACACTCAGTGGTTTATAATCCTACTCTTCCAACCTAAATATATCAAACAAAATTAAACTCTCACAACATTCGTTCTTGAATTATTTAACTATTTTAATACACCACAAAGACCCACCTAAATTACAATTTTGCAGAAACATTGAAATGCAATGTTATGCCACCTCTACAACAGATTGGTGCAGGCCATCAGTGCTGAGTATTACACGACACACTCTCTCACACAGTCAATGTCTACCTTACCTTCACATGGAGTCATTCTCTCCCACAAGCACTGACTCTCCTTTACACACACTAATTCTTCTTCCTTAACACCTACCCTCTCTCTCTCATACATGTGTCTCTCTGTCTCTCTCTGTCTCTCTCTGTCTCTCTGTCTCTCTCTCTCTCACCTCCTCATACTTAGCCCTTGAAGAGAACCCCACTCCGAACCATCAGGCCTCTGTCTCCTGCACCATCACTAATCTCATCAAATCTAGAGATCTCCCATCCACAGCCACAAACTTCATAGTTCCCTTACCCCACTAGGCTCATTTCTATGTATAACCCAAGATCCACGAACCTGACTGTCCATTGTCACTGCCTGCTCATGCCCCACTGAACTTGTGTCCATATTTGACTCCATTCTATCTACCTTGGTTCAGTGCCTTCCCACGGGCATCTGTGACACTTCACATGCTCTCAATGTCCTTAGCAGCTATCAATTCCCTGGCCCTAACCACCTCATTTTCACCATGGATAGCCAGTCCCTATATACTTCTATTCTCTATCAAGAAGGCCTGAAAGGTCTCTGCTTCCTTCTCAACAAAAGACCCAACGAGCTCCCCTCCGCTCACCACCTTCCTCTGTCTCGTAGAACTGGTCCTTGCCCTCAACAATTTCTCCTTTGGTTCCTCCCACTTTCTCCAGACTTGGGATAGCCATGGGCACCTGCATGGGCCCCAGCTATGCCTGCCTTTTTCTTGGCTACGTGAAACAGTCCATGTTCCAAGCCTTCCCTGGTGATGCTTCTCAACTCTTCACCCACCTGGCTTCACCAATCACCTAGCCTGAACTCTTTCTCCAATCCCCTCCTTTTTATTAGAGTGACTTCCTTCTACTCTCCAGTCCTGATGAAGGGCCCCAACCCAAAACATCATCTGCTTATTCATTTTTGGTAGCTGTTTCCTGACCAGCTGTGTTCCTTCAGCTTTTTGTGCATGTTTCTCTGGATTTCCAACATCTGCAGGATCTCTTGTGTTTGCTAATCTTGTGGGTTTAATATTTCAGTAGAATTTGAGTAATATTGTAAACATATTGTTTGATTAAGCATTCTTTGTTGGTTTAAATAATTCATTAAGGTTATATGTACAAAATACGTGAATGGCATATGTCATCACTCTGCTGTGTCATAAGTGGATGCCTCACTGAAAGTAAAAATGAAGCACATAAGTTTTCCCAGTCTCCCATTGTTTTCTTCCATTTAGTTTTATGTTTTGAAGTTACAAAACATAACCGTGGTGACAAGGAAGTTTTAAACAAACCTGAGACGACTACTACATGTTGAAGCACAGTAAAACATTCGAGTTAAAAATAAAGCGCAGCACATGGTTTCTTCAGTAAATTACTCAGTCGAATTTTAAAAAGGTAGAAAACAGACAAATACACGTGTTCATAAACAGCAAAAACTGGTAGCGAATCATAATTTTAAAAAAGTAAAAATGGCTGACTGCATTGAAATGAGAGACGCATTCAATTGTTGAAGAGGTAACTGCGTATTGTTTGCTGAGAGGATTGAGCAGTATTTTAAAGCAAGTGGAATAGTCAGTGAGCAGCCAGTGCCAATTTTGCTAAGTGCATACAGTTTTCTTCGAAGTTTCATTGCTCCAACCAAACCAGCCGAAATGAACTTTGCTGATATCATGAAAATGCTGGAGCATTTAGAACCAAAACCATTGTTGATTGCAGATCATGTTTGGCTTCATAATCAAAAGGAAGGGTAGGCCATTTCAGCGTATGTGGCTGATTTGAAGAGGTCTGAGCATTGGCAGTTCAATGACAGGCTTAATGATGCACTGAGAGATCATTTAGTTGGTGGAATCTTATAGGAAAGCATTCAAAAACTGCTCCTAACTGAAGCACAACTTGTATTTAAAAGAACAGTTGAAATACTGTAGCTGTATCAATGGAAACAGCAGATAGAGACACAGTTGAGTTGCGTCAGGAAAGAAGGTGAGCTTGAACAAAATTGCAATGACTGAACAGAAATCGGTCTGGCCAAAGAAATTATGTTACTGTTGTGGCAGGGGCTCACATACACCAGACCTATGCAGATTTAAAAGTGCGACTTGCAGAAAATGCAACAAAGTAGAACACATACAAAGAGTGTGTCGGGTAGACAAAAATCAACAGACTGCTCAGGGAAGAGAAAAAGATAAGTTATAGTTTCAAAAGAACACTAATCTGCATGCTGTTGATGAAAAATCTGACAATGAAAACAATGTTACGAGATTTAACATGTGAAAACTAACAAGAGACAAGCAATATGGCCTGCACCAGAAGTGAACAGCAAACTAATTGAAATGGAATTGGACACTGGCTTGGCTGTTTCAGTCATTCCACAAAATGTGTTTCAACAACATTTCAAAGATACTGAAATAAAGCCTGCAGATATCCAACTAAGAACTTATATACTGGAGAAAAGGTAAATCCTGTGGGAATGACAATCAAATAACAACAAGCCACATTGGGCTTGTATGTGGTTAAAAACAGGAGGTCCAGAATTTTGAGTCCATGATTGGCTGTGACAACGACCGCTTGATTGGCAATCCATCCACCATCTGCATGCCACATCCCTTGCAATAAAGTTATCTGAAAGCAAATTAAGAAAGGAACTGAATGATGCCACAGCAGTGATCAAGGATGACATTGGAAAACACAAGCATATTGAAGATAAAATAGTTAAATGAAAATGCCCCACTGAAGTATTGCAATGCCAATCCAGTTCCTTTTACCAAACGTGATAAAGTAGCCAGTGATCTAGATTATATGGAGGCTGAAGGAACTCTTTCCAAGTTTGAGTGGAGCCCATGGGCTTTGCCAGTGGTCTCGGTAGCCAAGTAGAATGGGTCTGTCAGACTCTATAGTGATTTTAAAGGGAACATAAAATAAGTGCTGAAAATAGATCAATACCCTCTGCCCAAGTTAGGAGATACCTTTGCAAAACCTTTCAGAAGGAAAACACTACAGCAAAGTGGACTTAGCTGAGGCCTACCTACAGATGGAGATGGAAGAAAAGTCCAAAGTGTTTCTTACCATGAACACCCACAAAGGACTTTATCACTATAATAGGCTTAGGTTTGGGGTAGCATCTGCACCTGCACGCTGGCAGAAAGCGATGGACCAGGTGCTATAAAGCTGTCCAGCCACTCAGTGTTACCTGGATGATATAATTGTTACGAATAAGGATAACAAGGAACTTCTCCAAAATCTCAAGACAGTGTTAAAAAGATTAGAAGATTATGCACTCAGAGCACAACATGTGATAAGTGTGAATTCTTTAAACCAAGCATCAACTACTGTGGTCAAACCATTGATGCTCAAGGACTACACAAGTGCGCTGAGAAAATTCAAACAGTGGTGAATGATCCAATGCCAAAGGATGTGTCACAGTTGCAGTCCTTTTAGGGTTTGTCAATTACTGTAACGGATTTCTGCCAAACCTGGCTACTCTGCTCCAGCCCTTGAACTCATTACTACAGATCGTGAAGAAATGGTAATGTACAGAGCAGTGTGAAGTGGCTTTCCAAAAGGCAACGTAAATAGTGACATCAGACACTGCACTTACACATTATGATCCACATCATCTAGTGAAGCTTGACTGTGATGCCTCACCTTATGGTATAGGTACTGTCATGTCACATGTGATAAGTGATAGGAGTGAACACCCCATAGCTTTTGCATCACGTACTCTTACCGTTGCAGCGAAAAAGTACGCACAGATTGACAGAGGAGCCTTGAGTCTGGTTCGGGGTGTAAAATGGTTCAACCAGAACTTGCATGGGAGAGAAGTTACCCTCGTTACTGATCATCAACCATTAGTATCAATTTTCCATCCACAGAATGGTGATCCACCAACAGCACCAGCACAAATATGGAGATGAGCTTTGTTTCTTGGAGGACATAATTACAAGGTTGAATTCAATGGGACAACTAATCATGGAAATGCTGATAAGTTGTCACATTTACCCTTGGAAAAGGAAATACTTGAATAATTTACAAAATACTCCTCTTGACATATTCTCCCTAATGCAATTCGAAAGTCTCCCTATTACCATAGAGATGATCCAAAGGGAAGCTAGAAAGGACCCCACACTGTCTGACATCTACATGACAACTCAAAATGGCGAGAATGTGCAGTAGAAGCAGGAGTTCAGCTATTTTTACCAGCGCCGGAATGGACTTGCCCTTGCCCGTGTTGGAGGTTGCCTTATGTTGGGATTGGGAGTTTTTGTACCATCCAAGCTAATAGCTAAATTGTTGGAGGAATTACTTGTTGGTTATCTTGGCGTGGTCAAAATGAAAGCATTGGTTTAAAGTTTTTTTTTCTGGTGGCTTAAGATAGATCAGCAGATCAGGCAGCTTACCATGCACTGTTTGGGATGCTAACACACTCAGAAGATACCAGGGAGCATCGACTCTCCATCCCGGGAGTGGCCTGCATTGCCCTGGCAGAGGATTCATGTAGATTTTGCTGGACCATTCATGGACATAACTCTCTTAGTAGTATTGGATGCAGCTACAAAGTGGCCGGAAAGGTTTCCAATAGCCCCCACTACAGCCTCACACACTGCTGATATGTGGAGAAGCCTCTTCTCAAGGACTAGTGTTCCAGAACACTTAGTCAGTGACAATGTGCCACAGTGTGTTGAAGAGCAGTTTCAGTCATTCCTGAAAATGAATAGAGTAAGACATGTTATGTTATATCTGTATTGTACCATTCGGCTATAAATGGCTTGGCAGAAAGGTTGATCCAGAGTATAAAGACTGCACTGCATGCAAGGTCATCAGACGCACTACATTAGCACTGAATCAGAAGCTCATCAATTTTTTCCTTGCATATTGCAATGCAGCACACTTCACAACCAACAATTCACCAGCTAAGCCGTTGCTCGGTCGTCCTTTGTGTTCATGCTTGGCATTTGCATGGATCAGTATGTGGTTATCCATTGCAACTGCAACCACAGAAAATAATGTTTAAATGGTGTAGTAAGTCAAGCAGCATCTGTGGGGAGCAGAACAGTATGGTCTTTGAGGTCAATGGCACTTCTCTTACAGTAAAAGATTGTTGGGGTGAAATGTTAGCTTCCTGCTTTTGTTAAAGCCATTTCCTCTCCTTGCCTAATTCTCAGGTATGGCTTCAAGTATGGTGTGGATCTGCTGAACCAAATTAGATATTTTACAGCTTTAGTTTGTTGTTTACCTCAAGTGTCCTTTTTGGACCATTATTGTTCAGCAAAATTTTGTGTGAGTCTGCCCAGATCTCCTCACAGCCTCTGCTACTTGAGAGAAACAACTGGAGTATGGCCATCCTCTCATCCTGACAGCTTCCTGTAAACTTCTTCTGCACACTTTCCAAAGTTTTGACATTCTTCTTTCATTGGGGTGACCAGAATTGAATGCAGTACTCTAGCTGTGGCCAAACTGGAGTTTTATAAAGCAGCAACATAACTTTCTCTTGAGCTCCGTTCTTTGACTAATGAAGGCAAGTGTAGTATGTATGATCTGTAAACAATATATGAATGTCTATCTGGTCGAATGGCAATTTAACTCTTTCTGATCTCATAGCATGTGGGGTCTGTCGAGTAAGTAATGTAAATCTGTTAGTGAGTAAGCACTGAGAATGTCTGTCAAGTAGTTTGATAGATCCTGTCGGAACTTGTACGTATACATTAAAGAATTTTGTAAGCCCAAGGAATGTTTTGTGTCCAGACATTGGGAGACTAATGAATGAGAAGTGATCATTAAAATGTCTAATTTATCTATTGTCTGCTGAATGCTGTGTTAATGGACACATGGTGTAAGCTTGAATGAAGAAAAACAGACTGGTACTGTGTTAATGTAAGATCAAAGAGCCTTTCTGTCTCATGGTTACTCTGCATAAAAGCAGATTGCAGAATGGCAGGTATGATGTTGTTGACATCACTGAAGCATGGCTAAAAGAAGATTATAGCTTGGAGTTTAATGTCCAAGGATACACGTTGTATCTAAAAGACAAGCAGGAAGACAGAGGAGGCAGCATTGCTCTGTTGGTAAAAAAAATATATCAAATCATTAGAAAAAGGTGACATAGGTTTAGAAGGTGTTGAATCGTAGTGGATAGAGCTAAAGAACTACAAGGGTAAAAAGAACCTGATGGGAGTTGGCTACAGATCCCCAAACAATAGTATGGATATGGCCCACAAATTACAACGGAAGATAGAAAATGTATGCCAAAAGGCAATGTTACAAAAGACATGGGGGATTTAAATATGTAGGAAGATTGGGGAAAATCAGGTTGGTGCTGGATTCCAAGAGGAGAAGTTTCTAGAATGCCTATGGGTTGGCTTTTTAAAGCAGCTCATGGTTGAGACCACTAGGGGATCTGCTATTTTGGATTGGGTGTTGTGCAATGAACTGGAATTGATTAGAGACCTTAGGGAGTGGAACCTTTAGGGGCGATGAGCATAATATGATCGAATTCATCCTGAATTTTGAGAAGGAGAAAATAAGGTCAGATGTATCAGTATTACACTGGAGTAAAGGGAATTACAGAGGTATGAGAGAGAAGATGCAAGAATTGATTGAAAAAGAATACTGGCAGGGATGACAGCACAGCAGCAATGGCTGGCATTTCTGGATCAATTCAGAAGGCAAAGGATATAAAGAGGAAAATGTATTCTAAAGGAAAGATGACACAAGAGTGGCTAATAAGAGAAGTCAAAGCCAACATAAAAGCCAAATACAGGGCATATGATAGAACAAAAATTAGTGGGAATTTAGAGGATTGGGAAGCTTTCGAAAACCAACAGAATGCAACTAAAAATGTCATTAAGAAGGTAAAGATGAAATACAAAAGTAAACTAACCAATCATATTAAAGAAAATACCAAAAGTTTCTTCAGATGCAAAAAGTGTTAAAAAGAGCTGAGAGTGAATATTACACTGCTGAAAAATGATACTGGGGAGGTAGCAATGGGGGACAATGAAATGGCAGATGACTGAATAAGTATTTTGCATTGGTCTTCATGGTGGAAGACACCAGCAGTATAGTGGAAGTTCCAGGTGTGATGGGTTATGAAGTGTGTGAAGGTACCATAACTAGAGAGAAGGTTCTTTGAAAACTAAGAAGTCGGAAGGACCAGACAGTGTACACCTCAGGTTTCTGAAAGGGGTGGCTGAAGAGATTGTGGAGGCATCAGTAATGACCTTTCAAGAATCACTAGATTTGGGAATGGTTCCAGAAGACTGCGGATGTCACTCCACTCTTCAAGAAGGGCGAGAAGCAGAAGAAAGGAAACTATAGGCCAATTAGTCTGACAGTGCTTGTGAAGGTGTTAGAGTCGATTATCAAGGATGAGATCTCAGGGTACTTGGAGACACGTGATAAAATAGGCTGTAAGAATGGTTTCCTCAAGGGAAAATCTTGCTTAGCAAATCTGTTGGAATTTTTTGAAGATATAACAAGCAGGATAGACAAAGGACAATTAGTTGATGTTGTGTACTTGGATTTTCAGAAGGCCTTTGACAAGGTTCCACATATGAGGCTGCGAAACAAGATTGTAATACAATCTTTCCATTGTATTACAGGAGAGAGTATCACATAGATAAAGCGGTTTCAGATTGACAGGAGGCAGATTGTAAATAAAGGAAGCCTTTTCTGGTTGACTGCCAGTGACTAGTAGTGTTCCACAGGGGTCTGTGTTGGGATTGATTCTTTTTGTGTTATATGTCAATGGTTTGGATGATGGAATTGATGGTTTTGTTGCAACGTTTGCGGACAATATGAAGATAGGTGGAGGGGCAAGTATTTTGAGGAAGTAGAGAGGCTACAGAAGGACTTGGACAGATTAGAAGAATGGGCAAGGAAATGACAGATGGAATACTGTGTTGGGAAGTGTATGATCAAGAAAGAAATGAATGGATTGATTAGTTTCTAAATGGATAGAAAATACAGAAAACTGAGGTACAAAGGAACTTGGGAGTCCTTGTGCAGGATTCCCAAAAGATTAATTAGCAGATTTGTAGGTTGAGTCTGTGGTGAAGAAGGTAAATGTGATGTTAGCATTCATTTCAAGAGGACTAGAAAAATAAAAGCAAGGATGTAATATTGAGACTTTATAAAGCAATGGTGAAGCCTCACTTGGAGTATTGTGAGCAGTTTTGAACAGCTTGTCATATGAGGAGCGTTTGATGGCTCTGGGCCTATCTTCACTAGAATTCAGTAGAACGAGGGCTGAACTTATTGAAACTTATTGAATGGTGAAAGGCCTTGATAGAGTGTATCTGTTGAGGATGTTTCCTATGGTGGGATGATCTAACACCAGAGGACGCTGCCTCAGAATAGAGGGGCATCCTTTTGGAATGGAGATGAGGAGGAGTTTCTTTATCCAGAGAGTGGTTAATCTGTGGAATTCTTTGCCAGCTGTGGAGGTCAAGCCTTTATGTACTTTTAAGGCAGAGGTTGATCTATTGTTAATCGGTCAGGGCATGAAGGTATATATGGAGAAGGCAGGAGATTGGAGCTGAGAGGAAAATTAGATCAGCCAAGATGAACTAGCCTAATTCTGCTCCTTTCTCTTATGGTCTAAATCTATGTGACTTGCTATGTAGAATTTTGTGTAGATTATTTGCTCTTTCTATTTTATGATAATAAATCAGACTTAATTTATGTTATTTTGCTTGTACGCTTATTAGCACGTCTTCTGGACACTTGAATCAACCCAGTCCATTACAGCAAGCATGCCTTATGCCATCTACCTATTTATCCATTTTCCTGGAGCTACAAACTTGGACCCCAAGATCTCAACACTATTAAGGGTCTTGTCATTAACAGTGTGCTGCTCCTTTACATTTACATTTGCTTCCCCATATCTGCAACTGATCTATATCCCCCTCTACAATTTGCCAGTCTTCAACATTGTCCTCAACACCGCCAATCTTCATATCACCTGTAAACTTACTAACCACCCATCTACATTTTCATCGTCTTTTTTAGGCATCCGTTAAGATGCATGAGACCATGGATTTGCGCCTTGGAAGGTTTCCAGGGCGCAGGCCTGGGCAAGGTTGTATGGAAGACCGACAGTTGCCCATGCTGCAAGTCTCCTCTCTCCACGCCACCGATATTGTCCAAGGGAAGGACATTAGGACCCATACAGCTTGGCACCGGTGTCATCGCAAAGCAATGTGTGGTTAAGTGCCTTGCTCAAGGACACAACACACTGCCTCAGCCAAGGCTCGAACTAGCGACCTTCAGATCACTAGATGAACACCTTAACCACTTGGCCACATGCCAACACACTTAGATTTTCATCTAAGTCCTTTATATATATATCGCAAGTAGTTGATATCTTAGTGTGGATCCCTACAGAACACCACTAGTCACAGACCTTCAGCCAGAATAAGTCCCATCAACCATTACCCTCTGTCTTCTTTTGGACAAACCAATTCTGAATTAAAACAGTCAATTCAGCAGAGATCTCATGATCTTAATTTTCAGGATGAGCCCAAGTTAGAAGTGTTTATGCTTGATGAGCTAAGACCAGGAAAACATAATGTGAAAGGATTGATTTATTGCATCGATAGATTAAATACTCTTTGTCTTTAATCCTGGGCCCATGTACATTTGCCATCTTATTTAAATTATTCAAAGTAGTTAAATCTAAATGGGAAATTTAGACTCATACAAACATTCAAATGTGTTCATAGTTCATTCTTCCCAGCTCCAACAAAATAACCGTTTTCTTGATTTCTTCCCCAGTGTAACTGATTTTAAGCAGAATATATTTGCTTACTGATGAAGAAATCAATTAAAATCACAGACTTAAAAGAAAGCTGCTTGAATAACTGTACTGTCTTAAGTGAAACATTATAACTCAGGAGCATAATGGTGGCAGGTAATGAGAAATTCAGTTGTGCAAAGTTACATTTCTTTTCAGTTCTGTTCTATTCAAAATTGATTTTTGTTTTCCAGTGTGAAATGCAATATCCACTGCTTCACATCTCCCAGAAAATTCAATTGGGTGCTCTTAGAGTGAGTCATGAATGTGACACTGCTTTAGGGGCACACAACATAACATCATTCCCTAACACAGTTGTGAGACATTAGAGGGAAATTTATTCCATGATGTCCTAGTGGTACCTGTTGATGAGAATGCTGGGACAATATGATCTTTAGCTCAATGCCTGATTGAGAGTACTGTTGGTGAAGTAAAGTATTTATCTACCTACTTACCCTCTCAACTTTGAGCAACCCACCCACTTCAGCTCTAATCTCGAGCCCATTCACTCAACTCTGTGATCTCCAAAGGGAAGGCTGTTCTCCTGGACAATCTCCCATAAATAGTGCCAACTCCCTTCTGCCAAAGTACAAATTCCTAATTAAAGGAGCAACCTTTGCCCATTCTGGCTGGTCTTTTGATCACTGAGCCCTATACATGTGTCACTGCAGCTCACCATAAAAGACACACGAGAAATTCTTGTCATTAAGCTTCAACATCCAGAGCTGGTGCAGCAGTAACAAGGTAAGGATAGCAGCATATGCTCAGGGCTCCAAATGCACTGGTGTGATCTTTTCCGAGATCATGTTTGATCTTTTCAAACCTTTTGATTATCACTTCCTTTATTCTAATTTGCTTCTCTCCTGTTACCTCCTAGTTCTGCTTTTTAATCTAACAGAGACTCTTACTTTGTTCAGACCATTGCCCTATGCACTTAGGTTCCAATACAGCTTACTAATCAGGGAAAAAAAATTTTGCACTCCTATTTTCAACTTCCAATCTCAATTGATTACTGACAAGTGAAATTCCACACACCCTCAAAGTTGAAAATAATTAATTTCCTTTTGGAACTACAGTTACAAACATCTGTAGACAATCTCTTGTCTGCATCAGTAGTGACCTCCACAAAAGTTTATACCAGAACTGTCCAAAGCAACCAATGTGTCGAGAATTCACTCTGTGATCCGATCAATTGATATTTGACCAGGCATTCAATGACCAATGTCTTTGTACACTAATGATTTCCCCAGAAATTATGTCAATTGTCTGAGCCATAGCTTTCGGGATTCTCATTCCCTCTCTTCAAGAATGGAATTGCTTTTGCAAACTTTATTTCTAATAGCATCATTGTTTATACCTCACTAATTTTTATTTTACTTATTTAAGCTTTTGGGGGACAGAAGTTATTAAGGATCTGGAAATTCGTTTGTCAAAACAATTATTTTCTCTTCTACCTTTTCTTTATGTATTAAATCCATTATAATCTTAACCTTAGTTTAATTTTAGATTTCCTTGTTATTTTGTTCTTTTCCTCCATTATGAAAACTGATTAAAAATATTTATTTTGCAAATCTGCCATTTTCCTTTTTATCTTACAAAACAATGATCATCTTCAAAATAATATACTGATATTAAAGGGCTTCCTCAGATTAAAGGGCTTCCTCAGATTAAAAGAAAGTTTTTTGAAAGTTTATTCTTTCCATATTTCCTGTTCACCATTTACTTTTACGTCATTTGCCTTGCAAACTTTTTTTTCATACGTCCTTCTAGATCCGTTACTGTTGTACAAAGCTAAGTAGTTTTCTGTTGCTGTCCTAAAAGAGGGCGTTCTGATAGCTACAGGGAATAAAACAAATGTAGGGAGGAGTATTTGTAGAGAATTACTATCCGGTTCCAGAAATGTTATCCAGTAGCAGTTAACAGGGAGCAGCAACTGGAATATTTTATTAACTTTAATACTAATTTCTATACTTTCTTTGCCTTCCCCAATCTTTCTCTCAGCAGATGAGCTGATGAAGATAGACACCATAAGTTCAGTCATTTTGCTTACATTTTGTCCTACCTACTTTAACTTGCTTCTGCCCTTGTTCACCCCACCACTCATATTTACAATTTTCTTTTCTTCTTTTATCATTTATAGAGTTCTTAAACATGGGGATATCATTTTCTTCCCTTATGCTCTTCCCCCAGCCCTTTCTCCTGAAATCTATTAGGATTCCCTTGTGCACTCCTTCCATTTAACAGCCTCTGCCTTAATCAATATCCCATAGAAAGCATCCTATTTGGATGCATCACAGATTGGTATTGCAACTGATGGGAGGAGGAGAAGATGGCGGCGCGACGCAGTGCGCATGGCCGCTCAGGAATGATATCTGTATTTGTTAAGTAGGGTACTGTGCACAATTCTGATTTGATGGAGACAGATGTGAGAGCACGGAGGAGCATCTGAAGAAATCTCTGAAATGCCCACTTCGTTGCCACTGGTACTGTCCGGAGGAATAGGCCTCTGAGTCCTCGGCTTTGCTTGTTTTGGTGGACCGGACGAGGTCGAAAGTGCTCGGCAGAGGATGGCACTCGGGAGGCTCCATCGGAGGGGCTGGTCAGAGGCTGGAAGTTTTTGGACGGACTCAGTCATCTGTGGTCGGGTGCTTCCAATGCATCAGCAGTTGTCAGTTGTCGGTGCCTGGAGGTTTATGGCAGGGGAGTTTCTCCCTTTTTGCTGCCTGCTATCGGGGACTATAGGAGTCGATCAGGACTTGAGACTATTTTTTTTACCGTGCCCATGGTCTGTTCTTTATCAAATTATGGTATTGTTTTGCACTGCTGTAACTATATGTTATAATTATGTGGTTTTGTCAATGTTAGTCTTTGGTTTGTACTGTTTTTGTGTGATAGCACTCTGTAGGAACATTGTATAATTTCTTAATGCATGCATTTCTAAATGACAGTAAACAGGGACTGAGTGTCCTCATAATCTAAAAAAACTGCTCTGCCCGTGACCAGAAGAAACAGCAGAGGGTTGTGGACACAGCTCAGCACATCAAAGAAACCAACCTCCTTTCCATGGACTTCTCACTGCGTCTGTAAAGCAGCCAGTATAATCAAAGACCCCATGCACCTTGACAATCTCTCTTCTCTCCTCTTCCATCAGGCAGAAGATACAAATGACTGATTAGATTAGATTAGACTCAACTTTATTGTCATTGTGCCGAGTACAGATACAAAGCCAATGAAATGCATTTAGCATCTGACCAGAAATGCAAAGAATAGTGTTATTTACAAAATAACTGAAAGCAGGTACCAACAGGCTCAAAGACATTTTCTACTCCACTTCCCTCGTACAATGGTTTGGATTTGCAACCTCACAATCTCCTTCATTATTATTTTGCAACTCATCATTTATCTGCACTACACGTTCTCTGTAGCTGCTACACTTTATTCTTCATTGTTACTATTTTACCTTGTTCTACCTCAATTCACTGCATAATTATCTGATCTGTATGAACAGTATGCAAGAAAGATTTTTCATGGCACCATCATACATGTGTCAATAATAAACCATTTCCAGTTCTAAACTAATTCCAGCTCCATTTCAATAGATTATGCCCTTTCATTTCTGTTTCCTTTGCATGCTACCAACACCAAGCTCATTTTCCCCCTTACTTTGACCATTCAGAAGTTTCCTTTCTATCTGTGGCACTCTTCCCTTTCTTCCAAATCTCTCCCAAAGACACCAATGTGCTCAAATGCCAGAAATGTCTTTGTAACATGGACATAATGGACCAAATGGCCTCTTTCTCTTCTGTAACTTACTATGGTTCTCTCATTCTGCTCTGACTCCTTTTCCATTGTTCAGGGCCCAAGGCATTCTGCACAAGAGAAATTTTATTCGTGCTTTTTCAATTAATTCCACTGAATTTATGCAACCCTTCTCTCAAATTGCAGGATCAAATACAGACTAGATGAGCACTTTGTGGATGTCCTCTGGCCCACAGCTGACAATCATATTCCTTAACTTCCCTTCAGCTGTTACTGCAATCCTTTATCTCACTGCCTTCACCTTCTACAATCTTCTCATGCAATTCTGCATTGGCCTGAAGAGCAGATCCTCCTTCTGACTTGGGGCATGGCAGCATTTACAACTCAACTTTGTATTCAACAGTAGGATTGGATAATAAATAGTTTGTTTGCCTTTGTTCCTGTCCCAGATCCATCATTTGTTTCTCTACTTGTCCCATAACTCAGCCCATTACATTGCATTCCACCCTTTCCTTTATATTCCTTCCTTTCATCCCACCATCACCTACTTTGCATCTTAAAACTTATTTATGTCCAACTCCATTCACGTTTTAATGAAAAGTCACCTTCTGAAACATTAACTTAGCTTCTCTCTCAACCAATTCTGATGACAAACAATATTGGTTATCAGTTAGGAGTGGGTGGATGACTGGTGGATGATTAGGAAATGTGTGAGTTAAAAATCCTTTTAAAAAGTCCATCATATATTTGATAAACAGGATCCTAATAGCTTGCATCTTTCTAGGTTACATTTGTATCAACATGTCAATTTAATTTAATTAAACATGACAAAACCTACTATTAAAGAGTTTATGATTGGTGTAACAGTGGTAAATTCACTTCATCCATTTCTGACACCTCCCTCTCCTTTTTCGATCTGTCTTTCTCCATCTCTGGAGACAAACTGTCTTAAAAACCTACCTAACATCTCTTAGGAACATACCAATTCCCACGGTTATCTTAACTATTTTTTTTCCACCCTATATCCTGTAAAATGCTATTCCCTTTTCTCATTTCCTTCGCCTCCACCCCATCTGTTCTAGGATCTGGATTTCATTTCCAGAACATCAAATATGTCCTCCTTCTTCAAAGAATGGAGTTTCCCTTCCTCCACAATTGATATAGCCCTCATCCGCATCCCCTCCATTTCCCGTCCACCCACGTTCACCCCACCTTCCTGATGCCTTACAGTGATAGTTCCTTTTGCCCTTACCTACTACCTCAACAGTCTCCACATCAAGCCCTTCATCCTTCACAATTTCAGCCACCTCCAAAAGGATCCTACCACTACACAGATCTTTACTCCCCCCGCTCTGCTTTCCACAAGGATTGCTCCCTCCATGATTCTTTTGTCCATTCGACCCTCCCCACTAATCTCCTTCCAGCACTTATCCCTGCAAGTGGCCTACACCTGCGCATTCACCTCTTCCCTCACCTCCATTCAGGGGCCCAAGCAGTCCTTCCAGGTGAGGCAACACTTCACCTGTGAATCTGCTGGGGTTGTTTCTTGTCTCCAATGCTCCTGCTGCAGCCTCCTCTACATTGGTGAGATCCATTGTAAACTGGGGGGACCACTTCACTGAGCACTCTGCATCATCTGCCCCAAGTGGAACTTCCCAATGGCCAAACATTTTGGCTCTGATTCTCATTCCTATTCTGACCTGTCTGTCTATGGCCACCACTTGTGCCAGGATGAGGCTACCCTCAGTGTGGAGGAGCAGCACCTTATATTCTGTCTGGGTAATCTCCAACCTGATGGCATGAATATCGATTTCTCCTTCCATTTAAAAAAAACTGTTTCTCTCCCCCCTCGTCTCTTCTTCTATTTCCCACTCTGGCCTTTCACCTTTTTTTACCTGCCCATCACTCCCCCAGGGTCCCCACTTTCTTGCCCTTCTCCTATGTTCCACACTTCTCTCCTATCAGATTTCTTCTACCCTAGCCCTTTACATTTCCCACGCATCTTGATTTTCCTATCACCTTCTAGCTACCCTCCTTCCCGTCGCCCCACCTTTTTATTCTGTCATCTTCCCCCTTTCTTTTCAGTCCTGAAGAAGGGTTTTGGTTCAAAATGTCAGCTGTTTATTCATTTCCAAAGATGCTGCCTGATCTGTTGAGTTCCTCTGGTATTAGTGTGTGTTGCAGTGGTATTTATTACCTGATTAGTTGCCACACAAATTAATGAATGTGTTGCCATATCACAACTAACCTTGTCAATGGGAAGTAACTGAATAGACTATTATTAAAGCAAAGTGAAATTAAAATGCAGGATTCTTTTGTTTCCTTAAGATCCTACTGAACTGTCTAATTGAAATCTTCATCTTATCATCTATGATTTCAGTAGTGCATCTTGGTGTTTTTGGGCATTACAGGGATCCCATAGATACTAACAAAGAGAAGAATTTACTTTGATGGCAAAAAGAATCCATTATTCTTGCAGTTGCATTAACCTCAAGAGAAGCTATAAAAGCTTTGATTGTTGGAAGACCCACCTCAGGGAGCCAAACAAAATCAAAAATTTCTGCGTCATGTAGCAATTTTATTTTGTGTTGAAACTGAGATGCTGCAGTCCCTGGAGGTTTCTGGGACATGAAGAGCCTTTTAATAAGGCCAGATTTGCACTTGACGGTCTCTGATGTCTGCAAACTCGCTTCTCAAATCCTTTCTTTTCCAAATTTAAAACCCACTTGCAAACAAGACTTCTAGCACAAAAATCTAGCCCTCCATCTTGGCAGGCTTACTTTCAGCTAAATTATTAGACTTTGTGACAACTCTTCTCATAACTTGGCATTGACTTAAACCATTGACAAATGATGAGAAGTATTGACAGAAAAATTAAAATTAGTTGTAATTATTTGAAATGTTTTAATTAGGGTATTAATTGTGACCTTTTTAGAACCCTATCTCTCTTGCTCTATGAATGGCTGAGCAACAAATACCTTACAATATTTGTTTCACATTTGGTCATATTTTCAAAGCAAAGAATATTCTACATTTAAATTCATCATCTGTGAAGTAATGAGTTTTTTCTTGTTTCCTCCACTGCTCTTGTTTGAAATTTTGTTGTTTAAAAAGGTTTTTAATTACTCCCTTCAAATAAGGGAGAATTTTAACACTGGGTATTAGATCATGAAGTCAACCCGTGGGCATGCTGAGGCCATTTAAAGGGAAGAACAAATATTTTCCCTCAGTGCCACAATTTCAAGATGATGTTGAGTGCTTCTGAAATCTGACACACTGCAGAATAGAGATTTTGTTGGCTGTTTGTATGAACAAATGTAGTGTGAGACCCTGAAAGGAAGAACACATCTTTTCTACTTTGTCAAATGACATAGTCATAGTCATACTTTATTGATCCCGGGGGATTTTGGTTTTTGTTACAGTTGCACAATAAATAAATAGTAATAGAACCATAAATAGTTAAATAGTAATATGTAAATTATGCCAGTAAATTATGAAATAAGTTCAGGACCAGCCTATCGACTCAGGGTGTCTGACCCTCCAAGGGAAGAGTTGTGAAGTTTGATGGCCACAGGCAGGAATAACTTCCTATGACGTTCTGTGCTGCATCTCGGAGGAATGAGTCTCTGGCTGAATGTACTCCTGTGCCCATCCAGTACATTATGTAGTGGATGGGAGACATTGACCAAGATGGCCTGCAGCTTAGATAGCATCCTCTTTTCAGACACCACCGTCAGAGAGTCCAGTTCCATCCCCACACCACCACTGGCCTTACGAATGAGTTTGTTGATTCTGTTGGTGTCTGCTACCCTCAACCTGCTGCCCCAGCACACAACAGCAAACATGATAGCACTGGCCACCACTGACTCGTAGAACATCCTCAGCATCGTCCGGCAGATGTTAAAGGACCTCAGTCTCCTCAGGAAATAGAGACGGCTCTGATCCTTCTTATAGACAGCCTCAGTGTTCTTTGACCAGTCCAGTTTATTGTCAATTTGTATCCCCAGGTATTTGTAATCCTCCACCATGTCCACACTGACCCCCTGGATGGAAACAGGGGTCACCGGTACTTAGCTCTCCTCAGGTCTACCACCAGCTCCTTAGTCTTTTTCACATTAAGCTGCAGATACTTCTACTCAGACCATGTGACAAAGTTTCCTACCGTGGCCCTGTACTCAACCTCATCTCCCTTGCTGATGCATCCAACTATGGCAGAGTCATCAGAAAACTTCTGAAGATGACACGTCTCTGTGCAGTAGTTGAAGTCCGAGGTGTAAATGGTGAAGAGAAAAGGAGACAAGACAGTCCCCTGTGGAGCCCCAGTGCTGCTGATCGCTCTGTTGGACGCACAGTGTTGCAAGCACACGTACTGTGGTCTGCCGGTCAGGTAATCAAGAGTCATGACACCAGGAAAGCATCTACCTGCAGCGCTGTCAGCTTCTCCCCCAGCAGAGCAGGGTGGATGGTGTTGAACGCACTGGAGAAGTCAAAAAACATGACCCTCACAGTGCTCGCTGGCTTGTCCAGGTGGGCATAGACACGGTTCAGCAGGTAGACGATGGCAGGGGATCTAACCGTGGGCATAGACACGGTTCAGCAGGTAGGCAAACTGGAGGGGATCTAAGTGTGGCCTGACTACAGGCCGGAGCAGCTCCAGAGCAAGTCTCTCCAGGGTCTTCATGATGTGGGATGATGTGACCATGAATTATTTGGAGTCCTGAAGTCCTGGGAACCTTGCACATTTTTAAACAGCTCATCGAAAGTGATCCAGATATGTGATGTGAACAGGGAAGATGTCAATGAAATGAAGCTGTATAAATGCTAGAAATACTCAGCAGGTCAGCCAGTGTATGTGGAGAAAGAAGATGTTAATGCTCCTGATTTATGAACTTTCAACAGCATTCCGAAGATTCTCCCTTCTGCCTCCTTTCCAGTCCTGCTGAAGTGCCTCAGCCTGAAGCATTGCCTGCTTATTTCTCTCCGTAAACGCTGCCTGAACCCGTTGAGTTTCTCAGCATTTCATTTGTAGTTTTCCACGATGTTGCCCTCTTAAGGCTTTTGTCCTGACTCCTTGACTCTGATTTGCTTTCTCTGCTTTGCTTCTCAAAGGTACAGGCTAACTCATCGAGTATATTTCCAGTATTTTCTTTTCAGGATTTCTGGTCTATCCAGTATTTAGATCTTGGTAGTGAAAGTGAAGGTTATATGGAAGTATTTATGAATTATCACTGCACAATCTCACATTGTTTTGTCCACTTATATCTGATGACATCACACTACTCTGGGAGAGGATTATTTGATGGAAACTACTGTATATTCTCCATACTTTTTTTTATCTTTGAAGTGCTATGCAGAGTGAGACTTAAGAGGTTGTCAAGACCAGGTGACTCTACTTCTGATTTGTTTAAGAAAAGCTGATCAAATGCAAGTCAATGGAAATGAAATCTGGATTTATTAGAAAGCAAGTGTGAATTTTACCCAACGGCAAGCATATCTTGTGTCAATGCAGTTAAAGCTCCATTAGCTTTGAAGTCTCAGAGAATGTGACAGCTCACCTACTCTCTGTTTAAAAAAGGCTACTTGGTGTCAAAACCCTGAGGGAAAAATCATGAGCACAAAAAGTACACGAAAAATATCTAAACCCACGGAGATCTTATTTGGCATTATTTTTCACAACAGGAGCTGAGACCTAAGAAAAGACATTCTACCAATTTCCAAGCTAAAGCTTATAAATAATGAACGATCTGAACTGCGACAATTGGCTTAATAACATTTCATGAGATTCTGATATGTGGTTATTCTGCCTCCTAGTTTAAAAAAAATCACTCCAATCTCCAATCACATATTCATTTTAAATATAACATTAATAGGCTTAATTCAATTGTTTATTTTCATTCCAATATATTACATGGAAATTTGCTTTGGTTCAGAGTAAACTTCTGCAAACTCATTTCTGTTGTAATCAAATTTAAGAAGGTCTAACCTTTTAATGAGAATAGCGCCGAAACAAAAATAGAGCCCTGCCTAACAATTTTAGTTAAAGTTGGGAAATTATTTTGTATAACAGAGATTACGTCAGAAATTAATACAGAAATACCATGTTCAACATGGTTGGCAATGGAGTTGAACTCTCATAAGGATTTCTCCATTTCCGCATTTTTTGGATCCACACTTCCTTATCATTTGCCTAAACTAATTGTTAATCCTCTCATTAGACATACTCTAAGAATATGGGCTCAGTTCAGAAAACATTATAGTCTTCATGGTTTCTCCCCCTCTAGTCCCATCTTTCATAAACATCTTTTCCGACCTTCTATGCAAGACTTAACATTTCCTGATTGGTACAGAAACGGCATCAGGTGTTTGAAAGATCTTTTCATAGACAATTGTTTTGCAACTTTTGAACAACTGTCTGCAAAGTTTAATCTACCTAATACTCATTTCTTTAGATATCTTCAAATCAGACATTTTACTATCCCTTTAATACCAAATTTTCCTGAGGTGCCAGAAAAAAATGTTGCGGACTTGTTTCTTTGTATAAACCCACTGGGTAAAAGTTTAATATCTACTATTCATGATGAGTTAGTGACCTTGAGGAGTGCCCCCTTTGATAAAATCAGAACTGCTTGGGAGCATGATTTAAATATTTCTCTGTCCAACAAGGTTTGGGATTCAATTCTTAAGTTAGTTAACTCAACCTTTTTATGTACTCGCCACTGCCTTTTGCAGTTCAAGGTTGTACGTAGGGCTCATATGTCTAAAGCTAAATTATTGCGGTTCTATTTTGCTATTAGTCCCTTTTGTGACAAGTGTGAAGTGGGCGAGGCTTCTCTTATCCATATGTATTGGGCTTGTCCTAGTTTGGAGAAATTTTGGAGAGATGTCTTTTTAACTTTATCTCATATCCTTAATTGCCACTTAGAACCCAACCCTTTGATTGCTCTTTTTGGCATTTTGGGTGAAGTTGACACGCGTTTGAGTCCGACTAAACGTCGAATATTCTCTTTTACCTCTCTTTTGGCTAGACGTTTAGTTCTTCTTAGGTGGTGAGATGTTGCCCCACCCACTCATGCTCAATGGCTTATAGACATTATGTCCTGCTTAGCCCTTAAAAAGATTCATTATTTACTTCTTAATTTGGACATAAAGTTCCACAAGGTGTGGCGACCTGTTCTTGAATATTTTTATAACTCCTCCTTAGATTAAGGGTTTATCTTCCTTTTTCACTCAGTACTTTAATTCCTTACATCCAGCTTTCTTTTCTGGTTAACTTCTACAGTTTTTTTAATAATGTGAAATGCATTATAGTTTAGGTAGTAGGCAATACACTTTTTAAAAAAATATTCACAGCTCTGTGGTGACAAAAGCTCTGATTAACTTTTCTTTATATCATAATTGTTGGCTTGGAGTCACGTAGTGGGTGGGTGGGGAGCAAACTAACTTTATATGATTTAACTGCGGGTGCTTTTTCTTTACTGTTATGAATTGTACACCAGGCACGTTGGTTTTGCACTGTATAAGTCTCCTTTTTGTTGGTGGGTTTCTTTTGTTGCAATGTAGAAACTCATAAAAAAATTAATTTAAAAAAAGCAATACCATGTTTTCTTTTTATTTTGAATCCACTAGCAATGGAAAATACCATGCTTTCCTGAGACATTAGTGTTTTTTAATAAGAAAGCATATGAATTTATGACCCTGATTTGCCATTCAAAATTTGGCTGATTGGAGTTGTTACCATTAAATGGGCAAAGACTGAAGTCCAACCTCTGACTCAGCTGTTCAGCAATCCCTAGGTACCATACTATGCTGTTGGATTTCTCATAGTGTCCAATCAAGAAATAGGGATGTTCACAGATACCCCAGGATGTTAACTGAGTGTGTACCAGGTTAGTCTGGAGATGTCCAATATGCTCATGATTTCATTGGAAACAATTAAGTGTGAAGAGTGGAGAGATTAATTTTATTTTCTTCATGTCAACTCTTTTGATATAAATCTTTCTGATTTGTTTATAACTGAGCATCTTTGCAGTTTTAAATTATAAAACACAATCTTATGTTTTTTTAAGAAGTACTTTTTATTTTTCAATATGACCTTTTGTGTTTTTGAATTTTTATGTATTCAGAAACATTCACGAGCTTTGCAATGAAGAAGTTTTGACTGACCAAAAAGCAGAATTTAACCGTTGGTCAAGATGGTATCTGGCTCCACTTCCTGCTACAGATAGAGAAGCTGGCTGATCAAGTAGTATTGTGGAAGGCCCACCCACGGGTACACTGATATGCCTCCAGAGTAGGTGATGGCATGTATTCGGGCAGGAGAGAGTTCTTCTTCCCAACATCTTGGTGCACCTCCAACTCCCAATATTTCAGATTGAGTGTCTTTGATCAGAGCTGAACCTGAACTGGTTCCCCAGTTATGGTCTGCTGATAAGTCGGTGTTTCCAGCATTTCCTGCTTTTCTTTCAGATTTTAAGTATCTGCAGTATTTTGGGTTTTCTCAACTCTAATTTGGTTATTTGCATGATAAAATCCAGACTTATGTAACAGAAACATCTCTTCAGACATGGAAAACAGTAACTGAAAATGTAAAGGGGTCTCAATTCATGAATGAATCCATTATGTTCATGCTGAACATTCTCTAATTCTACTTGCCAGCTCTTTGTCCATAGCCTTCTGTATCTTGGCTCATCTAGATACTTCTTACATGTTGTAAGAATGTCTGTTTTCGGAATGGGAATGGGAAGTGGAATTGAAATAGATGCCCATTGGGAGATCCCGCTTTTCTAGTGAACGCAGCATAAGTGTTCGGTGAACCATCTCCCAATCTACATTGGGTTCTTATTGATATAGAGGAGGTCACACCATGAGCACTGAATCTCCCAATGGCCACCCATTTTAATTCTCATTCTCATTCCAATATGTCTATCTATGACCTTCTCCACTGTCGTAATGAGGCCGCACTTAGGCTGGAAGAAAAACACTTTATATTCCGTTTGGGTAGCCTCTAACTTGATGGCATGAAAGCAATCTCTTGAACTTCCAGTGATGCCCCCCCCCCTCACCTTTCCCATCCCCTTTTTCCTCTTGCATCTTATCTCCTTGCCTGCTCATCGCCTTCCTCTGGTGCTCCTCCCCTTTCTCTTTCTTCCATAGCCTTTTGTCCTCTCCTATCAGACTGCCCCTTCTCCAGCCCTGTATCTCTTTCACCAATCAAATTCCCAGCTCTTTACTTCACCCTTCTCCTTCTGGTTTCACCTATCATCTTGTGTTTCTCCCTCCTCCCCCCCACCTTTTAACTCTACCCCTCATCTTTTTTTCTCCAGTCCTGCTGAAGAGTCTCGGCCTGAAAAGTCGACTGTATTCTTTTCCATAGATGCTGCCTGGCCTGCTGAGTTCCTCCAGCATTTCGTGCTTGCTGCTTGGATTTCCAGCATCTGCAGATTTTCTCATGTTTTTGAACTCCAGCTTGTTTGATAACTTTTATACCATAACTTTCCTGCTCTTATATTTTATGACTCATTAGTGACACTCAGGAGAGAAATTGTTACATTTCAGATCTGATCAAAGATCATTAACCTTGAATAATGAGAGTTGGTATTGAGGTAGCGTGGTGACAAAGGGCTCCACTGACCAATAAATCAACCAAGCTTGTCATCACGTGTCCATAGATGATGACATATCTATCTGTGATGGCAACAATGCTGTGTGCCTTCTTCAGCATTTGATCTACCTGTGTTGCCATTTTCAGGGATCTTTGGACCTGCCCTCTCTTCCTCAATACTTCCTATGGTCATACTGTCAACATGTACTGTACGTTCTATCTTTATTAATTCACCTAAAATGATCACCTCATTCTTACCATCTACCATTGCACTGCCCATCTTATAAACTGACCAATATCCATTAGCCTAAGATTAACTTCCATGCTATTGTTAGAGCGAGTTCTGGGTTTAGGACATATACATTTATCAATTAATTTGGCTACCAGTCTTCACATCTGAGAATGTATTGTGGATTTAATTTGAAGTGACACTCTGAACTCTGGGTTCCTAAAAGCCACAAATCCCAGATCAGACAATGCTGATTAAAATTCATTTGGATGTCTGTGGTGTGGATGTGAATGGGGAGGTATGAAGGTTGTGTGCAGTTTCAAAGAAAGCACTGTCCATACATTGTAAATATGCAGTTGTCCTTTGACGTTTAACACATAAAATATGGAGCTCCTCGTTGGGCCAGCCAGACCTTTCGACCAGAAGGGTCTCTATATGATGCCTGCTGTACCTAGTTTTGTCAAATAAAGAAGCTGCGATATATCTATCCGTACTTTTCTCCAGTGACTTAATTCATGCAACAACACTTGTGGCAACACTCCAATTCTCTTGTCATTTGTGAATTGACTAACCATTTCCTACACTTGTATACACATCATTAATATACCCAACAATGCTAAAGGTTCCAGTTCGAGGCTAGGACACCACGGATCACAAGCTTCCAATGACACAAACAGCTTCCCAACATCAGTCTTTAATTTTATTAACAAGACGCCTTTGGATCCAGTTTATCTTATTGTCTTGGATCACACACAGTAGGTATTACTCTTTTAGACCAGTTTCTTACCTGGCACTTTATATGGGAAACATATCAACTGCACTATCCCCATCAATAAACTTGTTAATTCTTCAAAAGATTCAATCAAATTGATCAGACACATCTCTCCTAATAAAATCATGCTGACTAAGTTTGATGAATCTCTGCCTTTACAAGTGCACATTTATCTTCAGGACTGGTGAAGGGCCAGATCGATGACACCACTATCGCCAACACTGGTTCCAATGATCCCTGGCAGATTCCAGAACCTGAATTCCACCGCCGTCAATGCCAGTTCCAAAGACCTCGGACAACTTCAGCCTGTTAATTTCATGGCCTCTAGCTCTGGCTCCAGCCTGGACCTTGACCACCAGCACCTCCAGTCTGAGACTTTACACATTGCCGTCGGACCCCCAGTCTCTCTTTACACCAGTACCACTCTCCAGCCCCGTGTCTCTCAGGTGCCATTGTCAGCTCTTGGGTCCTTGGAGCCTCCATCTTCCTCCCATCCCACCTTCCCTGAGCACCCCGATCCTCCTCTCCCCTCTGGCACCACTAACTCCCTTCCCCCTTCTGATCCCAGCTCTACTCTTTTCTGTGTCTTCTCAATTCCGTCCAATCTTCACCTCTCTGAGGCAAAATGTTCTGTCCTCAGTAAAGCCTCACCTTTGCCTCCCTTTGCCCACACCGCAGCGTGTTCTGCACCCACAACAACGTTGAGCTCTTCTTTCATCAACTCCTTCTCTAAGCCCATTCCTTTGGCAAGGATTCCATACCCTGAGCTCATAATCCCTTCTCCCATCTTCAACCCTTCTCTTCTTCTTGGACACCCCACTTTGGTTCTCTGCCTGTTGTAGATCTTTTCATCTCGAATTGCTTCAGCACTCCTTGCTCCTTCTTGAACCATCCCCCTCTGAACACACTGCCCTCCACTCTCTCCACACCAATCCCAACCTTACCATCAAACCCACAGACAAAGGGGGTGCTGTTGTAATGTGGCGCACTGACCTCTACCTTGCTGAAGCCAGGCAGCAAACTCATACCTACCCCTTGAAGAGCATCAGGAAACTATCTCAGACACCATCAGTGATGCCATCCACTCTGGAGAACTCCCATCCACTGCCACCAGACGCATAGTTCCCTTACATCACACTGCTCGCTTCTACCTCCTACTTAAGATCCACAAACCTGCCCAGTCCTGCCCCACTGAACTCCTTGCCAGATCTCAATTCCATTCATTCCTCCTTGGTTCAGTCCCCTTCCCACCTACATCCGTGACACTTCTCATGCCCTCAATCTCCTCAGTAACTTAAAGTTCCCTGGTCCTGACCACTTCATCTTTACCATGGATAGTCAGTCCTTGTACACTTCTATCCCACAGCAAGAATTCTCCAAGGTTCTCTGCTTCTCTCTTGATAAAAGAACCAACCAATCCCCCTCCACCACCATCCTCCATCATCTGGTACTCACCCTGAACAATTATTCCCTCAGCTCCACCCACTTTCTCCAAACTCAAGGGGTAGCCATGGGCACTGGCACGGGCCCCAGCTGTGCCTGACTCTTCGTTGGCTGTGCAGAAAAGTCCATGTTTGAAGCTTTCCCGGTGCTGGCTCGAAGGGCTGAATGGCTACTCCTGCACCTATTGTCTATTGTCTTTAAATCTTCACTGAACACTGTATTGGTGCTGCTTCATGTGCCCATTCTGAGCTTGTCAATTCTACCTGCTTTGCCTCTAACTTCCACCCTGCCTCTAAGTTCACTTGGTCCATCTTTGACAACTCCCTCCCCTTTCTTGATCTCTTTGCCTCCACCTCTGGAGACAAACTGTCAGCCAACATCTGTTATAAACCACCTGATTCCCACAGTTATCTCAACTATACCTCTTCACACCTTATCTCCTATAAAACTGCTATTCCTTTTTCTCTGTTTCTTTCACTCCCCTGTATCCGTTCCCAGGATGTGGCTTTCCCTTCCAGAACATCAGAGATGTCCTCCTTCTTCAAAGGACAGGTTTTCCCTCCCTACACTATTAATGCAGCCCTCACCCGCAGCTCCTCCATTTCCTGTACATCTGCACCCACCCCATCTTCCTGCCACCTTAATAGCAATAGGGTTCCTTGAGTCCTAACCTACAACCCCATCAGCCTCCATGTCCAGCACATTATACTCCGCAACTTCCAACATCTCCAAAGGGATCTTACCACTAAAAATATCTTTACCTCCCCCCCCCTCCATTTTCAGTAGGGATCACTCCCTCCATGTTTCCCTTGTCCATTTGTTCCTCCCCATTAATCTCCCTCCTAGCATTTATCCTTACAAGCAGCCTGAGTGCTTCACCTGCCCCTACACCTCCATTCAGGACCCCAAGCAGTCCTTCCAGGTGAGACATCACTTCACTTGTGAATTTGCTGAGGTCCTTTATTGTGTCTGGTGCTCCTGATGTGGTCTCCTGTACATTGGTGAGACCCATCGTAAATTGGGAGAACACTTCATCGAGCACCCCCGCAGCATCCACCACAAGTGGGTCTTCTTGGTGGCCAAACAATTTAATCTTGATTCCCATTCCCGTTCTGATGTGTCGATCCTTGGCCTCTTGTATCAAGATGAGGCCACCCTCAGGGCAGAAGAGCAACATCTTGTATTTTGTCTGGGTATCCTCCAACCTGATGGCATGAATATCAATTGCACCTTCTGGTAAAAAAAAAATACTCCACCCCCTCCTCTATTCCCCACTCATACCTTTTACTTTTTCTCACCTGCATATCACTACCTTCAGGCCCCCTCCTCCTTCCCTTTCTCCTATGGTCCACTCTCCTCTCCCGTCAGATTCCTTCTTCTCCAGACCTTGACCTTTTGCATCCACCTGGCTTCACTTATCACCTTCCAGCTTGCCTCTTTACCCTCCCCCCCCCCCGATTTGTCTATTCATCTTCCCACCCTTCTCAGTCCTGAAGAAGGGTCTCAGCCCGAAATGTCGAATGTTTATTCCCCTCCATAGATGCCGCCTGACCTGCTCAGATCCTCCAGCATTTTGTATGTGTTGCTTTGGATTTCCAGCACCTGCAGACTTTCTGGTGTTTATGATATATCATCAGGATTTTTTAAAATAACTTCCCTCCACCTACATTAGACACACAGGCCTGTAATTATCTGGCTTATCACAACAGCCCCTATGGGGTAAAGATACCATAATTGTTGTCCTCCCTTTATCCTTGCCCTTTCTATACTCACGATGGGCCACCTTGTTTTCAATTCTCTTTACATATCTTTTCCTTCCCCCATCTCTTCTGCCAACCCTCAGTATCTCTTGACATCCAGGATTTCTTAGGTCTACTGTCTTTATAGGAGCCTTTACAGGAACATATCAACCATGATTTATTTCACTTTTAAACTTCTCCCACCTGTTAACTATCAATTTACCTGCAAGTAGCTGCTGCCAGCCTACATTTGCCAGGTCCTATCTTATGATATTGAACAACAGGAATTCTGCAGATGCTGGAAATTCAAGCAACACACATCAAAGTTGCTGGTGAACGCAGCAGGCCAGGCAGCATCTGAAGGAAGAGGTGCAGTTGACGTTTCAGGCCGAGACCCTTCGTCAGGACTAACTGAAGGAAGAGTGAGTAAGGGATTTGAAAGTTGTCTTTCCCTCAATTCAATACCATACTTGTCACTTTTCATAACTACCCAGAAACATATAGACTCATGCCACTACCTCCCACTGATACTCCAACAGTCCTCAAGCTTAGGCCTGTACTGCCCCTTTTCTTGCAGAACTATCTGGTTACTCAGTCAAAATGGCTCTCCTGGATGCACGTGAAAACTTCAAGCCCAAGTTAAAATTAAGAAATTTGAGATCTGTTGTTGTCTTTAGCTGAGGTTTAGATTCACACAGTGAACATTGATAGTCCATTGAAAGTTGATGTACCTGCTGTGGGAAAGCTCTATTCTCTAGATAGGATCACAACACCAGTGTAGTCTCTGGAATCCCATTGTCATTTTGTGGCAGGCTCTATTGACACATACCACTGAACATTAACATGTCAGATTGCCTGAGGTCTACTGGAGCAGATAAAGATGACCTCAAACGGCGCTGACAAGTTGAACAATTAATCCTCCCAGTGTCTGATATTACCCTGGCAGTGAAGGGGTCATGTGTGCCTGGCATCAATTTACCAGCCATCCTTGGCTTGATCCAATACTGATGCAAGCATGCCGGATTCTTTCCAAGTATTAAATACTTTCTCTGTTAATCTATGATGGAAAACTCAGCTGGATTTGACAAGCCTACATATCATCCTTCAAATACAAATACCTTTTGCAAGAGCTGTGACCTTCAATATTAGTGAATGCTTTGGAGTAGTATTTGCTTTATTTTAAGACATTACATGTTAAGATTCTAAAAGAACAAGATAGACTCTAAACTAAGTAACTAAAACTGGTGTATTTGCATGTTTTAAATAAAATAATCTGAACATTTGTAAGTAAGCAGTATGTGGGATGAAAGTTCCTTGCTGTTGCAGTTGGAATAAACAGCCTTGTTGGAAGCTGTTCCACCCTATAACTGTTATTGGAAATGGGCTTATCTAAAGCCCAAATCTAACAAAAGCCTACCTATTACACTATACAATTGGTGACAATGATTAGTACAATTTAAAAAGATTTGGGGGAAAAATTAGGGTGGCACCCCCAAATCATGACCTTGTGTAAAGTCCAGGTCAACACACAGGTAAACAAAAATAGCAGAAAACATGCCCTGGAGATTCACCTCCCAGCTGAATAACTGCATTAAGCATGAGTCCAGTGGTTTAGATCAAAGGGATCCAGGGAGAATTGTGTGCAGTTCTGTAGGCTTGCTGGACCGCAGTATTCATTTTATTACAGTTGCGAAGGCAGATGAAACAATAAGACTGTGTAGCCACTGCAAGATGATATTAAACCAGACAGCTGATAATGAGCAAAAGCCTTTACCAACTTCTGAATTAACAAAGCCAAATTTTTCACTAAACTTAATTTGCTGATGATTTACATGCAGCTGGATCTGAATGAGGATAGTCAGACATATTTCACAATAAATTAATTCAATTTTATTGGTAGACTTATTTGCCAAATTGAATCAACTCCTCACCGAAGATCTACATTCCACCATGGACAAGATTCTGGAAAGGACTGACAATTGTTTGAGCAATAAAGATCATCTGTTTGTTGCTGAAGTACATGCAGAGGGAAATGATGTGCTGAAATACTGAAGTGAATTCACCCACAAGATACGTGCTTAAAATGGTGTATCCATGCCATTTCACACCAAGAGTTGTTGCAACCTCAGTCTGAACGTAGATACTAATGGACTGAAAAATGTTGAAGACAATGTTGATGCTAAATTGATAACAAGGCATCCATAAAATGTTACAGAAAATTGTTCTTATATGGGAATAATTCAGCATATTTCAGATTCTTGCCTGATTTAGCCACTGTGTTCATATAAATTACTGAGAAATGAATCAGGGAGCATTTGATCTTGTAACGGCAGTTGGAAGAGCAAATCACTCCTGGTTCACTGATGTGACAGGGGCCCTAAAGCCAACCAGCAATATTTCCATTTATGATAAAGTATAATCATCAGCTATGCTATGCACAATGGGGAGGAACAATTTATAGCATTTGCTTCACATACTCTCCAAAATAGCAGAAGAAGCAGAAATTCAGAAACAAGAACTAGTAATTATTTTCACTGTGAAGAAACTTCATCACTTCCCACTGGGACAATCTGATGCCATTACCTGGGTCCTGAACAATAGTTCCATCAATGGTGGTTCAGGATGCAAAGTGAGCAGTTTTATTGTCGTACTATATTTTAAGTGATTGAATATTGCTTTGAAAATCAAAATGTAATAGCCAATGCGCTACTCAAATTATCAATAAATCACCTAGTATTAATTTTCACATTGCTGTTTGTGTATGATTTGAAACACATATCAGACAAACTTATAATATTTATTTATTGAAGTACAGCACTGAACCAGCCCATCTGGCCATTTGAGCAGTGCTGCCCAACAGCCCCTGATTTAACACTAGCCTAATGACAGGACAATTTACAATGACCAATTAACCTAGCAACCAGTACGTCTTTGGTCTGTGGGAGGAGACCTATCACAGTGTGCATTGGCAATAATAGAATGCAAGTCTGGAGAAAAGACAGACTCCCATGTAGAGATGGTAAACATAGGAATTCCAACAGGACATCAATGGCTCAACTGAGCAACACTGCAAGACAAAACATTCTCAAAACTAGGACCCCACCATGAGCACTAAGGAGAGTCCACCAAAATAGTACAGGTGACCCGGATTACCCAAGCCTATCAAAATAAACTTATCAAAGTTAAGCAATTACTGATACTAATTAAACAACAATTAACCAATTAAGGTGTTCCAGAAACCTCAGAGGCAGAAGCTCTCTGGCTCCCCGCACAGGCCTGGAGGGCTAATTACAGTACCTTTCTCCCTATGGCCTTCACTTGACCTGGGAATCTTGAGACAGGGTTGGAGAACTTCAGACAGACCTGATAAATCCAAGACAGGCATAGGTAACTCGAGACATAAACCAAGGAAACATTGAATGAAACTTGGGGACATTGACTAAAACTTAGGAGCATTAAATATAACTCGTAAACATGGAATAAACCTTAGAAACATGGAAGTTCATGAGAGACCTAGTGAACCTTGTCAGCGTTGAGAACCATGGAAAAAGCCTTGAATGTAGACTAGAGAAGCTCAGAATGTAGATAAGAGAAACTCAAGCAAGATTAGAAACAGTCAGAACAAAGACTCAAAATGTGGACTGATGTGCAAGCTGCTGTTCAACTTCGGCTGGGTCCATTATATTACGGGATCCTTCTGTCAGTGTGCGTTAGCAATGATGGACTCCAAGTGCGGAGAAAAGACAGACTCCAACGTATAGACAGCTAACAGAGTTTATACATAGGAATTCCAACAGAAAAGCGATACTGTACCGAGTAACACTGCAAGACAAAATATTCTCAAAACTAGGACCCCACAATAAGCACTAAGGAATGTCCTGAGTTTATTGAAATCAACTTAGCAAAGTTAAGCAATTATGATAGTAGTTTAACAACAATTAAACATTTAAGGTGCTCTAGAAACCTTGGAGCCAGACATTCTCTAGCTCCCCATACAGGCCTGGAGAGCTCATTACAAGAATGGAGCACCCAGATAAAAGCCATACATTCCAGGGGAGACGTACAGACTCCATACAGATGACACTGGAATTAATCTCTGAACTACAATGCCCTGAGCTATTCAAGTGTCGTGTTAACCACTACACTACCATGGTGCCCAACATTGTACATAATAACTATAGACACTGGAATAATCTGTGATGCTAATGTTTCAGTCCTGGGCACCACAGTGGCACAGTTGGTGCCTCACAGTTTGAGCACAAGGAGTCTGATCCCACTTTATGTTTGGAGTTTGCAAGTTCTCTCTCTGACCACATAGACTTCCTCCAGGTGCTCCTGTTTCCTCCAAAGGTTAGAGTCATGGATTCTTACAGTGATAGAGAAGTACAGCACAGAAACTAACCTTCGACCCATCTAGTCCATGCCATACTCATTTAGACTGCCTACCCCCATCAACTTGCCTATCTCTCAGTACCCCGACTATCCATCTACCTATCCAAGCTTCTCATAAACTTTGGAATTGAGCTTGCATGCACAACTTGTGCTGACAGCTCATTCCACACTCTAATGACCCTCTGAGTGAAGAAGTTTCCCCTTATGTTTCCTTTATATGTCTCACCTTTCATCCTTAACCCATGACCTCTAGTTGTAGTCCCATCCAACCTCAGTAGTAAAAGCCCGCTTATACTTACCCCTCATGACTGGGTATATTTCTATCAAATCTCCTCTCAATCTTTTACATATATACGGTCCTAACTTATTCAATCTTTCCTTATAACTCAGGTCTCCAGACCCAGCAACATCCTTGTAAATGTTCTCTGTACTCTTTCAACCTTGTTTACATCTTTCCTTGTAGATAGGTGACCAAAACTGCATACAGTACTCCAAATTAGGCCTCAGCAATATCTTATAGAACTCCAACATAACATCCCATCTCATGTACTCATTTGATTTATGAAGGCCAATGTGCCAAAAGTTTTATTTAGGACCCTATCAACCTGTGATGCCCCTTTCAATGAATTATGAACCTGTATTCCCAGATCCTTAGTTCTGCCCTACCGTTCACTGTGTAAGTCCTACCCTGGTTGATCTTACCAAAGTGCAAATCCTTGCACTTGTCTGCATTAAATTCCATCTGTCATTTTTTCAGCTGATGGAAATTTGTCTGCAAGCCATGATAGCATTTCTCACTGTCGACTACACCCCCAATCTTGGTGTCATCCGCAAATTTGTTGATCCAGTTAACCACGTTATCATTCAGATCATTGATATGGATGACAAACAACAAAAGATCCAGCTCTGATCCCTGTGCCACACCACTAGTCACAGGCCTCCAGTCAGAAAGGCAATCCTCTACTACCACTCTCTGGCTTCTCCCACAAAGCCAACGTCTAACTCCATTCACAACCTCATCCTGAATGCCAGGTGAATGAACCTTCTTGATCAGCATTCCATTCAGGATCTTTTCAAATATCTTACTACAGTCCATGTAAACAACATCCACTGCCTTGTCTTCATCCACTTTCCTTGTAACTTCCTCTAAAAACTCTGTAAGATTAGTTAGACTTGATCTACCTCAGACAAAGCTATACTGACTATCATTAATCAGTCCATGTCTATTCAAATAATTATATATCTGGTCCATTAGAATACCTTCCAAAACTTCCCACAACTGATGTCAGACTCACCAGCCTATAACTTCCTAGTTTCTATTTAGAGTGTTTTTTAAACAGCAGAACAACATTGGCTACCTTCCAATCTTCCGGCACCTCTCCTGTTGCTAAGTATAATTTACATATCTCTGCCAGAGCCCCGGTAATTTCTACATTTGTCTTTCATAGAATCCAAGGGAAAGACTTGTCAGGCCCCAGAGATTTATCCATCTTGATTTGCCTCAGGGTAGCAAACACCTCTTCCTCCTCTGTAATCTGTGCAGGGTCCATGAAGTTGATGCCGCTTTGCCTCACTTCTATAGACTCTGTGTCCATCTCCTGAGTAAATACAGATGCAAAGAATTCATTAAGATCTCCTCATATGTTTTGGCTCCACACATGGATTAGCATTCTGGTTTTCCAGAGGGCCAGTTTTTTCTCTTACAATCCTTTTGCTCTTAACATGTCTGTAGAATCCCTTAGAATTGTCCTTCATCTTGTCTGCTTTTAGCCTTCCTGGTTTCTTTGTTAAGTGCTCTCTTGTATTTCTTCTACTCCATAAGCACCTCATTTGTTCCTACTTACCTATATCTGCTAAGAAACTCTTTTTTTCTCTTAACTAGTGCCATAGTATCTCTTAAAAACCAAGGTTCCCCACACTTGTTATCTTTACCTTTTATTCTGACTGACACATCCAAGCTTTGTACTCTCAAAGTTTTGTTTTTGAAGGCTCCCACTTCAGAATCAGATTTTTTTCAGAATCAGTATCAGGTTTAATATCACCAGCATATGTCATGAAATTGCAGCAGTACATTGCAATACATAATATAGAAATAAAATTAAATAAGTCAATTACAGTAGGTATATATGTATATTAAATAGCAAAATTAAAGAAGATGCAATAACAGAAATAATATATATTAAGAAAGTGAGGCAGTGTTCATGGGTTCCATGTCCATTTAGGAATTGGATGGCAGGGGGGAAGAAACTGTTCCTGAATCACAAAGAGTGTCCTTCAGGCTTCTGTACCTCCTTCCTGATTGTAACAATGAGAAAAGGTCACGTCCTGGGTGTTGGGGGTTTTAATGATTAGCACTGTCTTTTTGAGGCACCAACCCTTGAAGATGTCTTGGATACTGCAGAGACTAGTACCCAAAATGGAGCTAACTGGTTTTACAACTTTTTGTAGCTTCTTTTGATCCTGTACATTTGCTACACAACAACCACCACACCACCCCCCCCCCCCGCCCCATACCAGACTGTGATGCAGCCTCTTCCAGGGTGCCTTCAAAAGTGCAAACTGATGACGGAGCAGCTCGATGGATGTGATTAAATATTCCTGTGCTGAGAATCACAACTGCATCCAAGTTCTGTACGGTTAATAAAGATGCTTGACAGTGATTGAGCAATCTATTGCTGCTGAAAACCGATGAAAACAATGCCGACTATGCCACTCATCAAGTACACTTTTGCCAGAAAACAGCCTGTCCTGATCCACACGCGTCAGATCCTTTCTGATACCATCAAAATTGGCTTTTCCCCAGTTTAGAATCTCAACCTGCTAACCAGACCTATCCTCCTGCATATTTACTTTGAAACTAATGGCATTGTGATCATTGGATGCAAAGTGTTCCCCTACACAAACGTCTGTCACCTGCCTAGTCTCATGCCTTAATAGCAGAACCAGTATCCCAAGCTCTCTGGAATATGAATTGGCTGCTCTAAATTGCCTGTGGTAGGCAAGGGCAATAGCAGAGGTATAACTGGAGAGGCAAGAAGTTGGTTCTGCTGGGAATGTGTGAGAATCAAACAGAATAAGTGTCAAAGGTTTGTTCAGACTCAGCGGACTAAAGGTCCTGTGAGAATGCTGCAGGATTCTTTGATCAACACTGATACAGTGATATACTGTTCAAGAGTTACAAAGTCCAATCAGGAGATTACAAGTTCCTCCATATCAGATATAAATATATTACAAAGACTGGTGCAGTTGAGGGAGGCTAAACTAGCTAAGGAAGTCAACAGACAAATTGAACCTGTAACACTTGTATATGATCACAAAAGATGTTTATAGAAAGTTCCCTCAAAGAGATGAATCAATGTCAGTTAAGTGATTATGTCAAATGATCAGAAGACATTGTGACATCAGGGGAGATTGTGACATCACTGTGTGTATTAGGTAAACTGCAAACTTCATGTGCAGTGAGAGTTTCTTTACATTAGAGTTAGAATGAATAGTTTTGCTGGAAGCTACTCAGCCCAGTTCTTTACCTGAACCACCAGAAGTATTTTAAGGTCCATTTGAAAGTGAATTAGAGTAAAACTTGACAAAGTTTGTAAATGTTTGATCATAACCTCAAGTCCCTCCTTCAGATGCAAAATCTATGCTGGAAATGATGAAATATCCCCCATAGGCTGGTGAACATCTATAACATTAAATTGTTAGACCTTACGAATAATTAGCACAAGCTGCAGAACAATATTAACCTTGCTTTAATAACTAACACAGTGGGGGCAATTGCAAAGTGTGGCACATAATTCAAATTTAAATGAGCATACCAACTGGACATTTTGTGCAACACAGGTCCTAAAGAGACATTGGATTGCACAGATGGAGAGAGAATTTAAAAAGTGCGAGTAGGGGCAGCTGGCACATTTTGTGTGCCACAGTTCCAGAGGAGACATTGGTTTGCATAGACTAGAGGGCGAGAGTTTAAAAGAAGTAAGTGGGGGCAGTCGGCACATTTTTGTGCACTGTATTTCCAAAGGAGACATTGGTTTGCACAAAATTAAACATTTGGCAAGATTCATTAAAAAGAAGTTAGGTTCAAGTGGAATGGCCACTGTGGGAGTGGCTAATATGTGAGTGGGCCAGTGTTAGAGTGGGGAGTTGAGGCTTTGGTTCATCAAGGCATTGGCAGGGAGAGGTGTAAGCAGTAGATGGATTTTTTTCTTTATTTATTCTTCCTTTCTTATTTCACATTTAGAGTAGTGGGGGTGCCAGGCAGGATAGTTGAATGCTCCTTTTACGTGATGTGGGAAAGCACAGAGACCTCCAGTGTCCCTGACTACACCTGCAAGAAGTGCATCCAGCTGCAGCATTTAACAGACTGTGTTAAGAAGATGGAGCTGGATGAACCTTAAATTGTACAGGTGGTTGAGGGGTTGATAGACAGGATATATGAGGAGGTAGTTACACCCAAGGCGCAGGACACAGTTAACAGCATGACCGACAGGAGCAGGAAAGGTAGGAGGGGTGATGATGTCCTGCAAAGTGAGTTCAGGCAGTTAGGTGTAAAATTAAAGGACAGGACCTCCAGGCTTGTGATCTCAGGATTGCTACCTGTGCCATGTACCAGTGAGACCAGAAACAGGAAGATTATACAGGTTAACATGTAGCTACGGGGATGGTACAGGAGGGAGGGCTTTGTATTTTTGGGTTATTGTGCTCTGTTCCAGGAAAAGTGAAAACTATACCAAAGGGATGGTTTGTAGCTGAACTGGAAGGGGACTAATATCCTAGCAGGAAGGTTTGCTAGTTTGCTAGTGCTGCACAGGCAAGGGGTGGGTGGTGGCAGTTTGTGTGCAGGGTTTCAACTAGAGTTGCAAGGAGATGAGAACCAGAGTGCCAGAACAGATAGTGAAGTGGTTGTGAAGAAGGATGTTGTTAATCCTACATACAATATCAGGAATTCAAAAGTTTTAGCATGGTGGGATTAATGCTCTCAGCTGTGTATATTCCAATGCAATGAGTATTGTAGGAAAGAAGGCTTAGTTTAGGGCATAGATCAGCCTGTGGAATTATGACATTACAGCCATCAGTGAGACTTGGCTGCCGGACTTGACATGATAAAGTCGGAAGGATTAAAGGGGGAGGGGTGGCATTAGTAGTTGGGGAAAATATCACAGTAGTGCTCAAATGGGACAGATTGAAGAACTCGTCCAGTGAAGGTTTATGGATAGAACTGGAAATGCAGAAGAAAGGTATGATCATCTTATTGGAATTATATTAGAGACCACCCAACAGTCAGGAACGTTTCTTTAATCAGTACATAGAAGTCTAGAATAGAGAGAGTGTGATACTAGATCTCCTATTGGGGAATGAGGCAGGAGAGATGGCAGAAGTTTTTGTTGGTGAATAATTTGCATCTACTGATTATGATGCCATTAGTTTCAAGGTAGTTATGGAAAAGGATAGGTCTGGTCCTCGGATTGAGATTTTAAATTGGAGAAAGGCAGCAAGTGGATTGTGACAGGTAGTTTTCTGGCAAAGGTGTACTTGAAAAGTGGGAGGCGTTCAAAAGTAAATATTAAGTGTTTATAAAGTTTTTTATGATCCTTCAGAATAAAAAATAAGGCTAACAGGTTTAGACAACCTTGATTATAAACAGATATTGGGGCCTTGGTTTAGAAAAACAAGGAGGTGCATAGCAGGTACAGACAGGTAGGAACAAATGAGGTACAAAAGAAATACAAGAGAATACTTAAGGAAGAAATCAAAAGTGCTAAAAGAACTCCAAAGAGCTTTTACAGATATATTAAAAGCAAAAGGATAGCAAAGTTAGTCCTCTAGAAGATCATAGTGGTTAACTATGAATAGAGCTGAAAAAGTTGGTGGATATCTTAAATGGATTTTTTTCATCTGTATTTTATTCAAGAGATGTACACAGAGTCTGTAGGTGTGAGGGAAAGTAGCAGTGAGGTCATGGACGGATTACAGAAGAGGAGGTGTCTGCTGTCTGGAGACAAATTAGGGTGATTAAATTCCCAGGACCTGACAAGGTGTTCCCTTGAACCCTGTGGGAGGCTCGTGCACATAGTGCAAGAGCCCTAACAGAGATATTTAAAACATTCTTAGCCATCGCTGTGGTGCTGGAGAATTGGAGGGAAGTTAATGTTGCTTCACTGTTTAAGAAAGTCTTGAAGAATAAGTCAGGAAGTTGTAGTGGTGAGCCTGAGATCAGTGGTGGGAACGTCACTGAAAGGTATTCTAAGGGACTAGATATATAAGTGTTTAGATAAACAGTCACAGGTTAAAGATATTCAACATGGTTTTGTGCATGGTAGGTCATGTCTAAACAATCTTATAGATTTTTTTTCAAGGAAGTTACCAGGAAAGTTGATGAAGGCAAGGCAGTGGATATTGTCTACGTACACTTAGCAAGGTCATTTACAAGGTTCCACAAGGGTGGTTGGTCAAGAAGATTCAGTCACTTGGCATTCATGAGGAGGTAGTATAAACTGGAAATTGGATTAGATATTGGTTTCATGGGGAAAGCCAGAGGGTGGTAGTAGATGGTTGCTTCTCTGACTGGAGTCTTGTGCCACAGGGATCAGTGTTAGGTCTGTTATTGTTTGTCATCTATATCAACAATTCAAATTTTTGAAGATTCAGGGTCCATTTATTATCAAAGTGTGCCTGGAATATACAACCCTGAGATTGTTCTTCCCCACAGACAGCCATGAAACAAAGAAAACCATGGAAATGATTCAAAGAAACCCTCCACATGCAAAAAAAAATGCAAAAATGGCAATAAAAATCGAGTGGAAAGTGAGGAACATGATCAAAGCTTGCAGTGGGATCTGGACAAGCTGAAAATTGGCAGATGGAACTTAATGCAGACAAGTGTGAGTTGTTGCACTTTGGGAGGGCAAGGCAGGGTAGGACTTACACAGTGATTCTAATGAGGGCACTGAGGAATGTGGTGGAACAGAGGGATCTGAGAATACAGATCCATAATTCCTTGAAAGTGGTGTCACAGGTAGATAGGATCTTAAAGAAAGCTTTTGGCACATTGGCCTTCATAAGTCAAAGTACTGAATATAGAGTTGGGATGTTATGTTGAAATTGTATAAGATGTTGGTGAGGCCTAATTTGGAGTACTGAGTGCAGTTTTGGTCACCTACCTGCAGGAAAGGTGTAAATAAGATTGATCGAGTGCAGAGAAAACTTACAAGGATGTTGCTGAGACTAAAGGACCTGAGTTATAATGAAAGATTGAACAGGTTAGGATTTCATTCCCTAGAACACAAAAGATTAAGTGGAGATTTGATAGAGGTATACAAAATTATGAAGGGTATAAGTAGGATAAATGCAAGCTGGCTTTTCCCACTGAAGTTGGGTGAGACCACAGTACAACTAGAGGTCATGGGTTAAGGGTGAAAGGTGAAATGCTTAAGGGGAACGTAAGGGGAAACTTCTTCACTCAGTGGTTGGTGATAGTGGGGAATGAGTTGCCAGCGCAAGTGGAGGATGCGGGTTCAATTTCAACATTTAAGATGAATTTGATGGGTCCATATATGGGAGAGGTATAGAGGGCTACGGTATGGTCTAGGTGCAGGTTGATGGGAGCGGGCAGATTAATGGTTTGGTATAGACTAGACAGTCCAAAAAGCCTGTTTCTATGTTGTAATGTTCTAAGACTCTATGACTTGATTCAGGATGAGCAAATATTTAAATCCATTTCAGATATTTTTTGAGTCTTTGACAAGTCTCTGGATGGAAAGATAGTGCATGTCAGTGTGAACAGGGACCCCACATGAAACTTTGAAATGGATTCTGGTTAAATGATAATGTGTCACAGCATCTGATCTTATTTAATGATGCACAAGTTGTTATGAGATGAGCAGTTATAGGCTGCTATTGGCAAGATGCTGGAGTCAATAATCAAAGGAAAGATGGATAATCATTTAGGAAAGTTAAATATAACTAAATGTAGTCACTATGGTTTCATGAAAGTAAATAATGTTTGAAGAATTTGCTTGATGGGATCTAATGGGGAGAGTTGGTCAAGGGGAACCTGCAGATGTAGGTGCATTTGATAAGGTGCTGGATAGGAAGCTGATGCATCAATTAAAATAGACAGAAAGACTGGCAATTAGAGTTTTATGCAAATAAGGGAAATCAAAAAATAGTTGATTTTCTAGATGGAGAAAGACTGCAAGTGAGTGAAGTACAGAGGAATGTAAGAGTTACAGAATCACAAAAATCAAGCAGGCAGGCAGATTCTACAAGCACTTTCAAAGGCAAATAGCCTTTTGGCATTCAGTGCAAAGGAGTTGGGACTAGGAAGATTTTTATGGAATTGTACAGGGTGTTGGTGAGGTTTCACCTGGAATACTGTACACAGTTTTGGTCCCTGTACCCAAAAAAAATATTGTAACACTGGAGACAGACAAAAGGAGATTCAGAGGCTAATTCCTAGGATGAGATTTGTCCTGCTCAGAGAGATTATATAGATTGGGCCTATATTACCTATAGTTTAAAAGAATGAGGATAACCTTATGCAAACAGAGAAAATCTGAAGGGGTTTGACAAAGTAGATGTTGGAACGTTTGCTAGTAGTGGGAAAGTCTCAAACAAGGGGATAACTGCAAGAGAAGGGGCCGGTTATTTGAAACAGAATGTCTAGAATTCTCTGCCCTAGTAGGTGCTGGAAGCGGGTTCATTAGAAGTATTTGAAGTGGAGGTGAATAAACTTCTGATAGATGGAAAAATAGAGAAGTTGGGAGAAATGACATTGAACTTGAGTTGAGATCAGCATCGACCATCTTTGATTATGTTGAGAAGAGCTTGAAGGGCTTGGTAGTCTATTCCTGCTCCTACTTTCTTGTGTTCTTGACAGTGGCAGAGAATGCTGCTGTTTGACACTGGAGGACAAATATCCTCAGAGACAGTAGTGCACCTTGCCTGTCAGGAGATGGCAGCAAGGTTCAGTAGTCTGTTTACACATTGGTACAATCTGTAATTGTCTGCATCAGTTGTAATAACTGTACACATGAATTCATAATTCAAGCCTCACATTTAGCCTTGCAAAACCAACTAATTTGCAAGAGGACTGTATGTTATTTATCCCCTAAACTCAAAATAATGAGGTTCAAAAAAAATCATGGACAAGAGAAACCTTGATCTTGACTGTATTCCAAACAATGTTTAATCTTAATCTTTCAATAGAGAAGAAAGATCAGGGTTTATAAATGTCCTCTGAGCAGTTATTTGCCAATGAAAAGGACATAAATCTGTCACAATGCACAAAATAGTTTTTCCCAGTCTGTTCCTCTCCATCAATTTTTCAGCATCAAATGACTGAAAATACTTGATAGAAATACTGCAAATCTGGCTTTCTACAGTATACTTGGAATTATGCAATAGATCAGTTGAGCACAGTTCGAGTTTGATGTGTTCATCTCTGTACAATGAATCCTGGCCAGATTATTAACATTGTCTGTTTGATCAGTCATATTTTCAAAACACTCAAGAGAAATTCAAGCCTATCTTTCCTTGTTGCATTAAGGAACTATCATGACCACAATCTATCACTGAAATTTGGATGTCTTGTCTATCACAGATCTTTTTCAGAACTAAGTTAGAATAAGGTAAAATGTTCCTAGCTCCTCATCTCCTCTTCACCCCAAATAACAATTTGAAGTTGAACTGATGGTCTTCAGAGACCTTGTTTAAATCATGCCATGAACTACCTTGGTTTGGGAAGCTAGGTTAATGGTTAAATATCTGCAAGATCTTAAGTGACTGGGCTGTGTTGCTACCTATGTTAGTGGTCATTCACCTATGTGGAGAAAAGGAATAACTCCTATATAAGAACATTAGGAAGCTATTTGTTGTATTATCTGGTGCAAGGATTTCCAAGTAACTATTCACTATGTCAAAGTATGAAATATATTGTTTCATGCCAACTGGAATAAACAGATATTCCTTTGATTCCTAAATGAGTATAATTGTAAATGTGGCACACTCTGAAAATCTAGAATATAATCTTAGTTATTGGCAATAGTTTAATGCAGATGGTACTGGTTTGAACTAGATGACTTTAATGAAAAGGAAAATTGGGAAAGATAGAAAATGAGCAGCCGATCTATTATCACCCATTTTGCACCATTGTTCAGAGTTAAAATTATCTTGTTGATGCTGTAGGATATAAATGTTGCATGATTACTCAAACTGTGCATAAACAAAACATGTAAGAAACTATGGTAATTGGATCTGCAGGAAGAACAACCTTTAGTATGAAATGAATTTGTTTTTTGAATTATCATCTGAGCATTGTACAGTTAATTCTGGGCCTCACCTCTTTGTGGAATTTCTTTTCAGGTATGCTGTATGATAATGAATAGGGGATGAGGTTTCTTCAAGCAGGATATTAGCTATTATATCAATTACATGCGTTTGAAGTAAAATGCAATTTGTCCACATGCAGAATATTCTAAATCAAATTACCAAATAAGTCATAAATACACTGGCAATATCTTAGAGTACTGACATGGATGATTTTTTTCCCAATGTAATTTTTGACCCATTGAGTTTGGTGAGTTGCATCAGTAGCTCATAAAGTTGGCAACATACACTGAGTGCCACTTTATTAGGTACACCTGTACACCTGCTCATTAATGCAAATATTTAATCAGACAATCATGTGGCAGCAACTGAATGTATAAATATATGCAGATATAGTCAAGAGGGCTGAAATCACTGCAAGAAGTCACTTGTTGATGATGCACTGCGAGGTTTAAAAAGAGCTCTGGTATTTTTGGCTCTTTTCGGTGGGCTGAAATCATCACTTTGGATACTGTTATGGTGGGGAGGGGAGCGACCAACTCAGGGAAGCCACAGTGACCATCTCTTTGCTTCTGTGGCTCAGAAGGGTAGGGGAGAGAAGAGGAGTGCAGTAGAGATGGGGGATTCCAGAGGAACAGAATGCAGGTTCTGTGGATGTGAAAGAGACACACAGATGGTATCTTGCCTCCAAGATGCCAAGGTCAGAGAAGTCTCAGATTGGGTCCAAGGCATTCTAAGGGGGAAGAGTGAACAGCCAGAAGTCATGGTACATATTGATACCAATGACATAGCTAGAAAAAAGGAGGAAGTACTGAAGAGAGAATATAGGGAGTTAGGCAGAAAACTGAAAAGGAGGACCTCCACAGGAGTAATCTCTGATTTGATGCTTGTACCACATACAAGTGATGGCAAGAATAGGATGAACTGGTAGATGAATTTGTGGCAAAAGAATTGGTGCAAGGGGCAGGGTTTCAGATTTCTGTTCATTGCAATCTCTTCTGTGGAAGGTATGACCTGTACAAAAAGGATGAGTTATACCCAAGCCCAAGAGGGATCCAATATTCTTGAGGGAAGGTTTGCTAGAGATGTTGGGGAGGGTTTAAACTAATTTGGCAGGGGGGAAGAGAATTGGAGAGGTAGGGGAAAAGATGGGGCAGTTGGTATACAATTAGAGCAGTGTGTAGTGAGACTGTGAAGAAGGACAGACAGGTGTTAGGGCAAAATAGCAGTCAGCACAATGATTTAAAGTGTAACGCAGAGCCAAAATCAAAAAGGGTGATGAACACAGGACTGAAGGTGTTATTTTTGAATGCTTGAGGTGTATCGAATAAGGTAGATGAACTTGTAGCACAGTTAGAAATTGGCAGGAATGATGTTGTGGGCATCTCTGAGTCATGGCTGAGAGAATATCATAGTTGGGAGCTTCACATTCAATGATACACATTGTATTGAAAGGACAAGCAGGTAGGGAGAGGAGGTGGGGTGGCTCTCTTGCTAAATAATGAAATCAAAGCCTTAGAAGGAGGTGACAAAGAATTGGAAGATATAGAATCCTTGTGGGTAGAGTTATGAAACTGCAACGGTACAAAACCCTGATAGGAGTTATATACAGGCCCCTGAACAGTAGTCAGGATATCAGATATAAATTTCAACAGGAAATAGAAAAGGTATTTAAAAAGGGCAATGCTGTGATAATTATGGGGGATAGCAATATGCAGGCAGAATGAAAAAATCAGGTTAGTGCTGGCTCCCAAGAGAGGGAATCTTTAGAAAGCCAACAAGATGGCATTTTAAAGCAGCTTGTAGTAACCCAGATTTGATTAGGGAGCTTTAGGTAAAGAAACCCTTAGGAGTCAGTGATCATAATATGATAGGATTTACCCTGAAATTTGAGAAGGAGAGCAAAACTTAGATGTATCAGTATTACAGTGGAGTAAAGAGAATTATGGAAGATAAGAGAAAAACTAGCCAATGTTGATTGGAAGGAAACACTCGCAGGGATGATGGCAGAACAGTAATGGCTTGTATTTCTGAGGGAAATTCAAAAGGTGCAGGAAAGATACATCCCAAAGATGAAGAAGTATTTTAAAGGGAGGATGAAGCAACTGTGGCTGTCAAGTAAACTCAAAGACAGCATTAAAGCAGAAGAGGGGGTATTAGTATTGCAAAAATTAGTGTGAATGTAACGGATTGGGAAGTTATTAAAAAATCAACAGAAGGCAACAAAAAAGCCATAAAGAGAGAAAAGATGAAATATGAAGGTAAACAGACTGCTGGAAGATGATGCTGGAGAGGTAGTAATTGAGGACAAAGAAATGGCAGGCAAACTTAATAAGTATTTTGTGTCCATCTTCACTGTGGAAAACTCTAGCAGAATGCTAGGAATGTGAGAGTGTCAGGGAGCAGACTACCAGAAATGTGGGAGTATCAGGGGCAGAAGTGAGTGTTGCTGCTATTACTCAGGAGAAAGTGCATGGGAAGCTGAAAAGTCTAAAGGTAGATAGGTCAACTGGACCAGATGGACTACACCCCAGCATTCTGAAAGAAATAGTTGAAGAGATTTTGGAGGCATTAGTAATCATCTTTCAAGAATCACTAGATTCTGGAATTCTTCCGGAGGGCTAGGCATTGAAAATGTCACTCCATTCTTTGAGAAGCAAGGGAGACTGAAGAAAGGAAATGCTAGGCCAGCTTGACTTCAATGTTTGGAAAGATGTTGAGGTCTATTATTAAGGTGAGGTTTTGGGATAATTTGAGGTATATGATAAAGAAGGCCAAAGTCATTTGGGTTTCTAAAGGAGAAACCTTGCCTGAAAAAACTGTTGCAATTCTTTGAGGAAATAAAAGGCAGGATAGACAAATGAGAGCCAATAGGTGTTGTTTATTTGGATTTTCAGAAGGTCTTTGACAAGGTGCCACACTTTAGGCAACTCATCAACATAAGAGCTCAAGGTATTGCAGGGTAAGTCTTAGAATGGATAAAAGATTGGCTGACCAGCTGGAGGCTAACAGTGGGAATAAAGGAGGCTTTTTCTAGTTGGCTGCCAGTGACTAGTGGCGTTCTACAAGGTTCAGTGTTGGAACTACTTCTTTTCCTATTATATGTCAATAATTTGGATGAAGGAATTGATGGCTTTGTGGCCAGATTTGCTGACTATATGAAGATAGGTGGATGGACAGGTAGTGTTGAGGAAGCAGGGTGTCTGCAGATGGATTTTTGGGGGAATGGGCAAAGAAGTAGCAGATAGAATATAGAGTTACCAACTGCATGATCAGGCACTTTGGCAGAAGGAATAAAGGGATTAAACTATTTCTAAATGTGGAGAAAATTCAATATTTAGGGATATAGAGGGTCTGGGTGTCCCTAAAGGTTAACGTCCAGGTTGAGTCAGTGGTAAGAAAGGCAAATGCAATGGTAGCATTAATTTCGAGAGGACTAGAATACAAGATCAAATCCAAACGAGATTCCCAAGCATGAAACCAGGACTGAAAGGATTAACCTGTGAGGAATGTACGATGTCCGTGAGTTTATACATGCTGGTGTTCAGAAGAATGATGGGTATCTCATTGAAACCTATCAAATATTGAAGGCCAGGATAGATGGGATGTGAAGAATATGTTTCCTATAGTGGGAGAGTCTTGGACCAGATGGCACAGTCTCATAATTAAGGGACTTCCAGCTATAACAGAGATGAGATAATATTTCTTTAGCTACGGCAGCCGCGCAAGCCAAGTCAATGACTGTTTTTAAACTGGATGTTGATAGATTCTTGATTAATCAGTTTCTAAAATGTTACTAGAGGGCAGAAGAATGGGATTGAGAGGGATAATAACTCAGCCATAATGGAATAGTGGAGCAGGATTGATCGGCCAAATGGCCTAATTATGTTCTTATGACTTACAGCCTTAAGTTGATCTCTAATTCATTTGGTTTGGCACAATATTGTTGACTAAAGGGCCTGTTGTTGTTCAAGCTATACATCAGAATGAGGAAGAAATGTGATCTAAGTGACGTTGACAGTGGAATGATTGTTGGTGCAAGACAGGGTGGTCTGAGTATCTCAGAAACTGCTGAATCCCAAAAACATGGAACATAGAACTGTACAGCACAACACGGGCCCTTTGGCCAACAATGTTGTGCTGAACCAAATGAATTAGAAATCGAGTCACTAACTAAACTAATCACTTATGCCTACACAATGACCATATCCCTCCATTTTCCTTATATCTATGTACCTATTTAAATGTCTCTTAACTATCCAAATATATCTGCCTCTACCACCATCCCAGGTAGTGCATTCCAGGCATCCACCATTCTCCTGTAAAAAACATACCTCTCACATCTCTAAAATTACCTCTTCTCTCCTCAAAGGCATGCCTTCTGGTATTAGATATTTCAACCCTGGGAAAAACATCCTGTCTCTCTACTCTATCTATGCCTCTCATCACCTTATAAATTTCTATCAGATCTACTTTCATCCTTCCCTGCTCCAGAGAAAACAATACAAGTTTGTCCAATCTCTCATTATAGCATGTGCCTTCTAATCCAGGCAGTATCCTGGTAAGTATTTTCTGCACCCTCTTCAAAGCCTTGACATTGTTCCAATAGTGGGGAGACCAGAACTGTATGCATTACTCCAGATGCAGCCTAACTAAAGCCTTATAAAACTGCAACATAACTAACTGATTTTTTAAATCAATGCCTCAACTAATAAAGGCAAGCATGCCATATGCCTTCTTAACCACCCTGGAAACCAGTTTAGCCACATTCAGGGAGCTATGATCCTGGACCTCAAGATCCCTCTGCTCATCAGCACTGTTAAGAGTGTTGCCCTTGACAGTGTACTGTCTCTTTATCTTTGAACTACTAAAATTCAACAGTTTACATTTAGCTGGTTTTAACTGTATCTGCTATTTCTCTGCCCATATCTACAACTGACTGATATCCTGTTGTATTCTTTACCAGTCTTCTATGCAATCCACAACACCACCAATCTTTCTCTCATCTGAAAGCTTATTACCACCCAACCCCATGTACATCTTCATCCAGGTCATGTATATACATCACAAAAAGCAAAGTTCCCAGTACAGATCCCTGTGGAATACTGCTAATCACGGACCTCCAGCTAGAATAAGTACCTTCAACTACCACAATGTATCTTCAATGGCCAAGACAGTTCTGAATCCAAATGGGCAATTCACCATTAATCCCATGCATCTCAATCTTCTGGATGAGCCTCCCATGAGGGACCTTGTCAAGCACCTTACTTAAATTCATGTCAACTGTATCCACAGCTCTTCCTATTTCAATCACCCTCGTACCTCATCAAATAACTCAATTAAGTTCGTAAGACATGACTTCCCCTGCACAAAGCCATAATGGCTCTCCTAGTTAGGCCATGGATCCTCATAAATCCAAATGCTCATAAATCCTATTTGTAAGAATTCTCTCAATTAGCTTGCCTACTGCTGACCGGTCTACGGTTTTCAGGATAATCTTTGGTTCCCATCTTGAACAACGGAACAACGTTAGCTACTTTATGATAGAAACTCAAGCATAACTAACGTGTACCTGTATCACACTAGAAAAAAGGGAATTACAGGGCATAAGAGAGGAGCTTGCTACGTGGATTGGAGGAAAGTACTGGTGGGGATGCCAGCAGAGCAGAGATGGCTGAAGTTCCTGGGAATAGTTCACAAGGCACAGGATAGATATGTCCCACAGAGAAAGAAGTTTTCAAATGGCAGGGGTAGGTAACCATGGCTGAAAAAGGAAGTTAACAACTGCATAAAAGCCAAGGAAAGGGCATATATAGCAAAAGTGAGTGGGAAGTTGGATGATTGAGAAGCTTTTAAAATCCAATAAATGACAACTAAAAAAGCTATAAGAAGGGAAAAGATGAAAAATGAGGACACACTAGCCTATAATATAAAGCAGGATACTAAAGGTTCTCTTCAGTTATATAGCGAGTAAAAGTGAGGTAAGAGTTGATATTGGACCACAGGTAAATGATGCTGGTGAGGTATAGTGGAGGGCAAAGAAATGGCAGATGAACTTAATGGGTACTTTGCATCAGTTTTCACAGTGGAAGACGCTAGCAGAGTGCTGGTGATCCATGAGTGTTATTGCTATTCCAAAGGAAAAAGGGCTAGGCAAACTCAAAGTTCTTAAGGTGGTTAAGTCACCTGGACAAGATGGACTACATCCCAGAGTCCTGAGAGAGGTTGCCGACGAGATAACATTGTTCATGAGCTGGAAGATTGCAAACGTCACTCTACTCTTTAAAAAGGGAGGAAGGCAGAAGAAAGGAAATTATAGGCCAGTTAGCCTAAACTCAGTGGCTGGGAAAGTGTTGGAGTCTATTATTAAAGATGAGGTTTTGGGGTACTTGGAGACTAATGATAAAATAAGTTAAAGGCAGCATGGTTTCTGTAAAGGGAAATCTTGCCTGACAAATCTGTTAGAGTTCTTCGAGGAAGTAACAAGCAGGGTGGACAAAAGAGATGCAGTGGATGTCATTTACTTGGATTTTCAGAAGGCATTTGATAAGGTGCAATACATGACGCTGCTTAACAGGAAAAAAATCCTATGACATTACAGGAAAGATACTGGCATAGATATCAAAATGGCTGACAGGCAGGAGGCAGTGTGTGGGAATAAAAGTAGCCTTTTATCAGTATTGGGACTGCTACTTTTACATTGCTTGTCAATTATTTAGATAACAGAATTGATGGCTTTGTGACAAAGTCTGCGGATGATACATAGACAGGAAGAGTGGTAGGTAGTGCTGAAGAAGCAATACGATTGCAGTAGGAATTAGACAAATTGGAAGAATGGGCAAAAAAGTGGCAGATGGAATACAGTGTTGGGAAATGTATGAAAATGCATTTTAGTAAAAGGAACAATAGTGAGCACTATTCTCTAAATGGGGAGAAGGTTCAAACATCAGAGGTGCAGAGGGACTGAGGAGTCCTTGTGCAAGACTCCCAGAAGGTTAACTTACAGGTTGAATGTTGAGTGTGTTGTAAAACAGGCAAATGAAATGTTGGCAGTTATTTCAAGGGGAATAAAATATAAAGGCGAGGGATAATGTTGAGCCTTTATAAGACACTAGTCAGGCCACACTTAGAGTATTGTCAACAGTTTTGGGCCCCATACCTCAGAAAGGATTTGTTGTCATTGGAGAGAATCCAGAGGAGGACCACAAGGATAATTCTGGGAATGATGGGTTAACATACGAGGAGCGTTTGTCAACTTTGGGTCTGTACTCATTGGAATTTAGAGTAACCTGAGAGGATCTCAGTGCAACTTACCAACTGTTGAAAGGACCAGATAGAGTGGATGGGAGAGGAAGTTTCCTCTGGTGGGGGTATCCAGAACAAGGAGGCACAGCCTCAAAATTGAGGTGTGACTCTTTAGAATAAAGGTAAGGAGGATTTTTTTTTGCCAGAGAGTAGTAGATCTGTGGAATGCTCTGTCACAGACAGCAGTGGAGGCCAAGTACATGGGTATATTTAACGTGGAAACTTATCATTTCCTGATTGGTCAGGGCATCGAAGGATATGGCGGGAAAGCAGGTTTATGGGGTTGTGTGAGATCTTAGTTCACCCATGATGGAATGGTGGAGCCTCTCTCAGAAACATGGGGTACATTCCATCAGGGGAATTATCCAGCTTCATGGTCTTTAAGAGACCAAACTTTACCTCCTCATTTATTTTCGAAAATCCCTGGGATACTAATACTCTTGGCACTGATCGCCGTATCCTCCACATCCTTCTCCTGGTAAAAACTGATGTGAAGTTCTCATTAAGGACCTCACTCACATCCTTCGCATCCAAACATATGTTCTCCCCTCCTTCAATAGTCCCACCCTCTCCTAGTTATCTTTTTGCTCTTGATGTATGTATAGAATGCTTTGGAATTCTCATTAATCCCACTTGCCAAAGACTTTTCAGTTTCTTTCGTTCAACATAATGTAGTGCCTTTAATGCCATGACCAATCACGAACCTATCCATCTCTGTTTTAAATACACCCAACGACCTGGCCTCCACAGCTGCATGTGGCAACAAATTCCAGAAATTCACCGCCCTTTGGTTAAAGACATTTCTCCGCATCTCTGTTTTGAAAGGGCGCCCTCTATCCTGAGGCTGTGCCCTCTTGTCCTAGACCCTCCCACCATGGAAAACATCCTTTCCACATCTAATCGTTCCAGGCCTTTCAACATTCAAATGGTTTCAATGACATCCCCCCCTCATCCTTCTGAATTCCAGCGACTACAGACCCAGAGCCATCAAACATTCCTCGTATGATAACCCTTTCATTCCTGGAATCATCCTTGTGAACCTCCTCTGGATCCTCTCCAATGCCAGCACATCTTTTCTAAGATGAGGAGCCCAAAACTGTTCACAATACTCAAGGTGAGGCCTCACCAGTGCCTTATAAAGCCTCAGCATCACATCCTTGCTTTTGTATTCTAGACCTCTTGGAATTAATCCTAACATGGCGTTTGCCTTCCTCACCACTGACTCAACCTGCAATTTAACCTTTAGGGTGTTCTGCACAAGGACTCCAAAGTCCCTTTGAATCTCAGATTTTTGGATTTTCTCCCCGTTTAGAAAATAGCCTGCATATTTATTTCTACTACCAAAGTGCATGACCATGCATTTTCCAACATTGTATTTTATTTGCCACTTTCTTGCCCATTCTCCTAATCTGTCTAAATCCTTCTGCATCCTACCTGTTTCCTCAACACTACCTGCCCTTCCACCACTCTGCAAACCTTCTGCAAACTTGGCAACAAAACCATCTATTCCATCATCTAAATCGATAGACAGCATAAAAAGAAGTGGTTCCAACACTGACCCCTAGTCACTGGCAGCCAACCAGAAAAGGATTCTTTTATTCTGACTCATTGTCTCCTACCAATCAGCAAATGCTCTAACCATGTTAATAACTTTCCTGTAATACCATGGACTCTTAACTTGGTACGCAGCCTCATGTGTGGCACCTTGTCAAAGGCCTTCTGAAAATCCAAATATACAACATCCACTATATCCCCTTTATCTCTCCTACTTGTAATCTCCTTAAAGAATTCCAACAGGACCATCATTTTTCTCCTTCATTAATTCAACACCTGCTTCAACATCCAAGGTTCTATTACCATGCCATTCTTGTCCTTCCTTCTGACTGATGTATACCAGTCTTGTACTCTGTGCAGTTAATCTTTAAACACCCTTCACATGTCAGCTGTGGACTTCCCCAAAAACAGCTGTTCTCAGTTAACTGTCCCTAGTTCCTGCCTAATTCTCTCATAATTTTCCTTGTTCCAGGTTAATACTCTTCCACTAGCTCCATGCTTATCCTTATCTGTAACTACCTTCAATTTTAAGGAGTTGTGGTCACTGTTTCCTCACTACTCACCCACTGAAATGTCAGTTGCCTGGCCAGGCTCATTACCAGCACCAGATCCAGTACCGTGCCTCCTCTTGTTTGAGATCTACGTATTGATTTAAGAAACCCTCCTGAATTCTGCCCCATCTAAACCAATTGCACTAAGAAGATCCCAGTTTATATTAGGGTAGTTGAAGACCGCGCCCCCCCCCCCATGGCAACAACGCTATTATTTTTACACCTTTCCTTAATTTGCCTGCAAATCTGTTTTTCAATATCCCAGTGGCTACTAGGGATCTGTAGTATAATCCCATTACAATGATTGCACCCTTCCTGTTTCTGAGTTCCACTCATATAGACTCAGTGGACAAGTGCTCCATTATGTCCCCTCTGAGGACAGTTGTGATATTGTCCCTGTTTTATAGTGCAACTCCACACCCACCCCCTCTTTTACCTCCCTCTCTATCTAAGACTTTAAGCTCTTATTCCTGTCCCTCTTTCAAACAAGTCACAACATTAAAGCTCCATGTATTGATCCATGCTCTAAGTTCTTCACCTTTACCCATCATCCTCCAAGCATTAAACTACACACACTTCAATCTATCATATCTATTACTTCACTCCTACATATGTTTATTGGCCCTGACATCTACCTTCCTCTGCATGTCTGTACTCTCTGACCTGGTGCTTTGGATCCCATCCCTCTGCCAAACTAGTTTAAACCATCTTGAGCAGCACTAGTGAACCTCACAGTCATTGTTCCTCCTCCAGTTTCGGTGCAAGCCTCCTGTACAGGTCATCCCTGCCTCAGAGGATGTTCCAATGATCCAGAAACCTGAAAAACAGCCCCTTGCGCCAGTTCCTCAGTTACTCATTCATCTCTACTACCATCCTATTCCTGCCCATGGTACCAGAAAAAATCCAGAGATTACTGCTCTTCAGTCTCTTACCTAACTCCCTTTACGTTCTGCACAGGACTTCTTCTCCTTTTCTACCTATGTCATTAGTGTCAATATGCACCATGACCTGTGACTGCTCACCCTCCCCCTTCAGAATATCCTGAAGCTGCTCTGAGACAACCTGGACACTAACACATGGGCGGCAACATACCATTCTGGTGTCTTTTTCTCAGCCACAGTATCTGTCCGCCCCTCTAATTGTTGAGTCCTGAGTACTTCCAGCTCTAGCTCCAGTTTCTTGAATGTGTCAGCCAGGAGCTGAAGTTGGGTACACTTGCTGCAGACCTAGTCATCAGGAAGACTGTAAGGCAGCCAGAAATCCCACATCGCACAGGAAGAGTATTCCACCACATTAAACATCCTGCCTACACTTGAACTAAGAACTAAAGATTTACAGACAATAAAAAGGCTTATCTGTTCTTTCCTGTGCCTCCTCTCTGAAACCTTTGAGTTTCAAACTCACGTAGGTCACTTACTCAGCCTCTTTCATCAAGCTTGTTATACCTTTGATTCCAACTTCTCAAGCCCAAGTTCCACAATCAAAACACCCACCATGGCCGCTCTGCTTACACCTCGCTTCTTTTTATTGACTCAAATAACACTCACTCGCAATAAAACTTGTTCTTTTCAAATGGCTTTCATCCTGCAAAGATGCCACTCTCTCACATGCTAATTCAAAGAATATCCTGGGGTTTTCATGCACAACAGTCTCTAGGATTTCCAGTGGAATCAAGAAGCAGCTCGGAAACTCAAGATCTTCTGATGTGGGAAGGAGCTCTAACACCATCCGACTCCAATTTATCTGGGCGTGACACTGGATAGGACGCTCTTATTTGCCACCCACATCCAAAACCTCTGAGGGCAACTTGGTTCTTGCAATTCTCTTTTGAAAAAATTAGCAGACACGAAATGGGGAGCTCACACACTTAGATCAACTGCTCTAGCACTCTGCTATGCACCTGCAGAATACTGTGCACCTGTGTGGGGCAGATCAGCCCATGCGAAGAAAATAGACCCGTTGCTTAACGAAGCCTGCCGACTAATCACGGGCACACTGCGCCTCACACCCACTAACATCATTTACAGACTTGCAGGCATTGCTCCCCCAGAAATCCGAAGACACACTACAACAAAAATTGAAAAAGGTAAGCAGAACACAGATCCACGGCAACCACTGCATCACCATGTGCCAGTTTCCAACCGCCTAAAATCGAGGAAAAACTTTGCTACAATGGAGGAACTACCGCATGGAACATCCCCCCAAACATACAGGATTGACCTCTGGCAACAAACAGAAGCCAGAAACCCACCAAACAATACAGTGCAAGACCCCACAGAAATGTTACCAGACGGGGCACTGCTTGACAGACGGAAGTGGTGCACTCTCAACAGAGCGAGAGCGGGAGTTTGTAGGACGGCAGACAATATGGTGAAGTGGGGTTTAGAGACCAGCAAATCCTGTGAGTGTGGCAAAAGGGTGCAGAACATTGAAGATGTTCTGCGCAACTGCCCACTCTCACCTGATTTAGCTGACACTGACCTGCTCAACATCAACCAGACAACACTAGAGTGGCTGGCTGTCTGCTGTGACAAACTATGATGATGATATGATGAGTGTGAAAAAAGCAAAAAAAAAACATCCAGTGAGCAGCAGTTCTGTGGGTGAAATGGTGCGTCTATGAGGGAGGTCAGTGGAGAATGGCCAGGCTGTTTCAAGCTGACAGAAAGGCGACCATAACTGAACGCCATGGTAGCATAGCAGCTAGAGCAACAGTATTACAGTCTGGGGTGTTCTGGAGTTGGGAGTTCAACTCTGACGCCATTCTGCAAGGAGCCTCTGTGTGTCCCCATGGAACGCATGGGTTTTCCACAGGTGCTCCAGTTTCCTCCCACAGTCCGAAGCTGAACTGGGTAGGCTAGTTAGTCACTGTAACATCCCATGATTAAGTTAGGGTTAGTTGGGGTTGTGGGGTTGTGGGGTTGCTGGGGCAGTGTGACTCACACCGTATCACTAAGTAAATAAAATAAAATAAATTAAATCAAATAACCAGCTCTTACAACAGTGGTGTGCTGAAAATCATCTCTAAATGCAGAACACATAGAACCTTGAAGTGGATCAACTACAGCAGCAGAAGACCACAAGCATGCACTTAGTGGCCACTTTATTAGGTACAGGAGGTACTAATGGCGTGCCCGGTGCATGTTGGAGCCATCCCCAGCGGATGATAATTTCCGTGGAAGAAAGGGTTCAAGAGACAGATGCAGAAACTTCACGGGGCAGCAAGATACAGAGTGCAAAGAGATGTATCTTGTATTCATGCATAATTATGGGTAGTTTGACATCTCTGTTCTTGTTCAGATGATGGCACTCACATTCCCGAGTTGCAAGACTTTGCGTTCAAAATGAACATTCAGATCCTGTGGCATTACTTAAACTGGAGTCTAGGTATCCTCCCCAGTGTTGTGGCCTATATTCGTTTTGCTACCAACACCTAAAATTGATCATTTAGGTCACTGAATCCTTTACTCTGCACTGTGGCTGTCCCACTTATTGCATTACAATCATGGCTTTACTTCAAAAAGGCTTCATTAGCTTTCAAGTTCTTCAGAATTGCAAACAGTCAGGAAATGCACCTTATAAATGCAAGTGCATTCAACTGAATTCAAAATTCATTGTTCATTGGAGTTCCTTACTAATAATCTGCTTATGTAAGCAGGCACTTAATCATGTCAATACATATTACTGTGATCTGAAAAAAATTGACAGCTTTGATCAAAGGAATTGTGATGAACACTTCTAGGAAGTATTTCCAATGCCAAGCTTGTGTTTCGCTGCTCTTCCAGCCCAGGATTCCCTTGTCTAATCGATACTTGTACTTTCATCTCATTCCTTTTGCCCCCATCTTATCAATTTCATCTCTTTTTAGTCATAGTTTGGGTCTGCACATCTTGTCTGTCCATCTCCTTAAGCAATAACTATATTTTTTTCAATTCCCCTTCCCAGTCAACACATTTAAAACTGAAAGGCTTTTTTTCCACATCATTCTTTCTGTTAAACTTCCCATTTGCTTGCAGTGTATAACTTGATGTGCTGCTGGTACAACTCATAATGTTTCTGTACAAAGACATCGCCAGTAAGTTACTCTCCTCATTTTCACTTTTAAAAAAATTTCTAAACAGTCATATCAAATATGAGAGCACAGTTAGCAAAATAAACTCCCTTCTTGCATGTTGGACTTCAGAAATTTCTCCATTGTATCTAGCTTTTCATTATTTCCAAGGTGCTGCGTGTAGGACCTGCAGTGTAAGGAAGCTAGAAGAGAACTCAAGAGGGTTAAGAAAACCAAGAGTTGCCAAAAAAATTCCTTGGCAAAGAGGATTAAAAAGAATAATCCTGGAAATCATAAATTGCTCTGTCTCATGTCACTGACAGGAAAGCTTTTGCAGAAGGTTCTTAAAGATGGTACCAACGAACATTTGGAAAACCATGGTCTAATTAGGTTCAGTCAAAGTCAGCATGGCTTTGACAGGACAAGCCACATCTTGCTAAGTTGCCCGATTTTTTGTGGAACTATTGAAGGATATTATTGAGGGTAGAACTGTGGATGTTGTCCAATTGGATTTTAGTCAGGTGCTTACGCAGGACCCTTATGATAGGCTCATCAGGACGATTAAGATGCATGGGATCTATGGCGAATTGTCCATTTAGATTCAGAATTGGTTTGGCCATAGAAGACAGAGACTAGTACCGATGGGACTAATTCTGGCTGGAAGTTCGTGACTAGTGCTGTTCCACAGGGAACCAGACTGGGAGCTCTGCTACTCAGATGAAAACAATGATGGTGTGTGCAGATGTCACGTTGATCAGTGGTGTTGTGGATGGCATAGAAGGTTGCCAAAAAATAAATTGGGTTACAGATCAATTGCAGGTATGGGCAGATAAATGGCAATCGGAATTTAATCCAATCACTATGAGTTACTTCGCATTAAGAGATCAAATGTAAAGGGTCAGTAGACATTTAATGGCAAGACCCTTACCAGTGTTGATGTACAGGGGAATCTTGGTTTGCAGGCCCATAGCATTACAGTGACACTACAGGTTGATAAGATGGTAAAGATGATGTATGGCATGCTTGACTCTATCAGTCAAGGCATTGAATTTAAGAATCAGGAAGTTAAGTTGCAGCTTTATGAAACTCTAGTTAGGCCACAGTTGCAATACTGCATTCAACTCTGGTTACCCATTATCAGAAAGATGTGGAGGCATTGTAGAGGGAACAGAAGATGTTTACTAGGATACTACCTGGATTAGTGTGCATGTGCTATAAGGAGAGATTGAACAGTTGGGGTGTTTTCTTTTATGTAATGAGGGCTGTGGAGAGATGTGATTGAAGTTTTTAAAATTATCAGAAGCATCTTATTATCTTATTAGCTACTATCTTATTCTCAAGGTCAAAGTGCATTTTAGGTGAGAGGGGTTAAGTCAGTGGAGATGGTTGTGGCGAGTACTTTGTTACAAAAAGTGATTGATATCTAGTATGTGCTGTCAGGAGAGGGAGGTACAAGTAATAGAAGTGCTTAAAAAGCTTTTAGATAGGCACATTAATGCTGAAAGAATGGAGGGATGTGAACCTTGTAAACAGAATGGATTAGCTTAGTTAGGCATTTCATCATTACATCATGGGCCAAAGGACTTGTTCCTGAGCTGTACTTACCTGTGTTCTCCCTAAAATGTTATTTTGAAATGATGCATCAGGTGTACTGGATGGGAATTACATTATGTTGGCCTGTTCAGTTCTTTTACATCTCATGCTAACTTAATCACAGGTTTGGAAGGGAAACTGAAGTCCGTCAATTTATGTTACTAGCTAGCCAAGATCAGTGCTGAAAAATGTTTACTATAGTGTATTTGGAGTGCTATGGGACTGAGCTGGGAAACACCTCTGGGCTTGTAAATGATATCTCTATTCCATGCACATCCCATTGTCCTAATGCTATAAATAAAGATTAACACAAGAGAGTCTGCAGATGTTGGAAACCTTTGGCAACACACGCGCCCACGTGCACACACACACACACACACACACACAGTTGCAAGACAACAACATATTGTTATCTTGCAACTGGGAAATTCTGCAAAGCAATCCAATTATCATTAATGATGCATGGTAGTGTAGTGGTTAGCACAACGTTTTACAGTACCAGAGACACTATTTGGTCATTGTAAATTGTCCCGTGATTAGGCTAAGGTTAAAATTGGGGGACTGCTGAGTGGCTTGGCTCGAAGGGCCTGAAGAGCTTACTCCATGTTGTATCTCAATAACTAAATAAATACAATAAATATTCATTTCATTCCTAAAGCATTAGAACCACTAGGTATTTGCTTGGACAGGTAAGACCTTAGGAAAAGATCACCATCATTTTATTTTCTTTATGGACGTAATCAGAGTTCTATTAATATAATTTTATCATAGTGGTTCTACGGTGGTAAATACACTCAAAGACAGAAAATGTCACTGCATTCAATTTCAAATCCTTTCAGAATGCTGCATAATATGTTTGATCTACTTCGCAGCAAGAGGAGAAATATTAGCCTAATTACAAAGTCGTAATTAGTTCAATTTATTTTTATTGCTTCCTACATTTGATTTTTTTCTCTCTATGAATGTGATAGATGAATTTAATCAAAAGAGGGCTGGCTTTTTCTTTGAAAATACAATGCTGGCTACCAGCCACTGACCGCTGGTGTAGTGCCACTGTGTGAATCTGTGAGGTGGAATTCTGCAGAGAGTCAGGGAAAAGCAAAGTCAAATCCATTTATCATGAAAGTACCCATGTGCTGTGATATATTAGAGGAAAGGGTTTGCCAAAGTGAAACTCTTTCTTTTATACTCCCTTTGTTAAAATCAAAACTACACAATTAGAATTAGAATAAATAAATGCCCTCAGGATGTGCAGGTGATAACAGTAAGGCAAGTGTTACAGAGTATATAGGACCTTCCTGTAAATGGAACAGGCAGAAGATTGGCTTCCTTTAATATCTAGGAAAAGTGCATAAAAATGATACTAAGCAGGGAGACCATTAGTTTTTGTAGAAGACAGTAATATGCTGAATGCCGATGGTGAAAGGATGACAGATGGGCTTTGTAGAGGAAAATGCACATATAGATAGATCTATCCCCTGTAAGATATTCCACTGTGGAGCTGACTGAGGAATCTACACAAGCCATGTCATTTTGATGGTGAATCAAGTCAAGTTAGGGCTGCAGATTAGGCAGGCATTGGATCTGGAGCCAGATCGGGTCACAGCAAAGTTCGCAGGATATGCAGTGGCAAGAGGGTTACCAGAGCAGGGACCAGGAAGCATGAGGCTGTGAACACCAATGGGTAGGGTAGGGAGGTTTAGCCTTTGACCATATCTCTTAAGAACATGATTAGCCAGAAGGGGAAAGCCAAAAAAACAACAAGCAAAGTTCTTGTGGGCCTACCTACCAGAAGATCAACACTGAGTTTCCTCAGTAGGACTCACTCCTCTGACTAACACAGAGAAAGGCCTCCATTAAGGGTTGCATCCATGTGACTGACCTGTGAATTCTATCATCTGGGTTCATATGAACTTTGCACAACTAATGTCAATTTATTAATTTTAAGCCATTTGATATCATAGTTGCCCAATAGTTTCCACGTGCATGCTCTTTATATTCAGAGTTTATCTAGAAAATCAAAAGAACTGAAGAAGCTGAAAATCTAAAATCAAAGTCAATGCTGGAAACACTCAGGTCAGGCCACATCTACAGAAAGAGAAACAGTTATGTTAATTTCCCATGGATGAGGCCTGACCAGCTTAGTATTTCCAGCATTTTCTCTTTTTACCGTACCTGGAACATATTCAAACAAATGGATACAGTCTGACAGTGCAGAAGGAATTTCTCCCACAGTTGACTTCTTAACCAGTGAATATAAAATAGCAATCGAAGGAAGCGTGGTAAACGACAATAGGTGAATTCAGAATCCGACCAGGTAATGAAAGACGCTATCTGGGTAGATACAATCCAATCTGATCTGAGAGTTTGTGGCTTGGATTAAAGGATGTCAGGAGCAGCCACAAAGGGAAGCATTAAACTGCACAACCTACACATTTGCAGTTTATGAGTTTGAGCATCACTGATCATGGTCTGTATTGCTGTCTCACAAAACCAAATCCCCAGTGGGATTCAAAAGGCAATAACCCTGGATAACAGTCAGCCTTATACCACACCAATGTCCACAACTGAATGAGATCCCTTGTGGCCAGTTTAATTTTCAAATTAATGTTCAAATGCAGTGTCAGATTTTTGCTATTCTAATCGATTGTGTGACTGACAAATCAGCCATTCTTTTGTTGTGGCAACTCAAAATTTGCAAGGTGTCTCTTCCTTACCTCAGTTGCCTGCCAATTTGTGTACAGTATTAGTAACGGCATAGATCATACTGAAAAGCTAGACCACAGTAGATGCTGACACTGTATCTTGAAAGGATTCCACTTAATCACAAAACACAGAGCCAGCCAGGACTGAAGGAACCAAAATTCCTTGCATTCGGAAACAGGATTAGTAAGTCTCTAGTTATCCAAGTAAACCCAGTTCACTGTAAGGGAGGAGAAAGTAATGGAGCCCTGTATTTTGATATTATATTATTTTTCTCTCCTATTAAATTTAATTGGTTTTACTTTGCATATTTTAATTAGTTAAAGCAATTGATCCACGCAAAAAAAATCCCAGTCTGTTTTCAATGGAAATTAATATTTTTCAAATGTACAAAGCTCAGTTTTTCAGATGCGTAGTTCCACAATCCTTATTCACGTGTTTGTCAAAGCAAATGCTAATTTCTTATTTTTATTTAATTGGATCAATTTAGCAATTCCATTTTCAATTTTCACTGGAGTGAATACATAGAAGTTCTGTATGAACTGCAAAATTACCGGTAAGAAATGTTGTTCTTACAGACACAGTCGATTATTCTGGTACCATCCCCATTTGTCTCATATTCCTTAAAAATTTACCAGTGAATTCTTACTAATGAATAACTTAATATGTAGGCTTGCCCTTCCTTATTTCTGATGTAACTTTGTTAACCATGCTTTTCCAAAGAACTTTACTGTACCTAAGGCAAATAAGGCTTCTACTGTAATGAGGACACTGGGGAGAACAGTCGTGTGCAGAATGTGTAAGCCTTGTGGATTCATCAAATCAATATCTAACACAATTGGCTCAGTTCACGGTGGTGCCAAGACTGCCTAATTTATTGACTGGAGCTGTCCTATTTGATAAAAGGGGAGCCAACCCATGCTTTACTTTGTTATCTTTGAATCAACAGATGGCACAGGCAGAATGAAACCACTTAGCAGATTTGTGGGAAAGAAGAAGCAAACCATTTGTTATCCTTTCCTTGCCCTAGCCTTGCAAGATTTCCTCATTTTAAAAAAAACAACCTGCATCATTTTAGAAGTTACTGCTTTCCCCCTTTTCAGACAGACTATTCTGATAACAAGTTGCTGTATTGTACAACGTAAATAAACATGTACACTTCTTTATCAAATGTTTTAATGCTTAACAACTCTTCAAACTCTTCAGTTCCCCTCTACCACCACTCTGCTCCGTCTAGCGGAATTAGTCCTTACTCTTAATAATTTCTCCTTCGGCTCCTCCCACTTCCTCCAAACTAAAGGTGTAGCTATGGGCACCCGTATGGGTCCTAGCTATGCCTGCCTTTTGTCGGGTTTGTGGAACAATCTATGTTCCGTGCCTATTCTGGTATCTGTCCCCCACTTTTCCTTCGCTACATCGACGACTGCATTGGCGCTGTTTCCTGCACGCATGCAGAACTCGTTGACTTTATTAACTTTGCCTCCAACTTTCACCCTGCCCTCAAGTTTACCTGGTCCATTTCCGACACCTCCCTCCCCTTTCTAGATCTTTCTGTCTCTGTCTCTGGAGACAGCTTATCCACTGATGTCTACTATAAGCCTACTGACTCTCACAGCTATCTGAATTATTCCTCTTCTCACCCTGTCTCTTGCAAAAACGCCATTCCCTTTTCGCAATTCCTCCGTCTCCGCCGCATCTGCTCTCAGGATGAGGCTTTCCATTCTAGGACGAGGGAGATGTCTTCCTTTTTTAAAGAAAGGGGCTTCCCTTCCTCCATTATCAACTCCGCTCTTAAACGTATCTCCCCCATTTCACGTACATCTGCTCTCACTCCATCCTCTCGCCACCCCACTAGGAATAGGTGGTCCTCACCTACCACCCCACCAGCCTCCGGGTCCAACATATTATTCTCCATAACTTCCGCCACCTCCAACGGGATCCCACCACGAAGCACATCTTTCCCTCCCCTCCTCTCTCTGCATTCTGCAGGGATCGCTCCCTACACAAATCCCTTGTCCATTCGTTCCCCCCATCCCTCCCCACTGATCTCCCTCCTGGCACTTATCCGTGTAAGCGGAACAAGTGCTACACATGCTCTTACACTTCCTCCCTTACCACCATTCAGGGCCCCAAACAGTCCTTCCAGGTGAGGCAAAACTTCACCTGTGAGTCGACTGGGGTGATATACTGCGTCCGGTGCTCCCGATGTGGCCTTTTATATATTGGCGAGACCCGACGCAGACTGGGAGACCGCTTTGCTGAACATCTACGCTCTGTCCGCCAGAGAAAGCAGGATCTCCCAGTGGCCACACATTTTAATTCCACATCTCATTCCCATTCTGACATGTCCATCCACGGCCTCCTCTACTGTAAAGATGAAGCCACACTCAGGTTGGAGGAACAACACCTTATATTCCGTCTGGGTAGCCTCCAACCTGATGGCATGAACATCGACTTCTCTAACTTCCGCTAAGGCCCCACCTCCCCCTCGTACCCCATCTGTTGCTTATTTTTATGCACACATTCTTTCTCTCACTTTCCTTTTTCTCCCTCTGTCCCTCTGAATATACCTCTTGCCCATCCTCTGGGTTCCCCCCCCCTTGTCTTTCTTCCCGGACCTCCTGTCCCATGATCCTCTTGTATCCCCTTTTGCCTATCACCTGTCCAGCTCTTGGCTCCATCCCTCCCCCTCCTGTCTTCTCCTATCATTTTGGATCTCCCCCTCCCCCTCCAACTTTCAAATCTCTTACTCACTCTTCCTTCAGTTAGTCCTGACGAAGGGTCTCGGCCTGAAACGTTGACTGCACCTCTTCCTACAGATGCTGCCTGGCCTGCTGCGTTCACCAGCAACTTTGATGTGTGTTGCAACTCTTCAAAACTTTAGATTATTTTGAGCAGCTCTTATAAATCTAACATCAATCCTTTGCAGTGCAGGAGTGAATCCAATATATTTAAACTCTCCATGTAATCCAGACTCTTCATTTCTGGTGTATTTTCTCAATGATTAAAACCAAAGAGCAAAACAGCACAGAAACAGGCCTTTCACCCCAGAGTGCACATCAACATCAACCATCCATTTACACTCCTCCTACGTTAACCCAATTTTTATTCTGCCTTCAGTTTCTGGCATTCACCTGCACAGTAGCAGCAAGTAGCCATTTACAGTTAGCAATTAACCTATCAACCCACACATCTTTGGGATGTGGGAGGAAATACTAATACAAGAAATGAATCCATATCATCACAGGGAAAACTTGAAAGTAACCCACACAGGGCACCTGAGGTCTATGGCACCATGAGGCAGTAACTCTACCAATTGTGCCACTACCACCATCTTGACATCTTTCCAAAGGTCCACATGAGGTCCGATTATACACAGGTCGGGTTTCAGCGGAGGCTTTCCATCCATTCTGAACAATGTATTTGCAAAGGTGTCAAGAAGTTATAGTTTCAAACATTGAATAAAATGTCCATGTGTGTACTTCATTGTTCTGCTAATGGATCCGTGACCCTCTACACAATTTTAAAGGCTTTCTCAGCTTGTCCTGCCACCTTTCAAAATTTTGCTTTCATTCCCAGTTCGTTCTGTTCCTGCCCCACTCTCAAGCTGTATCATTTCTACTACACTGCCTCTCTTCATTCTTCCTATGAAGTCATAGCACTCCATCAAATTATATCTGCCAGGTACCTGGCCATATCAGTAATGAGACTTTGTTAACCAATTAATACTGATTAAAATTTACTTCTTTAAGGTCAACAGTATAAGAAATCAAGTAACTCTAATACATAAAAGCTCAAAGGAAACACTATTATTTATATGAACAACCATAATGTATGAAATAGGACATTCTGTTTGTTAAATAATCCCAATCATTTTTGCTTATTTATCTCCAGGTTTTAATGTTACTAGCAAGCAAGTTATTTCATCAATTCTATGCAGCAGCTCGTGCACAAGGCTATTAGTAGAATACGGTTGTGGGCCGTTCAAAAATTTTTGCCTCTCACTCATGGGATTGAGGTTTGTGGTTCATTGGGAGTGAAGTGGGTTGCTTAGCTCTTGAATAAAATGAGTAGGATGCTAGAAATATTCCCCTGTCTCTGCAATATTTGTAACTGTGGGGCTGGAAAACAGCATGATACCTACCAAATAAGTGTTTTTTTTAAATGTTGCATCTTAATCATGATGATGGAGATCAGAGTCATGTTGCCATTATTATCCAGCCTCACAGACAGCAGATGGCAATTAGTGGTGGGCAAAATCAAAAGCAGAAGCAGCTGGGAGATTTCACCAGTCTGATCAAATTTGGTGCAGAAGATGGAATTACAGATGAAAATATTTTTTTAAAAAATTAAAGGGGTATGTATACGATGAGAGCAGTGGTACTGAGAGAGGTACCTCAGCACAAACGTGACCCTTCCCCCTTGCCCGGCTTCACCTATCACCTCCCAGCTTGTACTCCTTTCCCCACTAGCCACCTATCCTACTTTCTTCCCCCTTCCTTTCCAGTCCTGATGAAGGATCTTGGCCTGAAACATTGATGGCTCATTCCTCTCCATAGATGCTGACTGGTCTTCTGAGTTCCATATAATGACTATGTACAGTAACCATGTAACAATTACAGCACAGAAACAGGCCATCTCGGCCCTTCTAGTCCGTGCCGAACTCTTACTCTCACCTAGTCCCACTGACCTGCACTCAACCCATAACCCTCCATTCCTTTCCTGTCCATATATCTACCCAATTTTACTTTAAATGATAATATCGAACCTTCCTCAACCACTTCTGCTGGAAGCTCGTCCCACACAGCTACCACTCTCTGAGTAAAGAAGTTCCCCCTCATGTTACCCCTAAACTTTTGCCCTTTAACTCTCAAATCATGTCCTCTTGTTTGAATCTCCCCCACTCTCAATGGAAAAAGCCTATCCACGTCAACTCTATCTACACCCCTCATAATTTTACATACCTCTATCAAGTCCCTCCTCAACCTTCTACGCTCCAAAGAATAAAGACCCAACTTGTTCAACCTTTCTCTGTAACTTAGGTGATGACACCCAGGTAACATTCTGGTAAATCTTCTCTGTACTCTCTCTATTTTGTTGACATCTTTCCTATAATTCGGTGACCAGAACTGTACACAATACTCCAAATTTGGCCTTACCAATGCTTTGTACAATTTTAATCCCAACTCCTGTACTCAATGCTCTGATTTATAAAGGCCAGCATACCAAAAGCTTTCTTCACTATCCACATGAGATTCTACCTTCAGGGAACTGTGCACTGTTATTCCTAGATCCCTCTGTTCTACAGCGTTCAGCCCTACCATTTACTATGTATGTCCTATTTTGGTTAGTCCTACCAAAATGTAGCACCTCACATTTATCAGCATTAAACTCCATCTGCCATCTTTCAGCCCACTCTTCTGACTGGCCTAAATCTCTCTGCAAGCTTTGAAAACCTACTTCATTATGCACAACTCCACCTATCTAAGTATCGTCTGCATACTTACTAATCCAATTTACTACCCCATCATCCAGATCATTAATGTATATGACAAACAATCCAGATCATTAATGCATATGACAAACAAATCCAGTTCCTCCAGCGTTTTGTGTGTTACACTGTATATTACCAAATTTAGCCTAAATCTCTTTTCTGGTTTTCATTTTTTTTTCTGAAGAGAAAGTGGCAGCTGAAGTAATAAGCCTGTTGGAAAGATAAACTGTTGTTTTTTGAAATTTTATTTGATTTCATCACAGCATCAGTATGGGAGGCCAAAATTACAGTGTAAATTGAAGGGGAGTAGCAAGGTGTTTTTGCAAGTTTGAAAGATCTGGGATAGCATGATAACTAATAATTAAGTCTTCTGTCTGGAAGATGTCAGAAAATATATACCTTCCAATATCAGCTCAGTATTTTCAGCTATGCTACTTAAAAGGCTGGTGCACAGGGTGGAGCTCATTGTCATATGACCATAAAACATATGAGCAGAATTAGCCTGTTCCAGTCATTCATCCTCAACTCCATTCTCCTGCCTTTTCCCAGTAATATTTGATGCCTTGACTAATCAAGAACCTATCAACCAAATACATCCAATGAATTGGCCTTCATAGCCATCTGGGGCAATGAATTCTACAGATTCACTACCCTCTGGCTAAAGAAAATTCCTCCTTAACTCTGTGTTAAATGGATGTCTCTCTGTTCTGAGGTTGTGTCCTCCCTCACTACAAGAAACATCCTCCACATATTCACTCCATCTAGGTCTTTCAATATACCCAGAGCCAGCAAAAGTTCCTCATACGTTAACCCAATCATTCCTGGAATCATTCTCACGAACTTCCTCTGTACCCTCTCCAATGCCAGTATGTCTTTTTTAGATAAGGATCCCAAAACTCTTGAATTTCTGAGATCACTTCCCATTAAGAAGGCACCAGCAAACTATGATTCCACAAGTGACATCTTCCAGATAGTCAACCACTTCAGCTTTTCGTTATCTTCTGCTTATTCTTTTTATCTTAATTTTGGCTTTGACACTGTTGGAGCCTGTGCCTTACAGTCTGTAGTTTGCCCGAGTAAGCTAGTGCTCTACTGTCCCCGAGAAAACTCCAGGAGAGAAATGCGAGTGTGAGTTACCATGAGGAAAGGCTCAGAAACAAGGTGAGAGGCCATGATCAACTACATTTCTTGCTGATTAAAGCGTCGGGGTAGTTCGAAAAGCAGAGCAAGCGGTTCTTGGAGAGGCACTGTTTTGAGTCATTTTTGTCACTTTGGTTCAAGTTGCTTTCCATGGAGGGCCACTGGATTAAGTCACTGCCTTCAGGGGGGCCACTGGGTCCTGACGCTCTTGGAGCTCTGATCGAAATTCTGAGATTTATGAATTGGAATGTACCTGATATTGGCTTCTTTCAGTTCTGTGTGTTTTTTTAGTGTTCTCACATATTCCTTCTTGTTGCCAATTGGCGGGCTGAGGTTTTGGGTGATCTGTTAGTTTTTGTGCGAGGGAGGGGTTGGAGGTGTTTGAGGTTTGCAGGTTTTGTTTCTTTTTCTTTTCATGCGGGGGTAGGGATTGATATCTTTCTTTCCACTACTTACATGTTTTTTTGAATTCTATGGCTATCTGGAGAAGACAAATTTCAGAGTTATAGTCTACATAGATACTTTGATAAAAAAATAAACCTTTGAACCTTTGAACCTTTAACCTCTTCCACAAATACTTAATTATTTTATCCACCATTTCTTTCTTCCCCCACTACTCCCTCACCTCTCTTTTACTCTTTATATATCTGAAAATAAAACTTTTACCATTTTCCTTTATATCATTGGCTAGCTTACCTTCATATTTCAGTTTTTCTCTCCTTATGGCTTCTTAGTTGCTTTCTGTGGTTTTTGAAAGCTTCCTAATCTCCTAACTTCCCACTAATTTTTGCTATATTGTATGACCTCTGTATTGTAAGATCCTCCCTTTAGAATACTCTTCATCTTTGGGATGTTTCTATCCCAAGCCTTCTGAATTGCTCCCAGAAACTCCTGCTACTGCTGATCTGCCATCATCTTGTTAGTATCCTCTTCCAACCAACTTTGGCCAGCTCCTCTCCCATGCCTTTGTAATTCCATCTACTCCACTGTAATACTAATACGTCCGCCTTTATCTTCTCCCTCTCAAACTGCAGGGTGAATTCTACCATAGTATGATCACTGCCTCCTATGTCACATCTTTTTTAATAATAGTGAAGAACAAACATAATGCCACGGCAATCACCGTAAACAGTATAGCACGGGAACAGGCCCTTCAGCTGATCTAATTAAATTTAATTAAGCGCCAAACTGAACTAATCCCTTCTGTCTACGCAAGTTTCATATCCATCTATTTTCTGTACATTTATATGCCAACCTAATTGGCTCTTACTAGTAGCAACATTATAATATTTACCACCACAATCACTTCTGGAAGTGATTTTCAGATACCATTCCATTTTTCTTTTTTTCAGAAAGATCTTGCCTGGCACACCTCCTTTGATCTTGCCCTCTCACTTAAAATGCATGCCCTCTTATATGGGACAACTCTGGGGGGAAAACAAAGGCTGTCTATTCTACCAGTGACTCTCATACTATTATAAACTTCCGTCAGTCATCCTCTGTCATTTCAAAGAACACAACCCAAGTTTATCCAATCTCTCCCAATAGCATGTGCCCTCTAATCCAGGTAATCCTAGTAAAACTCTTTGGCATGTTCTCCAAAGCCTCAAAATACTTCCATTTATGAGGCAAACAAAATTGAATGCAATACTCCAGATTTGGTCTAACTAAAATTTTATAAGGCTGCAACATAACTTCCTGACTCTTGAATTCAATGTTTCAGGTAATAAAGACAGGCATGCTAATATGCCTTCTTTACCACGCTAGCAACCTGTGTAGCCTCTTTCAGGGAGCTATAGACTTGTACCTCATGTTTCCTCTCTACGTCAGTAATATTAAGGGACCTGATATTAGCAGTATGTTGTCCCCTTACATTTGATCTTCCAAAATACAACACCTCACACCTGGCCAGATTAAATTCCATCTGCCATTTCTTCACCCATATCTGCAACTGATATGCTTCTACACTATCCACAATACCACCAATCTTTTGTGTTATCCGCAAAATTGGTAACCCATCCATCTGTCCAGGTATATCACGAACAGCAGAAGTCACAGTATATATTCCTGCAGGACATTACTAATCAAAGACATCCAGCTAGAATAAATTCTATGAATCACGACCCTCTATATTCTATGATCAAGCCAGTTCTGAACACAAATGGCCAATTCACTGTGGGTCCCATGCACTTAATCTTGTGGATGAGAATACCATGTGCGACTTCGCAAATGTCTTATTAAATTCATGCAGAGAATAAGCACAGCTTGACCATCTTCAACTTCTTGAAAAGCTCAGTCTAGTTAGTGAGACATGACTTGCCTTGCATTTTGACTGTCCCAAATTAGGCCATGGTTTTCCAAATGCTCAATATCTGTTCCTAAGTATGCTAATTCTTAATCTATTCCTAATAGCCTCCCTACCACTGCCATTTGACAGAAATCTGCAGTTTCCAGGATTATCCCTTCTTGAATAATGGAACAACATTATTATGGGCCAGTCCTCTAGAACCTCACCCATGACTAGAGGGGACTCTAAAGTATTAGACAAAGCCCAGTATTCCCAGCTGTTGTCTCTCTCAGTAATCCAGGTTATATTCTACTCGATTCTGAGGAATTATCCAATTTAATGTTCTTTAAGAGACCCAACCCTTTCTCCTTTATTTCAAAATGCCTATTCTATTATTTGACAGACTGTTCATTCTACACGGGTAGGTGTAGAATGTTAATTGGCTCAGTTCAAGGCTTCTGTGAACTGCAGGCTCCATGTTCCCTGCCACATTTGAAATTTTCGCAATAAACCCAACAAAGATATAAGTTGTTGCTCTATTTTTTCTTTTCTTCACTTAGCAAAGACTATAAACTTCAACTAAGTACCTGATCTCTCTTGACCCACCTCCTAATCTTTACTTGCATCAAATGATCACTGTCACTTCTGATCTATTCCCTTAGGCACTGAATAATTTGGTTTAATAAAAGGTCAGATTCATCCTCCTTTGCCCTCATCCTCAAAAGAGATTTGGTACATGAGCAGTGCCTCAATGTCCTTTATTTCCACACCAGTGGTTAAAAAGCCATTATACTGCAATCCAAGGGATGCTAGGCAGTCCTACGTGTACAAAGAAGCAAGCAAGAATTCTGCTTTGATGAGACCAGAAATGGAACAAGAATAGCAAAGAGGCAAAAACACAACTAAACGTAAACAGACACAATTATACAACAGAGGACCAAAGACTTGTTACTGCTGAGATTTGGAGAAACAGGGAGGATATAGTTCACATGGAAGACAGTAGAGACTCGACCCACATCATGCACCTGATCACACAAGGTCATTGTGGAGCAAGTACTTCCATTCTGGAGGAACAGGCACCTACCTCATCAGGGAATGCAATGAAGAGGCTTGCTGGATTAAAGCAGATCTGAAGATGCCAGAGGATATGCCATTTGCCCTGAAGAGTGAGGCCACCACTGTTTGGAAAAGGGGCCTAGGAAAACCACAAAGTATGGTGAAAAAGACACTCAAGTTAAGCTTGGGAGGAAGGATGGGGATTATGTCAAGAGCGGTTGACTGTGAATTGTTGAAGTTCCTGGCCACAGCAAAGAAAAGAGAAGAAAAATGGAGCAACAACTTGTATTTTAAGTTTATTGCTAAAACTTCAACTGAGGCAGGGAATATGAGAGTGTGAGGGAGTGACTGAAATAGAATGAGCTGGTGGTGTTAAACTGACCTCAATTAACATCCTAGACCCACCAGTAATAATGCATTGCCATCTCAGTGAGAGCATTTTGCAAATGCAAAAGGAGAAGATCACAGGGTAAAGGCCTGGAAGCAATGTTGATAAATCATGTGTTGAAACGGTTCCTCAAAATACTCCTCCTGTGAAAGCAGTATATCAAAATGGTTCAATATTGGATGAGTTGCAAGACACCACATTCATGTAAATAAGGCCTTGAAAGAAAATGTTCCAATTTCACAGAAGTTTTCCCTCAGTGGCACTGTGACCCAATTTAACCAGCACAAAATAAAGTTATGAGCAGCAAGGAAGATCTGTTCTAAAACTGTAAACCAGTGTGCAGTGGCAGAGAATGATCTCTGGATTAGCGCTGGTTTGGAGTTAACTTACTGAGCAGGAACTGAAAGAGATAAAATTGGAGAGCAGAAATAGTAATAGTCAAGGCAACATTCTCATCAGTCTGTTCTGCACCCTCTCCAACTTGACAAATATCAATAGAAAAGTCAATTGGAATTCCAACCAATATTACAAAGGGCTGAGCTGATAAAACAAGGAAGAAAAACAGCCATCTCTTCCTCAAGGATGGATATGCAAACAGAGGACTGCTGGAATCAAGAAAACATGCATTTTTGGGATGTTAATTTAGTGGCTCAAACATTTTCACAGAGAAAGTACATCAGCAACTTTCTCATGGATTGGCTGTCTTTGATCTCTGTAAGAGATAAGCAGCTGCTGATGTGCTTTATCTCCTGGAATGAGCACTGAGGTTAGCAGCAAAATACACACACACAGGAAAGTGAGAGGCTGGAGGGATGGACTTGCCAAATGGCACCTTGGCTTCACAGCAGCCATTAATCTTAACTAAAAGGTTAGCACAGACATGTGGTTTACATATCTTGTTTTTTTTTACTTTATGTTTTAATTAAGTTTTCATAGCTCAAGTGTTCAAGGTAAATTGATCTTTAATTTTTTTTCTTGAATAATTTTTCAATGTTTTCATTTTTCAGAGATGTGTAAAAGTAGTTCTTTGCAGTAGGGAGCTGGTACAATGTACAATGCCACAAGGAGGCACAGGCTGAAGCTGAGTTATCACTTGCAGATGACAGGCCTTGAGCTCAATTGGTCCTTTAAAGGCATAAAATGTAAGTGTGCAGAGCAAAGCACACAGGGATTGATTGAGTCCAGAGGATTGGATTGTGCACAACACAAAGACTTGGTATTTGAAATAATTGGTGAGGATTAAAATGGTTTTGCCGCTTACTTTGTTTACAATCTTTCATAAAATTTTAGAGTACTTCTCAGTATAGATATTTGGTTATCTCTCAATCAGTTTGAATTCAGCAGCCTCTCTGGAATCTGGGAGCAACAAACAATGCAAGGGGTTAGGAGCTGAAGAGCAAGGACTCTATCAGAGGCCTCTCGAGATGACAGCATTTCAGCATGGGCCGAGAATATGGTCGGCGTGGGGAAGGATGTTTGTTTTTGTGGGTGAGGGCTGGGATGGACAATGAAAGAGACATGAAACCTCAGAGCATGGGAGGCTTAGGCAATGCATGAAAGTAGAAGAAGGTGTGCCAGAGACTGACACCATGTTCTTGCAGAAGGGAGCTGGATTGACATTGGATTTGTTACCAGGGCTGAGAGCGAAGCATCAGACCAGCATATCAATTTTATGGGGAAGGTGACTGGAACATGTATTTGATTGTGGAGTTGGGACAGGAGTTGCTTGGTACTTGGTTATTGTGGGGGAGGGGAGAACGAAGGCTGTCAGATGTTCTTGGAAGGAAAAGGCCATGAATAATGTGCATGATGTTGATTAGTACAGTTAGCATCAGAATGGTGGCTGGGCATAGGAGGCAAATGGAAATAATGTCACAAGAGATTCTGCAGATGCTGCAAATTATGAGCCGCAGGTGGAGGAACTTGGGAAGTCAGGCAGCATCTGTGAATGGAAATCAAAGTACATGTATATCACCATATACAATTCTGAGACTTTCTTGCGGGCATTCTTAGTAAATCCAGTAGAAACAATGAAAGACTGCACCCAATAGGACTGACAACCAACCAATGTGCAAAAGACAACAAACCGTGCAAGTACAAAAAAAAAGCAATAAATATTGAGAATATGAAATGAAGAGTCCTTGAAAGTGGGTCCATAGTTTGTGGGAACAGTTCAGTGATGGGACGAGTGAAGTTGAGGGAAGTTATCTCCTCTAGTTCAGGACCCTAATGGTTGAGGTGTAATAGCTGTTCCTAATAGTGTGAGTCCTGAGGTGCCTGTACCTTCTTCTTGTTGGCAGCAGCGAGAAGAAAACATTGCCTGACTGTTGGAGATGCATGCTGTTTTCCTGCGAAAATGCTTAGTGTAAATGTGGGGAAGGCTTTACACTTGATGGACTGGGCCATATCCATTACTTTTTGTAGGATTTTCCGTTCAAGGGCATTGGTGTTTCCAAACCAGGCTGTGATACAACCGGCCAGTAAACTCTCCAACACACATCTATAGAGGTTGGTCAAAGTTTTAGATGTCATACCAAATCTTTGCAAGCTTCTAAAGAAGTTGAGGAATGGCTGTAGTTTCTTTATAATGGCACTAGATAGGTACTCTGAAATGATAACACCAAATAATTTAAAATTGCTAACCCTCTCCACCTCTGATAACCTGACGAGCACTGGCTCATGGATCCCCAGTTTCATTGTCCTGAGGTCAAAAATCATCTCCTTGATTTTGCTGCCTTTGAGTGAGAGGTGGTTGTTATGGCACCACTCATCCAGATTTTGATTTTCCCTCCTGTATCCTAATTCCTCACCACCACCAGATTCAGTCTGTGACAGTGGTGTTGTCGGCAAACTTAAATATAGCATTGGAGCTGTGCTTAGCCACACAGACATAAATGTATAACTATAAACTGAGTAGAACAGAGGGCTAAGCACACTACCTTTTAGTGTACCTGTGCTATTGGTGATTGCAGAGGAGCTGTTGTTGTCTATCTGAACTGACATGGGTGTGCCTGTGAGGAAATTGAGGATCCAATTGCACAAGGAGATATTGAGGCTTACTGATTAGTTTTGAGGGGGTGATAGTATTGAATGCCGAGCTGTAGTCGATAAAGAGCATTCCGATGTATGCACCTTTGCATAGGGACTTAGGAGTCCTCATGCAAGACTCCCAGAAGGTTAATTTACAGGTTGAGTCTGTGGTAAAGAAGGCAAATGCAATGTTGCATTTATTTCAAGGGGAATAGAATATAAAAGCAAGGAGATAATGCTGAGCCTTTAAAGACACTACTCAAGCCACACTTGAAGTATTGTCAACAATTTTGGGCCCCATATCTCAGAAAGGATGTGTTGTCATTGGAGGGAGTCCAGAGGAGATTCAGGAAAATAACTCTGGAAATGAAAGGGTTAACATATGAGGAGTGTTTGGCAGCTTTGGGTCTGTACTCACCGGAATTTAGAAGACTCTCAGGGGATCTCATTGAAACCTACCAAATGTTGAAAGGACAAGATAAGGCAGATGTGGAGAGGATGTTTCCTGTGTGGGGATATCCACAACTGGAGGGCACAGCCTCAGAACTCAGAATGCCATCTGAGCTGGATGTTTTCTGTGGGTTCAGCCTCCTGACAGATGCTCTCATGTTGGCCTCAAAGACTGAAATCACAGGGTTATCAGGGGCTGTGGGAGTTCGTGAAGGTTCCTGAATGTTTTGACAGTCAAAGTGAACATAGAAGGAATTGAGCCCATCTAGGAGTGAAGCCTTGTTGTCACCTTATGTCACTTGGTTTCTCTGTAATATCATTCAAGCCCTGCCACAGCTGTTGAGCATCCTTCAATGATTTAAATTTGGTCCAGAATTTCTACTTCACATGTGTGATGGCTTTCTGAAGATCATACCTGGACCTCTTGTATCTTACTTGGTCACCAGACCTGAAAGCCACTGATCTGGCCCACAGAAGATTGCATCTCTCATCATTCATCCAGGACTTCTAGAATTGTCCAACTTCTGGTAATTCTCTCCCCCTCCCTTCCCCTATCCCTATGTCACTCTGCCCCCTCCCTCAGCTGCCTATCACCTCCCTCATGGTTCCGCCTCCTTCTACTACCCATTGTGTTTCCCGTATTCTTTCTTCACCTTTCCTGCCTATCACCTCCCTGCTTCCCCTCCCCCACCCTTTTATCTTTCCCCTTACTGGTTTTTCACCTGGAACCTACCAGCCTTCTCTTTCCCACCCTTCCCCCACCTTCTTTATAGGGCCTCTGACCCTTCCCTCTACAGTCCTGACGAAGGGTTCCGGCCCGAAACGTCGACCGATCTTTTCCACGGATGCTGCCCGACCTGCTGAGTTCCTCCAATGTGTTGTGAGTGTTGCTTTGACCCCAGCATCTGCAGATTATTTTGTGTTTGGGAAATAAACAGTTAACTTCATTTTCCACAGAATTATTGTCAGGACTGGAAAGGAAGGTGAACAAGAATAAGAGTAAGAAGTGGGAGGAGTACAAGCTAGCAGGTGATAAGTGAAACCAGATGAGGGGATTGGTGGGTGTGTGGGGGAGAGTAAATGATGTGAAAAGCTTGAAAGTAATAGGTGAATGAAGTTAAGAGCTAGAGAAGAAAGAATCTAATAGGAAAGGCTAGTGGAATAAAAGGAAGGAGGTGGGATATCAGTGCTAACATTCAAACAACAAAGACTAGATTGTCTTTTGTTTTCACAACTTTACTTTCTCTGTTAATGCTTAATACACCAGGCTGCCATTTTTTCCCACAATTCCCCCGACATCCTTGTGCCCATGCCCATAAGAGGAAAAGTCAAGATCCCAATTCAATGCTTTCATAGCCCAAAGGAAGAGAACTCAATAATCTCCCATCCTTTTTATGCAAATTTTAAAAAGAATGCATGTCCATTGGTTCAGATGTATTACTATTAATTTATTCTTTGGCTTAATAAATTTCTTAAGATATCATATACCCTCACTTAGTGCCTTCACAGTACTAAAAAAATTATATATACAGCAACTTAAATGTCCTTTAGGATATGAGAATTAATTTCATCATTTGAATGTCCTTTAGGATATGGGGATTAATTCTAACCCTTGATGTTGATACAGTTCTTAAGGTACCGAATGCCTTCAGCAGCATAGGAGCTGATGCACCCTTCTTTGTGAGGCAGCCAGCTAGTTTCTCCTTTGTAGTTGACCATGGCACATGATGAATTTTCTGTGCTTGGGCAAGTTTCTTGATGCTGTTTATCTCTGGACGAAGCCTCTTGTCTGTGACTGACTTGAAGAATTTGATGCTATCAACCAGAGAGTAGTTGTCTGTGACACAAGTTATTTGTAGACTGTTCTTCTTAGGGTCACAAACTCAGAATTGAGTGTGGCCAGATAAAGAGCATTGTCAACACCTTCAGACATTGCCAGCATTTCTCCTGCCAGTGTACTATGTACAACTCCTTGGTTTCTTTTTGATTGCCAACAGCGAGGTGAAATCTTCTGTCTTCTCCCATCAGTACAATAAAATGCCCCCCCCTTGAGTACCCCCATCAGGGAGATTTCCAAGAAAGGCATCAACTGAAGACAACGAGCCTCAGTGAGTATCTTTTCCAAGCTGTTGAAACTTCCAGACTACTTCTTCAGATTGAATTCTTCACACTATCTTGTTTCCCTCATGTAAAGTTTGTACTTGTACTGTGGCGTTTTTTGTGCTGGATGCCAAGTTGCAGGCTTCAAACATAATGTCAGATGTGCTCTGTCTTTCCACCCATAGAATCTGACCTATCTTTCACCTAATTTGCTGAGCTTCAGCTTCAATCCTGCTGTACGGCACATGAGGATTTCAAGTGTATTGTCTGGAGACTCCTGATGTAGCTTTCCTGGTGCAGTTGTACTGTTCCATCAACAGCAAGGACATCCGTTGCTACAGAGCAGAATCTGTTGTGTTCCTCACATCCAATCTGAAAGTCTGACTTTACTGAGGGATGACTGATATGGCAAAGTTTTGTGAGTGAGTCTCCCCATATGAAGGCATCTGCATGACAGGCAGGTATTCCACTCACATGGTATCCTGAATCTTACAATTAAAACACAGCGGGATCCACTTGTGACATCTTTCCGCCTGCTTTTAACATTATTTCCTTGACTTTTTTTATACAAGTAGTGTGATGCATCTGCTAGACCACACTTATACCTTTTGTGTTTCCACAGTGTTCCTTCACTTCTGGCTTCAGGCAGGGGTTTAATGTAAATGTCATGTGAAAGCTCCATTCTCTGTAAGAATGCAGATTTTATGTCCATGGAATGAGGTGGCAAATGCTTTTGACATATCACTGAGAGAATTAGTCAGAAAGACTCTGATGCACATGTTGGTGAGTCTTTTTGGAGTTCTTTTATGTTCAGTTCCTCAAAACCTCTAGCCACCAGGCGTGCTTTTGGTATAATTCCTGTCCGGGTTTCTTTCAGGGTGCAAGCCCATTTTGTAGGCATTGTCTTTTGGCCAATGTCTCTGACTTCCTCAAACACTCCATTATTTCTTCAACTTCTGATTTCTTATTGTTTTGCAGATTCAAATGACAGCTCTTTAGTTACTAGGACATCTTCATCTTGACATTTCTCAGATGGCCCCGCCTGATTGAAAGCTGGTTCCATATGAAGTCTGTCTGCATGTGACATGTCAACTGACCCTGCAGTGCCGGTGACTGTGACTGGTTCTAGGTAACTCAAGTTGTACCAACTTTTGTTTCTCCCAGTGGCTTTGCCTGCTCATCCTAAGACTTCAGTATGAGATACAAGACTTTGTATGAGAAACCAATGTCTTGGTCTACAAATCTCAGAATTTGTCCTGTTTTAAGACTCAAACTTACAAGTTGTCTTTGCACCTGTGATGATTTCTGTTCAGGGAAGTCTGTTGATTACCCAACTGCACTCTCCTCAGCACCATCAGTGCCGCTATTGAGCAACTCTGTTGGGTCCTCGGCTGTACTCTCCACGGCACTGGCTGTGCTATGTGACACTGTATCAGGTAAGTGCTTTTCATTTTTTTTATGTCAGTCTCCATGGCATTCTGATCTTTGAAATGCCCTCAGTGCTCTTCAAATTCTCTCTGAGCAGTCTGGTTCAGTAATCCCTCCTTGACGCATGCAATGCTAAAATTTGTTTCCCAATTCATTCACTCCTTGGAGAGCCCTCTCAAGCAGGTGGCCAGTCAACTAGTACAGAGGAATGGATGAAGCTTTTTACTATCTCTGAGGTGTTATTTGTGTTCACAATGCTAGCAGCATTAAAACATGTGAATTCATCAATTTTGTGATGGTACCACACTCCTTGCTTAAGTTCATGTAGGTCTACGACTTCTATTTCATTGTATTCAGATGCTAGCAGAAGACCGAACCACAGGCTTGAGTTCAGACTTTCCAAAATGTTGGTACATCTCACAGATATCTACTATCTGCTTCAGAATGGATAAGCAGTCTGCATCTTTGTTTCCTGAACTGCTGAGCAGTTTCTGAAGTCTATCAGTTGAGGCTTGTGAAGCTTGAGCAACACGTTACGTTTTTCATCCAGGGTCATGTTCACTATGACAGTTAATACTTCATTCTCACATTGATTCTCAGTAACGCCTTCATCTAGAATGCTCACACAGTAATGCCCAGAGCTGATGAGCTCAAGAAACTCTGGCTGTTGAAAAATCGTTGCTTTTGATAGGGAAGTTTCACTCTAGACTAATGGAATATTTACTGGTAACACTTCTGTTTCGATGTAACATTCGGTCTGCCCTACTTTTGTGGGAATTTTCACTCTTTTTTGGAGAATGGATAATCTTTCCATCTCCAAATTTGAATGCTTTGTAACTGGGTGTATCTGTGTTCACCAGTTTCTGCACTTCATTCTGGCTTATTTCACTTACATAGCCTTCAAGCCATTTTTCTCCACACACTGCGTGTGTACAGTCTGTATCAATAACAGCATATCCTAGAGATTCTATCATCAAAATACCTGCATCAGATATCTCTGCACTACTGTGATTCCTTTGCAAACAATGTTATATGCTACTCTTCTACATCTTCAGATTTGTTATTTTGTTTTGTTAGCTTAACTTGTTTGGTTCTATGCAGACCGTCTTTTGCCTAGTGGTAAGTACTTTGACAAACAGCACATTTCGACCTGCCGTACTTGTTTAGTGAATTTGTGCCAGGTAATGGTGCCCTCATCTAGTCACTCTGGGACCTACAGTTGCTACTCTCTTGTTTCTGCTCAGTGAAGTATGCCATTTCCAAACTCAAACTAATTCCGACTGTTGTCTTGGAGGTCTTTCTAGGACTGCTAGAAAATGAGGCTGTGGAAATAATAATGAGGGACAAGGAGATGGCAGATGAACTAACTGAATATGTTGCAACAGACTTCACTGTGAAAGACACTAACAGTGTGCCAGGTGTTGAAGGGTGTTAGGGAACAGAAGTGAGTACAGTTACTATTACAATGGAGACGGTGATCAAAAAGCTGAAAGACCTGAAGGTACATAAGTCACCTAGACCAAATGAATTACATCCTAGGGTTCTGAAAGAGGTAGCAGTAGAAATTGTGGAGGCATTAGTAATGAACTTTCAAAAATCACTGGACTCTGGCATGATTCTGGAGGACTGGAAAAATGCAAATATCACTGTCTGCAGAGAAAGGAGAGAGGCAACAGAAAGGAAATTATAGACCAGTTAGCCTGACCTCAATGGTTGGGAAGATGTTAGAGTCAATGTTTAAGGATGAGGTTATGGAGTACTTGGTGACACAGGACAAGATAGGACAAAGTCAGCATGGTTTCCTTAAGGAAAAATCTTGCCTGACAAAGCTGTTGGAATATTTTGAAGAGATTACAAGTAGGATGGATAAAGGGGATATAGAGGGTGTTAAACATTTAGATTTTCAGAAGGCCTTTGACATGGTGCCATGCATGAGATTGCTTACCAAGTTAAGAGCCCATGGTATAACAGGAAAGTTACTAGCATGGCTAGAGCATTGGTTGATTGGTAGGAGACAGTGAGTGGGAATAAAAGGATCCTCTTCTGGTTGACTACCAGTCACTGGTGGTGTCCAACAGAGGTTGGTATTGGGACCGTTTCTTTTCATGCTGTATATCAATGATTTGGAGCAGACTCCATAGACCATAAGGAATTCTATTCTTATGTCTTAAGGTCTTCAAGTCTTTCTTCTCACTCTTCATGAAAGCCCCTGTACAACTGAAAGGGCCTTCTTCTTCTTGAGCTTCATAACATGAATCCATATTCCCATTCCATTTTTCCAGCTTTCATATGGCTTGCTCTCGTCGAATGCTGGTGGGATCCTATAATTGGAAACAATCCTTTGCTATCAATGTTAATGTTCAAACAATAAAGATGAGAACAGCTTTACTTTCCCCATTCACGTTTAGTACACTAAGCTGCCATTTTCTTACCCCCAATTCCCCCCCGACACCCTTGTGCAGATACCAATAACAGGGAAAAGTGAGCATTTCAACTCAATGCTTAAATAGCCCAAATGAACAGAACTCAACAACCAGATGGAGGTGATGGGCAGATCATAAGGGTGAAGAAAGAGAAGAAAAAGAATGAGAAGGCCACCAAAATGGGGGAAACAAAAAAAGGGGGAGGAGAAACCGAGGGAAGTAAAATTGTAGTCAGGATGTTATAGTTCAGGGCCAAGGGCATGAGTGATCATAGAGTCAGGATTGTCCTCTCAATTGAGGAGAGATAGGAATTCAGTGCAGAACTGGATACTGAATTGCTTCAAGACATATCTTCATGGCAAGTCCCCCTGTATAGTACAGAGATGCTTAGATGGTTGTGTGCAAGGTATACCTGATAACAATAACTCTGGAGAAATGAAGTCTAAGTCATTTACAATGCTCCAAAATCAAGGCTACACAAAATGCATTATTGCAAGTGGTTCCAGCATGGACTTCTCATCAGTGGCATGAAGGATGACTAGGGCTTGAAAATCTCCACTTTGTATTAGAGAGTGAAATAGCCTCAAAGTGGTCATTGCTATGTTTTACTTCAGGAAAATATATTTTAATTATATTAGGCTTTAAAAATATGCAGTTCTATTTTAAGGCAGGTAGCTACCCAATTCATAGATTACCTACCTCATTCTTAACTATTTTTCCACAATTTAGATAATTAGTAAATTACTTCTCTTAGACTGATTGCTCTCTGCTTATCTTTTATCATAATCCATGTGTATTCTATTCATTCATCTACTGTATGTTTCTAAAAGTGTAAGTGGGTTCGTATGCCATTAATATGTCAAATATTTGCAGGAAACCCTAAGCCTTTATATTTCACTATGAATATTTTTATATAATTACCTTTCCTAGATGATTTCTGAATGATCCTTTTGGTAAAATATGGCTGTGGAAGTATTTTGTAGAATGCATAAGCAGAAAAGGTTCACAATGAAAAATCACAATACTGGTCAATACTACAACATGCTGTTGCTTGAAATGATTTTGTGCAGATAGCTTCCTACTCCCACCCCGTCCCTGAAACCAACATTCTCACATCATAAACCCTTCAAAGTGTGATCTAGGATTCACTTATGTGTCTAATGAAATTCGCTGTTTCATTTCATTCATTTTGTAATACCATTTCATCTCCAGAAAATAACAAACCAAAACATGAAGCAAGTGGAGAATCTGAATATGATGTACTGAATAATTATGCAGAATCATTTTTGTTCCTTTAAACGATCACACTCTGTTAGGATGCTATTTCAATCTATTTTAATTTTATTTGTTTCTGCTAGCTCTTTGTGAAATCTCTTTCTAAAGTCCTGCCTTTCTCACCATTCTCACTGAACAACAGTAAGGAGACAAAGGCTTATTCAGTGTATTATTTAATAAATCAGAATGTAACTTGCAAAATTGATGTAAAATAATCTAATAACATCTTGAACGTGACTTTCTGCAGTATTTCATCCATATAACCTGCTTCCCTGACCAGGCCAGAGTTGACTGGCACTGTGTCCTATGGTGGCATAGACAGCAAACCAAATAGTGAAGTAGGGAAGCTATCACTCTTAACTGCCTTACTTTTTTCTTGTTGCTCCAGATGAGCATTGCAGAATCAGTTTTGTTATCACTAGCATATGCTGTGAAATCTATTGTTTTGCTGCAGCAGTACTTTGCAATATGTGAATAATAATAAAAACAGTAATTGCAATAAGTATATATAAAGAAGAAAATTAAATTAAATAAGTCATGCAGAAAGAGAAGAAAAACAGATGCTGAGGTAGCGCTCATTGATTGATTGTCCATTGCAAAATGCATTGGCAGAGGAGAAGAAGCTGTTTCTGAAATGATACGTGTGTGTCTTCAGACACCTGTACCACCTCCTTGATCTTAGCAATGAGCAAAAAGCACATCCTGGGTGATGGGGGTCATTAATGATGAATGTTGCTTTTTTGAGGCATTGCCTTTGGAATATATTTTGGATGTTAGGGAGGCTAATGTCCATGTTGGATCTGACAGAGTTTACAAATTTCTGCAGCTTTTTTCCGATCCTGTGCGGTGGTCCCTCCGTACCAGAGAGTGATGCAACCAGTAATAATGTTTTCCATAGTACACATGTAGAAATTTGTGAGTGTCTTTGGTGACATACCAATTCTCCCCAAACTCCCAATGAAATATAGTCACTGTCATGCCTTCTTTGTAATTCAATCAATATATTGGGCCAAAGATAGATCCTGAGAGATGCTGACACACAGTAGCCTGACACTACTCGTCTTTTTCACTGCTGATTCCTTGGTGAGGACTGGTGTGTGTTCCCTCAACTTCCACTTCCTGAAGTTCACATTCAATTCTTTGGTGTTACTGATGTTGAGTGTAAGTTTGTTGCTACACCACTCAACCAGCTGATCTAAACTTTTGTATCTCAATCTTATACATCTCCCTACCCCTATCTGAAATTGGCCAGTGTCATGTGAAGGATTGTTTTATTTGCCAGTCCAAAGCCACTTCTGGTGTGTCGATCATTGATTGGCCCAATCAAAGATGCAGTAGCTCTTTCCTATTGATTGCCTTGGCTGCCGCAGCACAAGTTTCGAGTTCTGATGCCTTAGGGTGTATAAGAATAGCACATGCAAGAGTCTCACTCTCTTTCCATAAGATCATAAGACATAGAAGCCGAATTAGGCCATTCGGCCCATCGAGGCTGCTGTGCCATTCATCATGGCTGATCCAATTTTCTTCTCAGTCCCAAACTCCTGCCGTTGCTCCATATGCCCTGACCAACAAGAATCTATCTACTTCTGCCTTAAATGTAAACAATGGCTTGGCCTCCACTGCTGCCTGTGGCAATGGATTCCACAGATTTACCACTCTCTGGAGAAAGAAATTCCTCCTCATTTTCATTCTAAAAGGACACCCCTCTGTTTCGAGGTTGTGAGGAAAGATCTTCTCCACATCCACTCTATCAAGGCCTTTCCCCATTCAATAGGTTTCAATTAGGTCACCCATCATTCTTCTGCCTTCCAGTGAATACAGGTCTAGAGCCATCAAGCACTCTTCAAAAGACAAGCCATTTAATCCTGGAAACAACAGGAATTCTGCAGATGCTGGAAATTCAAGCAACACGCATAAAAGTTGCTGGTGAACGCAGCAGGCCAGGCAGCAACTCTAGGAAGAGGTGCAGTCGACGTTTCAGGCCGAGACCCTTCGTCAGGACTAACTGAAGGAAGAGCGAGTAAGAGATTTGAAAGTTGGAGGGGGAGGGGGAGATCCAAAATGATGGGAGAAGACAGGAGGGGGAGGGATAGAGCCAAGAGCTGGACAGATGATAGGCAAAAGGGATACGAGAGGACCATGGGACAGGAGGTCCGGGAAGAAAGACAAGGGGGGGGGGAACCCAGAGGATGGGCAAGGGGTATATTCAGAGGGACAGAGGGAGAAAAAGGAGAGTGAGAGAAAGAATGTGTGTATAAAAATAAGTAACAGATGGGGTACGAGGGGGAGGTGGGGCATTAGCGGAAGTTAGAGAAGTCGATGTTCATGCCATCAGGTTGGAGGCTACCCAGACGAAATATAAGGTGTTGTTCCTCCAACCTGAGTGTGGCTTCATCTTTACAGTAGAGGAGGCTGTGGATAGACATGTCAGAATGGGAATGGGATGTGGAATTAAAATGTCTGGCTACTGGGAGATCCTGCTTTCTCTGGCGGACAGAGCGTAGGTGTTCAGCAAAGCGGTCTCCCAGTCTGCGTCGGGTCTCGCCAATATATAAAAGGCCACAGCGGGAGCACCGGACGCAGTATATCACCCCAGCCGACTCACAGGTGAAGTGTCGCCTCACCTGGAAGGACTGTTTCGGGCCCCGAATGGTGGTAAGGGAGGAAGTGTAAGGGCATGTGTAGCACTTGTTCCACTTACACGGATAAGTGCCAGGAGGGAGATCAGTGGGGAGGGATGGGGGGGACGAATGGACAAGGGAGTCGCGTAGGGAGCGATCCCTGCGGAAAGCAGAAGGGGGGGGAGGGAAAGATGTGCTTAGTGGTGGGATCCCGTTGGAGGTGGCGGAAGTTACGGAGAATAATATGTTGGACCCGGAGGCTGGTGGGGTGGTAGGTGAGGACCAGGGGAACTCTATTCCTAGTGGGGTGGCGGGAGGATGGAGTGAGAGCAGATGTACGTGAAATGGGGGAGATGCGTTTAAGAGCAGAGTTGATAGTGGAGGAAGGGAAGCCCCTTTCTTTAAAAAAGGAGGACATCTCCCTCATCCTAGAATGAAAAGCCTCATCCTGAGAGCAGATGCGGCGGAGAAATTGCGAGAAGGGAATGGCGTTTTTGCAAGAGACAGGGTGAGAAGAGGAATAGTCCAGATAGCTGTGAGAGTCAGTAGGCTTATAGTAGACATCAGTGGATAAGCTGTCTCCAGAGACAGAGACAGAAAGATCTAGAAAGGGGAGGGAGGTGTCGGAAATGGACCAGGTAAACTTGAGGGCAGGGTGAAAGTTGGAGGCAAAGTCAATAAAGTCAACGAGCTCTGCATGCGTGCAGGAAGCAGCGCCAATGCAGTCGTCGATGTAGCGAAGGAAAAGTGGGGGACAGATACCAGAATAGGCAGGGAACATAGATTGTTCCACAAACCCAACAAAAAGGCAGGCATAGCTAGGACCCATACGGGTGCCCATAGCTACACCTTTAGTTTGGAGGAAGTGGGAGGAGCCAAAGGAGAAATTATTAAGAGTAAGGACTAATTCCGCTAGACGGAGCAGAGTGGTGGTAGAGGGGAACTGATTAGGTCTGGAATCCAAAAAGAAGCGTAGAGCTTTGAGACCTTCCTGATGGGGGATGGAAGTATATAGGGACTGGACATCCATGGTGAAAATAAAGCGATGGGGGCTAGGGAACTTAAAATCATCGAAAAGTTTAAGAGCGTGAGAAGTGTCATGAACATAGGTAGGAAGGGATTGAACAAGGGAGGATAAAACCATGTCGAGGTATGCAGAAACGAGTTTGGTGGGGCAGGAGCAAGCTGAGACAATAGGTCGGCCAGGACAGGCAGGTTTGTGGATCTTGGGTAGGAGGTAGAAACGGGAAGTGCGAGGTGTGGGAACTATAAAGTTGGTAGCAGTGGATGGGAGATCCCTTGAGTGGATAAAGTCGGTGGTGGTGTGGGAGACAATGGCCTGGTGCTCCTTAGTGGGGTCACGATCGAGGGGTAAATAAGAGGAGGTATCCACGAGTTGTTGCTGTGCCTCGGCAAGGTAGAGGTCAGTACGCCAGACTACAACAGCAACCCCCTTATCGGCGGGTTTAATAATAAGGTTAGGATTAGTGCGGAGGGAGTGGAGAGCAGAGCGTTCCGAAGGAGTGAGGTTGGAATGGGGACAAGGTGCGGTGAAGTCGAGACGGTTGATGTCCCGTTGACAGTTAACAATAAAGAGATCCAGAGCAGGCAGAAGCCCAGAGCGGGCTGTCCATGAAGAAGAGGAAGGTTGAAGATGGGAGAAGGGGTCATCGGTGGGGGTGGAAGAGTCCTTGCCGAAGAAGTAGGCTCGGAGACGGAGACGGCGGAAGAAGAGTTCCGCATCATGGCGAATGCAGAACTCGCTGAGGTGTGGGCGAATGGGGACAAAGGTGAGGCCCTTACTGAGGACAGAGCGTTCTGCCTCCGACAGTTGAAGGTCGGAGGGGATGGTAAAGACCCGGCACAGATGAGAGCTGGGATCAGAGGTGGGAGGGCAGAGGCTGGGGGTGTCAATGGAGAGGGGAGGGTTGGGGTGAGAGGAAGGTGGAGCCTCTGAGTACCCAGGAGCTGACGATGGGATCTGAAGGAGACGAGATTGCAGAGTATTGGTGGGGGAAGGGGAAACGGGAGTCACAATAGCAGCACATAAAGACCCGGCCTGGAGTTCAAGGCTGGAGTCTCAGTTGGTGGTTGCGCAATCGCTGTGAAGGTGTCCATGGTCGTTGCTGGAGTCCGGGTTTTGAATATGCCCTGAGGTGTTGGAGCCGGCGAGATCAATGGCAGAGGCAATCTGAAGTTCATGCCTGCTAGTTTCATGGCCAGCAGGCTCTGGAGTCCGTAGATGTAGGATCTTGCGATCTTTGCCTAACATGACAAAGTCAAAAAAACAGCGATTGCAGGCGTGAATCCGACGGAGGATGAAATAACGGGTAGGACCATTACAGACGGCGAAGAAAGTGTCCCGAAGGTGTGGAAGGGTCTGGGATAGGGACACCAAGTACCTCCTCATGGCGGAGAGAGTCACCTTCAGAGCTTGACGGGAGAAGCGGCGAGAGGCAGAGTCAATAAAATGTGAATACCTGGGATCCTCAGAAGGTCCAAATTGAGAGGCTCGGAAACCAATCCTAAAGCCAACTGGAGTAAGTTGGCGATGGAGGCACGTTCCAAGAAAGGATATATGGCTGTGATAGCGAGTCTGAGTCAAAATGTGGTCGAAAAGTTGAAGAGCCGAAGAAATTACAGATGGGGAGCAGTGAGAGATGGTTTCAATTTCATGAACCTCCTTTGAACCCTCTTCTGCTTCAACACATCCTTTCTGAGACAAAAGGCCCAAAACACTCCTAATACACCAAGTGAGGCCTCACCAGTGCTTTATAAAGTCTCAGCATTACATCCTTGATTTTATATTCTAGTCCTCTTGAAATAGAAACTACAGCACAGAAACAGGCCTTTTGGCCCTTCTTGGCTGTGCTGAACCATTTTCTGCCCAGTCCCACTGACCTGCACACGGACCATATCCCTCCATACACCTCCCATCCATGTATCTGTCCAATTTATTCTTAAATGTTAAAAAAGAACCCGCATTTACCACCTCGACTGGCAGCTCATTCCATACTCCCACCACTCTCTGTGTGAAGAAGTTTCATTAACATCCTTGTAAATCTCTTCTGCACCCTTTTCAACTTAATGGCAGCCTTCATATAGCTAGGCAAAGGGGACTGCAAACAATTCTCCAGATGTGGTCTCACCAGTGCCTTGTACAACTGTTTCATGACATCCCAACTCTTGTACTCAATGGATAAAAGCAAGTTTACCAAACATCCTCATCACCACCACTGTCTACCCGTGTCACCACTTTCAGAGAAGTATATACTTGTATCCTTAAGTCTTTCTGTTCTGCAACACTCTCAATTGACCTGCCATTGACTGCATAAGTCCTGCCTTGGTTTTTCCTACCAAAATGCGGCACTTCACGAGCCCAAATTAAATTCTATCTGCCATTACTTGGCCCACTGTCCTTGAAGAAATATTAAGGCATTCCAGTTGGCATAGTACACCTGGGCATAGTAAGGTATGTGGGAGATTGCACAAGTTGATTGCATCAAATTTAATTTAAGGAGTTTGATGTGTATAGCATCAATGTTGATTCACACATGGGATTACAATATTGCAGATATTGTTGAAGGTAAATGAAAGTAAATTGGTAAATTGGTTTTTAATAGTCATATGTAGAGTGAAAAACTTTCTTTTGCATGCCAGGCATACAGATTATTTAATTACAACAGTGCAATGAGGTAGGATAAAAGAAAGCAATAACAGAATATAAGACATACATAATTCACAACCACCAACATTGAGTTGGGGTTCACTTAAGAGACTGGTCCGATGTGATGATATAATTACATGAAGTACTGTTACCATGCTGTTTTCAGAGTTTTGATTACAATAAATAAGTTGTTATGGTTTTTCTTAAATATAAAACGCCTCATGCCTTTTTATTTGTGAAGACCTATATTGGTGACCCCAAAGTTCCAAGATGATTCCAGAGTTATTCAACGTGTCAACCAACACAGCCACTTGGAAATTGCCAGAATTTGGGGAGCAAGATGCCATTGTCCGGTTTTTACAAGCCGAGGCCCAATTTGTGCTGCAAGAAATCACGGCAAACCACACCAAATTCTACTACGTGGTGGCGTTGCTCAGCAGTTCCATAGCATTGAGAGTGGTGATTCTATTAGAGCAACTGTCTGAACACAATAAATTTCCATCACTGAAAACTCTCCTTTTGCAGACAGTTGAATTATTGGAGTCTGAGTGCTCTCCTTGCCCCACCTCAATGATGCAAGTGATGGCCAAAATAAAAGACCCTTGGTCTACACAGCATCAGTGCCATCTGGCTTACCTATTAGTGTTCACAATGGATATACAACATATCAAGGGGAAAAATAGTAAGCTGAATTGAATTAACTTTATTTCTTACATCCTTCACATACGTGAGGAGTAAAAATCTACAATACATCTCTGTCTGAATGTGCAATGTGCAATTTATAGTAATTTCTAATAAATAGTATGTACAACAGGACAGTCAACTTAACATAGAAATACAATTATATCAGTGTGAGTTAATCAGTCTGATGGTCTGGTGGAATAAGCTGCCCGGAGCCTGTTGGTCCTGGCTTTTATGCTGCGGTACCGTTTCCCAGATGGTAGCAGCTGGAACAGTTTGTGATTGGGGTGACTCTGATCCCCAGTGATCTTTCTGGCCCTCTTTACGCACCTGTCTCTGTAAATGTCCTGAATAGCAGGAAGTTCACCTCTATGGATGCACTGGGCTGTCCGCAACACTCTCTGCAAAGTCCTGTGACTGAGGGAAGTACAGTTCCCATACCAGGCAGTGATACAGCCAGTCAGAATGCTCTCAATTGCACCCCTATAGAAAGTTCTTAGGATTTGGGAACTCATGCCAAACTTCTTCAACCATCTGAGGTGAAAGAGGCGCTGCTGTGCTTTTTACACCACACATTCAGTACGTACAGACCAAGTGAGATCCTCGGTGATGTGTGTGCCGAGGAACTTACAGCTGCTTACCCTCTCAACCCCAGATCCATTGATGTCAATAAGGGTTAGCCTGCCTCCATTCTACCTGTAGTCCACAACCAGCCCCTTTGCTTTTGCAACATTGAGGGAGAGGTTGTTTTCTTGACACCACTGTGTCAGGGTGATGACTTGATGACTTCCTCTCTGTAGGCTGCCTCATTATTATTTGAGAGTAGGCCAATCAATGTAGTGTCATCAACAAGATTAATTACAGATTGGAGCTGTGGGTGGCGACATAGTCATGGGTATACAGAGAGTAAAGAGAAGGAGGGGGCTCAGGAAATTATTGCTACCATTGCATTTGCCTTCCTCGTTTCAGACTCAACCTGCAAATTAACCTTTAACGAATCCTGCACAAGGACTACCAACTGTTCTTTTCCAATCAATTCTGGCCAACTCCTCTCTCATGCCTCTGCAATTCCCTTTACTCCATTGTAATACTGATATATCTGACTTTAGCTTCTCCTTCTTAAATTTCAGGGTGAATTTTATCACATTATGTTCACTGCCCCTTAGGGTTCTTCTACCTTAAGCTCTCTAATCAATTCTAGTTCATTACATAACAGCCAATCCAGTATAGCTGATCACCTGGTGGTCTCAAGCAAGAGTTACTGTAAAAAGCCATCTTGTAGGCATCCTAGAAATTCTTCCTCTTGGAATCCAGCACCATCCTGCGATTTCCTGCATAATGAAATCCCCTTTTTTGGCATGCATTTTCTATCTCCCATAATAACTTGTAAAGCACATCCTTACTACTGTTTAGAGGGGGTCTGTATATAGTTTTCATCAGGGTCTTTTTATCCTTGCAGTCCCTTAGCTCTATCCACAATGACTCAACACCTTCACATCTTATGTCACTTCTTTCTAATGACTTGATTTCATTTTTTACCAGCTGAACCATGCCACCCCCTCTGCCTTCCTGCCTGTCCTTTCAATACAAAGTGTGTCCTTGGACATTAAGCTCCCAGCTATTATTTTCTTTCAGCCATGATTCAGGAATGCCTACAATATCATACCTGCCAATCTGTAATTGTCCTACAAGTTCATCAACCTTATTCGTTACCGAACTGGAGCTGCAGCTCGATGACCTTCGTCTGGTCAGGGAGAGTGAGGAGGTGATAGAGAGGAGCTGCAGGCAGGTGGTCACGCCGGGGCCACGGGAGGCAGACAAGTGGGTCACGGTTAGGAGGGGGAAGGGGAAAGGTCAGGTAATAGGGAGTACCCCGGTGGCTGTGCCCCTTAACAACAGGTACTCCTGTTTGAGTACTGTTTGGGGGGACAGCTTACCCGGGAGAAGCGACAGTGGCCGTGCCTCCGGCAGAGTCCGGCCCTGTAGCTCAGAAGGGTAGGGCAAGGAAGAGGAGGGCAGTTGTGATAGGGGACTCGATAGTAAGGGGGTCAGATAGGCGATTCTGTGGACGCAGTCCAGAGACCCGGATGGTAGTTTGCCTCCCTGGTGCCAGGGTCCGGGATATTTCTGATCGTGTCCAAGATATCCTGAAGTGGGAGGGTGAGGAGCCAGAGGTCGTGGTACATATAGGTACCAATGACATAGGTAGGAAAAGGGATGAGGTCCTGAAAGGGGAATATAGGGAGCTAGGAAGGGAGTTGAGAAAAAGGACCGCAAAGGTAGTAATCTCGGGATTACTGCCTGTGCCACGCGACAGTGAGAGTAGGAATGCGATGAGGTGGAGGATAAATGCGTGGCTGAGGGATTGGAGCAGGGGGCAGGGATTCAAGTTTTTGGATCATTCGGACCTCTTTTGGCGCAGGCGTGACCTGTACAAAAAGGACGGGTTGCACTTGAATCCTAGGGGGACCAATATCCTGGCAGGGAGATTAGCGGGGGCTACTGAGGTGACTTTAAACTAGAATGGTTGGGGGGTGGGAATCAAATTAAAGAGGCTAGGCATGAGGAGGTTAGTTCACTACAGGGGGATGGGAACCAGTGCAGAGAGGCAGAGGGGTGTAAAGTGAGGGTAGAAACAAAAAGTACTATGGAGAAAAGTAAAAGTGGCAAGTCGACAAATCCAGGGCAAGCATTAAAAAGGGCCACTTTTCAGCATAATTGTATAAGGGCTAAGAGAGTTGTAAAAGAGCGCCTGAAGGCTTTGAGTGTCAATGCGAGGAGAATTCGTAATAAGGTGGATGAATTGAAAGTGCAGATTGTTATTAATGATTATGATATAGTTGGGATCACAGAGACATGGCTCCAGGGTGGCCAGGGATGGGAGCTCAACATTCAGAGATATTCAATATTCAGAAGGGATAGACATGAAGGAAGGGAAGGTGGGGTGGCGTTGCTGGTTAAAGAAGAGATTAACGCAATAGAAAGGAAGGACATAAGCCGAGAAGATGTGGAATCGATATGGGAAGAGCTGCGTAACACTAAGGGGCAGAAGACGCTGGTGGGAGTTGTGTACAGGCCACCTAACAGTAGTAGTGAGGTCGGAGATGGTATTAAACAGGAAATTAGAAATGTGTGCAATAAAGGAACAGCAGTTATAATGGGTGACTTCAATCTACATGTAGATTGGGTGAACCAAATTGGTAAAGGTGCTGAGGAAGAGGATTTCTTGGAATGTATGCGGGATGGTTTTTTGAACCAACATGTCGAGGAGCCAACTAGAGAGCAGGCTATTCTGGACTGGGTTTTGAGCAATGAGGAAGGGTTAATTAGCAATCTTGTCGTGAGAGGCCCCTTGGGTAAGAGTGACCATAATATGGTGGAATTCTTCATTAAGATGGAGAGTGACATAGTTAATTCAGAAACAAAGGTTCTGAACTTAAAGAGGGGTAACTTTGAAGGTATGAGACGTGAATTAGCTAAGCTAGACTGGCAAATGACACTTAAAGAATTGACGGTGGATATGCAATGGCAAGCATTTAAAGGTTGCATGGATGAACTGCAACAAATGTTCATCCCTGTTTGGCAAAAGAATAAATCAAGGAAGGTAGTGCACCCGTGGCTGACAAGAGAAATTAGGGATAGTATCAATTCCAAAGATGCAGCATACAAATTAGCCAGAGAAAGTGGCTCACCTGACAAATGTAGGTCCCCTGCAGACAGAAACAGGTGAGTTGATTATGGGGAGCAAGGACATGGCAGACCAATTGAATAATTACTTTGGTTCTGTCTTCACTAAGGAGGACATAAATAATCTTCCAGAAATAGTAGGGGACAGAGGGTCCAGTGAGATGGAGGAACTGAGCGAAATACATGTTAGTAGGGAAGTGGTGTTAGGTAAATTGAAGGGATTGAAGGCAGATAAATCCCCAGGGCCAGATGGTCTGCATCCCAGGGTGCTTAAGGAAGTAGCCCAAGAAATAGTGGATGCATTAGTGATAATTTTTCAAAACTCGTTAGATTCTGGACTAGTTCCTGAGGATTGGAGGGTGGCTAATGTAACTCCACTTTTTAAAAAAGGAGGGAGAGAGAAACCGGGGAATTATAGACCGGTTAGCCTAACGTCGATGGTGGGGAAACTGCTGGAGTCAGTTATCAAGGATGTGATAACAGCACATTTGGAAAGTGGTGAAATGATCGGACAAAGTCAGCATGGATTTGTGAAAGGAAAATCATGTCTGACGAATCTCATAGAATTTTTTGAGGATGTAACTAGTAAAGTGGATAGGGGAGAACCAGTGGATGTGGTATATTTGGATTTTCAGAAGGCTTTTGACAAGGTCCCACACAGGAGATTAGTGTGCAAACTTAAAGTACACGGTATTGGGGGTAAGGTATTGGTGTGGGTGGAGAGTTGGTTAGCAGACAGGAAGCAAAGAGTGGGAATAAACGGGACCTTTTCAGAATGGCAGGCGGTGACTAGTGGGGTACCGCAAGGCTCATTGCTGGGACCCCAGTTGTTTACAATATATATTAATGACTTGGATGAGGGAATTAAATGCAGCATCTCCAAGTTTGCGGATGACACGAAGCTGGGTGGCAGTGTTAGCTGTGAGGAGGATGCTAAGAGGATGCAGGGTGACTTGGATAGGTTGGGTGAGTGGGCAAATTCATGGCAGATGCAATTTAATGTGGATAAATGTGAAGTTATCCACTTTGGTGGCAAAAATAGGAAAACAGATTATTATCTGAATGGTGGCTGATTAGGAAAAGGGGAGGTGCAACGTGACCTGAGTGTCATTATACACCAGTCATTGAAAGTGGGCATGCAGGTACAGCAGGCGGTGAAAAAGGCGAATGGTATGCTGGCATTTATAGCGAGAGGATTTGAGTACAGGAGCAGGGAGGTACTACTGCAGTTGTACAAGGCCTTGGTGAGACCGCACCTGGAGTATTGTGTGCAGTTTTGGTCCCCTAATCTGAGGAAAGACATCCTTGCCATAGAGGGAGTACAGAGAAGGTTCACCAGATTGATTCCTGGGATGGCAGGACTTTCATATGAAGAAAGACTGGGGGAACTGGGCTTGTACTCGTTGGAATTTAGAAGATTGAGGGGGGATCTGATTGAAACGTATAAGATCCTAAAGGGATTGGACAGGCTTGATGCAGGAAGATTGTTCCCGATGTTGGGGAAGTCCAGAACGAGGGGTCACAGTTTGAGGATAGAGGGGAAGCCTTTTAGGACTGAGATTAGGAAAAACTTCTTCACACAGAGAGTGGTGAATCTGTGGAATTCTCTGCCACAGGAAACAGTTGAGGCCAGTTCATTGGCTATATTTAAGAGGGAGTTAGATATGGCCCTTGTGGCTACGGGGGTCAGGGGGTATGGAGGGAAGACTGGGGCGGTGTTCTGAGTTGGATGATCAGCCATGATCATAATAAATGGCGGTGCAGGCTCGAAGGGCCGAATGGCCTACTCCTGCACCTATTTTCTATGTTTTCTATGTTTCTATGTTATTCTCTACATTATATATATATATATATATATATAAAAAACACCTTGAGTCCTCTATTTATCACCCTTTTTGATTTTGTCCGCTTTTTACATTGCAACTGATCCTGGTGACTGCTATTTTTCCCTGTCATCGGCCTCTCCTTGCTAGGAGTCTCACTACACATTGTCTCTGTATGTAAACCAACTACCTTACCTTCATCATTATCATTCTGGTTCCCATACCCCTGCCAAATTAGTGTAAAACCACCTGAACAACTGTGGCCAACCTGTCCACAAGGATATTGGATCTGCTTGGGTTCAGGTATAACCCATCCCTTTTGTACGGGTCAAACCTTCCCCAGAGGAGATCTCAATGATCCGGAAATCTGAACCTCTGCCCCCTGCACCAATTTCTCAGCCATGCATTCACCTGCCAAATCATCCTATTCTTACCCTCACCAGCATGTGGCACAGCATCAATCCAAAGATGACTACCCTGGAGGTCCTGTTTCTCAGCTTTCTACATAGCTCCCTCCAATCCCTCTTCCGGACTACCTCACCTTGTCTGCCTATATCATTGGTGCCGATATGGACCAAGACTTCTGGCTGCTCACCCTCACCCTTGAAAATGCCATGGACATAATCTGAGTCAACCCTGATTCTGGCATCAGGGAGGCAATGTACTATCCCAGTGTTTCTATCGCGGCCACAGAACTTCGTGTTCCTCTGACTAAGGAATCTCTATCAACACTGCAGTCCTCTTCACCTCTCTACTCTTCAAAGCCACAGCACAGACTCAGTTTCAGAGACTGTGGCTCCACCCTGGTAGCTTGACCGCGCCCCCCGCCCCCCATTAGTAGCATCTAAAGTTATTAGATTATTACTGAGGGGAATGGCCACAAATGTACCCTGCACTGACCCCTCCTTCTCCTCACAGTCACCCAGTTACCTATCACCTGCAACCAAGGGGTAACTACCTCCCTGTAGCTCCTGTCCAGCACTTCTTCACTCTCCCATAGGAGCTGAAGGTCATTGAGCTGCAGCTTCAGTCCCTTAATACGTTCTCTCAGGAGCTGCAACTCAGTGTGCCTGGTGCAAGTGTGTGTATCTGGGAGACTGGAGGTTTCCCAGACTTCCCACCTCCCACACAGGGTACAAAACATTGCCCTTGGAGCCATTCTCACTAAACTACCATGCCCTAATAGATGAGGAATGAACAAATAAATATGGAGAAAGAGTAACTTACAAGGCAATTTACCTTATCCAAGCCTGATCGTGCCTCAGCCTGATGAGCCAAAACCACTCTGAAGGCTGGCACGTTCAAACAGTGACCACTCCAAGAATGGTCATTCCACCGCACATTTTGTTTTGTCTCCAGGGCCCACTTCAGGCTGAAGTCGCGAGCAGCACTGAAGGACCATCGGGAAAGAGCATTCCAGCCATAGGCATTCCTCCCGTGTTTATTTAGTTAAGTACTCATTTGTAACATGATTAGTTCTGCAGTTTTATAACCTGGGGAGATTTAATGGAGTATCCATTAAGTTACAGGGGTTACTGAATGTTTAATATTGTAGTTCTATGTAGTCTAGGGTCGTTTAGACAAGCACTTCTTTCGCTAGATGCCCAGATTAGTATTTTGTGGTTCACTTATAAATAAATAGTTATTGTACTCATTTGAAATCTGTGCCTTCTGTTTCACTCACTTCTAGAGCCTTGAATCTGTTTCCATGTAACAGCCAGCGATAGTAGTGTCAGCTGCAATTTTATAGATGGCCCTTGAGCTGTGCCTAGCTACACAATTGTGGGTGTAGAGAGAGTAAAACAATAGGCTAAGCACACATCCCTGAGTTGCGCCAGTATTAATTGTCAGCAAGGAGGAAATGTTATCTCCAATCCATACAGACTGTGGTCTCCCAGTGAGGAAGTCAAGAATCCAGTTGCAGAGGGAGGTACAAGAGGCCCAGGTTTGGGAACTTATTGATTAGAAGTGAGGATATGATTGAGTTGAATGCTGAGCTGTAGTCAATAAACAGCAGCCTGACATGGGTATTGTTATTTTCCAGGTGATCCAAGGCCAAGTGGAGAACCAGGGAGATTGCATCCGCTGCAGCCCTGTTGTGGCAATCGGCAAATTGCAGTAGGTCCAAGTTGTTGCTTAGGCAGGAGTTGATTCTAGCATGACCAACCTCTCAAAACACTTCATCACAGAAGATGTGAGTGCCACTGGGCGATAGTCATTGAGGGAGCCCTGCTCTTCTTTGCCACTGGTATGATTGTTGCCTTTTTGAAACACTTATCCTTCAGTGTTCCCCACACCTGAGTACCCAGACTGAGGTACAGGTCAGATTGCTGTTCTGCACCCAGAAATGTCGATGCTCAGAGTGGTCCTTGCACTTTGATTCTACTAGCTGCAAGCAGATCTCCAGCCAACCTTCACCAAAGTCACAGCCCTGCCCTTAGTTCTTATTGATGAGGCTGCTCTGAACGTTTGTGTGCCCAGATTTTTTGATGCTGTCACTATTAACAGTGGGAATACAAGCAGAATCAGTCTAAGGTTGTAAGACATCTATCAAGTCAAACAACAGGCGTGAAACATTTCAGAGTTGAATTATTTGCTCAGATCATAATTTATCATCTTTCTCATGGCCAAGAGTGGCCTGTGTAATGTCAGAGAATGGCAGGACATGCAAAGGTCAGGAGAATATTGATTACACCTCAAAGATCCATTCCATCATGCCAGTACCTATGTGAATTACAAAGGGTTCGGCTTAATGTTCAGCTATGCTGTAATTACCAATGCAGACCATATTTCCATAGGTGTAGAAATTGGGCAAGCGGTCTCTTGATTTCCTAGGCAGCCTCAAGTTCTTAGCAGCAAGCTGCCGAAGTGACTGTGATTAGCCTAAGCAGCCATTTAAATAGTGTAGGATTACTGCACGGCTTTCCATAAATTGGCTCCAGTGTTTACAAGCACACAGCAGCATATCTTCCAGTTTCCAGACTCACATCTTGCAGTCCAGGCTATTATACTTGTTGCTTTTACATGGTACTTGGTTTGATTATATTTTCATTTTATGTTATATATCAAAATTGCGATATAAATTCATTTGCTCTTCTAAGTGTATTGTGATGGTATTGTGTTTGCTGACCACAAGGTTGTAAACTCAAAGGCCTTAAGTCCTATCCGCTATAAATAGCCACAAGTACTCTCACTACAGTGAGATGATATTGGGGAGTATAACTGATTGACTGGCCCAGAAGGCCTGTAACCTCCTCACATTCTGAAGTAGCCACGATGGAATTCCTTCAGCATCAGTTGTGTGGTGCATACTGCCTGCAAAATCTGAATAGTCAAAGTTCCAAAAACCTGACAGAATGTTTATGCTGGGGAAGCTCCAGTAGCTTCCTGAACAGGAGCCTATCCCTGTATTCTTTTCCTGGTAATAGTCAATCTTTTTAGTAATTCTAGTGCAGGTTCCCAAGCATTGATTCTCCAGGCTTTATTAGTACCTCTAGGGTTTACTGGTGTGGATGCTATCTCAAGTGTGTCTGGAAGGAATACATGGTATCCCAATGTGTCAAGTTTAAGATACGTGTCACCAAGTTCTAAAACAGAAATATGTGGTCCCCACTCGGGTGCTTTGTTTCTATCTAAAAAGGGTCTAACTTGTTGTCTCCAGGTACGAATTATTGCTGCAGAGCTGGGATCTGGTACAAATTGCAATGGTCTGGGTTCTGCAGGTTGTACAGTGAGGTTTGGTCTATCTAATCTGCATCCTACTCGATGCCCTATCCCTTCATCATTCCAGTCTCCGACTTGAAGAATCAAATATTCATCATGCTCAGTTTGAGGAGCAGTTTGGGGCATTATCCAGTATTTCTGCAATACTATTAACGCATTCATGATATTGACTAGCATTTCTGCTGGAAACCAGGATGTTGTCCATTTTATAGCACTAGGTGAAGTCCCTTTGCTCTTACTGAGCACACCTTGAGTTGGACTACTGCTAAATAATAGTTCTTTCTAAAATAATACTTCCGGTATAACATGACCATGTTGGGCACCAACTGTGATGGTATTGGATTTGCTGATCACAAAGTTCTAAACTCAAGCAAAAACCTTAAGTTCTATCCGATGTAAATAACCACAAGTACTCTCTCTAAAGGGAGATTATACTGAAACTACCCAATTGTCAAAGACTAGTTCTTTTCCCTGTTTATTCTCCACAGTGAGCTCCACTATTTGAGTGGTGGGTCCACCCACCCTACCAAGGAGGAAATACTTCCAGCTAACAAAATAGTTTAAAACACAGTTCATTTATTTTCAGTGATACATGTTTAAATCTGAACAGCATTCTTAAATACATTTAAAACTCACAGATGATTTCTACTTTATAAAACATTTCCAAGTTGCAAACCATTTCTGAAACATTCCAGAGCACAGGTATAAATCTTGCAAACTAACAAGGCATACCAACGAAGCAGATGAATAAATCGTCTATTGCAGAAACAGAAGTTGGAGGAATGGATTCTAATTCACCCCATTTTTCTTTCATGCTTCTTGATGTTCCTTATCTCATTCCCAATAAGCCTGAACTCCTCTCTATACTTATGCGGTTTCTTTGCCATTTGTGTGACTTCGCACTTGTATGATATTCCCTCAGATACCCTTTTTACACAAAAGGTCTAAGAGATTTTTGGAGACATAGTTTCCAACTACCCACAATTAATGCTGTAACACCATCTTCTCTGAGTACATAAAAGTCCCAACTTATTAACAGATCAGTTATTGATATGCTAAGTGATTTGTTTCCACATGGTTTGCAAGCTTCCTTGACCTAAGCAATAGGGTCAGTGTCGTCTATTTTGAAACAAGCCAAAGTAAATAACCTATTATCTTATGCTGCACCTTTTGAGCAGCAGTAAACCAGATGCAGTGTGCTAGCAATCTGCTCTATAGACAGTGCTTCGTTTTAACTTCAAACTGATTACATGCTTGTCATTTACATTTTAAGAACTGTAGATGGCTCCTGTTTCTTGTCAACTGTAGCTAGTAGTGTTTGATTTCATATCTATGGTTTGTCATGGCAAGATGAGCTGAATGAAAGCTTCAGATCTAAAACTGAAAATGTTGATCTATATGGAGGTCGGACAGAGTCTACACAAAGAGATCGGAAACAGTATTTCTGCTCAATGATCTGGCCTGAATAGTCCCCCCGCACCCCCCATCATTCTTCCCGGACCTCCTGTCCCATAATCCTCTCGTATCCCTTTTGCTAATCACCTGTCCAGCTCCTGGCTCCATCCCTCCCCCTCCTGTCTTCTCCTATCATTTTGGATCTCCCCCTCCCCCTCCCACTTTCAAATTTCTTACTCACTCTTCCTTCAGTTAGTCCTGACGAAGGGTCTCGGCCTGAAACGTCGACTGCACCTCTTCCTAGAGATGCTGCCTGGCCTGCTGCGTTCACCAGCAACTTTGATGTGTGTTGCTTAAATTTACAGCATCTGCAGAATTCCTGTTGTTTACAGAGTCAAACATTATATTGCCTTTCTTAACCAATGTTATTTGAGCACCTTATTGACAAAGAAAGGTTTCTGATTGAGATGAAGATAAAAGGATCTATTTCATTAAGACCATAAATCATATGAGCAGAATTAGGCCACTTGGCCCATCAAGTGTGACATGTCATTTGATCATGGCTGATTTATTTTCCCTGTCAGTCTCATTCTTCTGCCGCCTCCCCACAACCTCTGATGTCCTTACTCATCAAGAACCTGTCAACCTCCACTTTAAGTACACCCGATGACTTGGCCTCATTAGCTGTCTGTGGCTAAGGGTTTCACAGATTCATCACCCTCTGACTAAAGAAATCCTTTAAATCTCTGTTCTAAAGGGATGTCTTTCTATTCTGTGCTGTGCCTTTTGGTCCAAGAACCTTCCACTCTACGTACACACTATTTAGGCCTTATAACATTCAGTAGGTTATGAGAGATCCCATTCATGCTTCTGCACTCCAGCGAGTACATGCCAAGGGCCATCAAATACTCTTTATATGTTAACCCTTTCATTTCTGGGAATTTTCTCATGAACTTCCTCTGGATTCTCTCCAATGCCAGCACATCATTTCTTAGTTATGGGACCCAAAACTGATTGCAGCACTCTAAATGTGGTCTGGCCAATGTGTTATAAAGCCTCAGCATTTATAATCAAGTCTTCTTGAAATGAATGCTATCATTATATTTGTCTTCCTTCCTGCTGACTCAACCTGAAAGTTTACCTTCAGAGAATCCTGTGCTAGAACTTCCCAAGTCCCTTTGCACCTCTGATTTCTGAACTCACTCCCTCTTCAGAAAATAGTCTATGCCTTTTCTCCTTCTACCAAAGTGTGTGACCATACAGTTCCCTACACTGTATATTCCATTTGCCACTCTATTCCTCATTTTCCTAATTTGTCCAAGTTCATCTACAGACCCGCTGCTTCCCCTACACTACCTTGCCCTGCACCTATCTCTGCATCATCCACAAATGTGGCTACAAAGCCACCAATTCTGTCATGAAGATTGTTAACACATAATGTACCAAGTAACAGTCTTACATTGATCCCTGCTGAACACCATTAGTCACCAGCAGCCAACCAGAAAGGGTCCCTACTATTCACTCTCTTTAGCATCTGCCAGTCAGCCAATCTTACGTCCATGCTACTATCTTTCCCATAATGCTGTGGGCTCTTATACAGTGGAGGAGCCTCACATGTAGCATCTTGTCAAAGGCCTTCTGAAAATCGAAGTAAACAACATCCACTGACACAAACACGAGGAAATCTGCAGATGCTGGAATTTCAAGCAACACACACAAAAGTTGCTCCCTGGCCTGCTGCGTTCACCAACATCCACTGACTTTCCTTTGTCTATCCTTCCTGTTATTTTCTCAAAGAATTCCAACTGATTTGTTTGGTGAGATTTCCCCTTAAGGAAAGTATGCTGACTTCAGCCTATTTTATCATGGACTCCAAGTACTCAGAATCTTCATCTTTTGTAATGGACTCCAACATCTGACCAACTACTGAAGTCAGTCTAACTAGCCTACCATTTCCTGTCTTTTGCCTCTCGCCCTTTCTAAAGAGTGTAGTGACATTTGTGATTCTTGAAATATCACTAGTAATACCTCTACAATCTCTTCAACCACTACTTTCAGAAACTTGCGGTGTAATCCATCTAATGCAAGTGACTTATCTACCTTCAAATCTTTCTATCATCGTCCTTTCTAATGTGGCCTTCCAATCAAATCTGGCCAGCTCCTCTCTCATGCCTCTATAGTTACCTTTACTGAACTGCAATACCAATTCATCTGATTTTAGCTTCTCCCTCTCAAACTCCAGGGCGCTTTCTATCATATTTACTTTAAGCTCCCTAATAAAATCTGGTTCATTGCACAATACTCAATCCAGATTTGTCTTTTCCTTAGTAGGCTTGATCTGCTCTGAAATGCTATCACTAGGTATTCTACGTATTTCTTCTCTTGGGGTCCAGTACCAACCTGAAATCCCCCATGGCCATTCTAACATTCTCCCTTTTACATGGCTTTTCAATCTCTCTTTGTAATTTCAATCCACCAGAGTTCTGCATATAACTCCCATCAGGCTCTTTTTACCCTTGAAGTTTCTTAACTCTATCCACAAGGATTCTACATCTTCTGATCCTACGTCACTTCTTTCAATGGATTTGATTTCATTTTTTACCAACAGAGCCATTCCACCCCTCTACTCAGGTGCCTGTCCTTTCGATGCCATGTGTACCCTTGGATGTTAAGCTCCCAGCTTCTTTCAGCCATGACTGTGAGAACAGCTGAGAGGATCATAGGGGACATCGGGGACATTTATCAGGAGCACTGCATATGCAAGGCCCGTAGTATTACTAAGGATCCCACCCATCCACCCATCTATCCAGCATCCTCTTTGACTTTCTACCATCAGGCAGGAGACTACAATGCATAAAATCAAGAATGGTCAGGATGAGAAACAGTTCTTCTCCCAGGCTATTAGGCTTCAGGACTCCCAGCCACATCATATTCAAAGTGTCATTGGCTAATCTATTACGTACCTTACAATATTTAATATTAATGCATTTTAGTTTGTTATTTATATGTGATTCATCTGTAGATTCAATCCTTACCTTCATAAATTATCATGTGTTTCGCCATGTATTCAACCTGAGCCTGAGGCTCTGGAGGGTTCCTGCGCTGTGGAAGACGTCCTGCCTCGTCCCTGTGCCGAAGACGCCGCGCCCCAGCGGCCTCAATGACTACAGACTGGTGGCATTGACCTCCCACATCATGAGGACCCTGGAGAGACTTGTTCTGGAGCTGCTCCGGCCTGTAGTCAGGCCACACTTAGATCCCCTCCAGTTTGCCTACCAGCCCCGACTAGGAGTTGAGGATGCCATCGTCTACCTGCTGAACCGTGTCTACGCCCACCTGGACAAGCCAGCGAGCACTGTGAGGGTCATGTTTTTTGACTTCTCCAGTGCGTTCAACACCATCCGCCCTGCTCTGCTGGGGGAGAAGCTGACAGCGCTGCAGGTAGATGCTTTCCTGGTGTCATGGATTCTTGATTACCTGACTGGCAGACCACAGTACGTGTGCTTGCAACACTGTGTGTCCGACAGAGTGATCAGCAGCACTGGGGCTCCACAGGGGACTGTCTTGTCTCCCTTTATCTTCACCATTTACACCTTGAACTTCAACTACTGCACAGAGTCTTGTCATCTTCAGAAGTTTTCTGATGACTCTGCCATAGTTGGATGCATCAGCAAGGGAGATGAGGCTGAGTACAGGGCTACAGTAGGAAACTTTGTCACATGGTGTGAGCAGAATTATCTGCAGCTTAATGTGAAAAAGACTAAGTAGCTGGTGGTAGACCTGAGGAGAGCTAAGGTACCGGTGACCCCTGTTTCCATCCAGGGGGTCAGTGTGGAGATGGTGGAGGATTACAAATACCTGGGGATACGAATTGACAATAAACTAGACTGGTCAAAGAACACTGAGGCTGTCTACAAGAAGGGTTAGAGCCATCTCAATTTCCTGAGGAGACTGAGGTCCTTTAACATCTGCCGGACAATGCTGAGGATGTTCTACGAGTCTGTGGTGGCCAGTGCTATCATGTTTGCTGTTGTGTGCTGGGGCAGCAGGCTGAGGGTAGCAGACACCAACAGAATCAACAAACTCATTCGTAAGGCCAGTGATGTTGTGGGGATGGAACTGGACTCTCTGACGGTGGTGTCTGAAAAGAGGATGCTGTCCAAGTTGCATGCCATCTTGGTCAATATCTCCCATCCACTACATAATGTACTGGGTGGGCACAGGAGTACATTCAGCCAGAGACTCATTCCACCGAGATGCAACACAGAGCGTCATAGGAAGTCATTCCTGCCTGTGGCCATCAAACTTTACAACTCCTCCCTTGGAGGGCCAGACACCCTGAGCCAATAGGCTGGTCCTGGACTTATTTCCTGGCATAATTTACATATTACTATTTAATTATTTATAGTTTTATTACTACTTATTATTTATGGTGCAACTGTAACGAAAACCAATTTTCCCCGGGATCAATAAAGTATGACTATGGCTATGACTATGGTTATGTGCTTTACACCCTGGTTCAAAGAAACGTCTCATTTCTATGTATATTATATACATATATGTAGTTAAATGACAATAAACTTCACTTGACATTTGACTTGACTCAGCCCACAACATCATACCTGAAAATTTCTAACTGCTCTACAAGACCATCTATCTTATTTCATATACTGTGTGCCTTCAAATATAACACCATTAGTTCTATATTCAACACTTTCTTTCACTTCTGTCTCCGTGTCGCCTGATGTAATGCTAATTTAAGACAGACTTCCTGTTCACAAGCCTGTGCCAGGTCCCAGTCACATGCTTCAGTGACAGTGGACATTTGGCAATGCTTAACATCATTCCTCATTTTTGGTGATTGTTTTCCATGTCTCTGTAGCTGGTTGGGGGAACATAACTGTTCCCTGTGCAAAGAATTACAGCTATTATCATATTTCATTTCCTTACCAGTGAACTGTAATTCTTGAGAAATGAATTCCAGCATTCAGTACAAACTGAGGATTGTGCCCAAAGGGACAATAGAAGGAGACGATGGGGTGGTGGAGGGGTAGAGGCTGGTACGAGATCACAAAGGATCAAATGTGACCATTGAGAAATGTTCTGGTTGAACTGAGAAAAAGAATCTCTCTCACTGCAATGCAGCAAGGAGAAGAGAATGATGGAAGCAAATAATAGAACACTTGCACAGCCAGACTTACTGTTGGTTTATTTGATATATACTTAAGTTCAGGTTCCAGATGTATGGCACAGTTAAGGGAATTGCAGTTGGGTAGCAGTCTGTTTGATCACTGTCATTTCACCTCTGAGACCTGGGCTTGCTTTCAGTTCAGACAGAAGAGATGATAGTTTCTTCCTCCTGACAGCTGTCAAGGGGACTAATTGAAATAACTTAGGAAGCTCACTTCAGTTCCTGGCGAACATGAATCTACAGCAAACAATCGTCCTTGGACTTGGTGCTTATTTGGTGATTTTGGCTAGAGCGGTCACGAGAAGACAATGATGCTGAAAACGAATAAATCAAACAGGAAAACTCAGGTGCTTCCCAATTTTGCATGGAGGATTTCAGTGAGGGCTGTATATGTAGGTACATCATACATTATATGTGAAGGGTGCGAATAGAGGATTGCTTTCATCTCTCTGCCACTTGAACGCCAACTTACGTTAGTGATCTCACAATTCACCAGGAAATGTAATTCTCTACGGCTTTTAGCTGTTCCTCTGACTAATGGGTCACCTGGCATGTTGACTTGTCTTTTCTATTTACAATGGTGTAACTGTCTGCTACGTTTCAACATTTTCAGATTGTGCATTTTTTTTAACAGTGGTTGTTTTTATTTGACGCAGCCAGCAAACACTGCTTTTCTCCATGTGGTAGTTTAGCAGGTTTCATAAGTGTGATAGATTTTTGAATATTAAGGAATCAAGTGATATGAGGTCAGTACATGAAAGTAATCTCTTTGTTTATCAGATTGGCACTAAGGGATGAAAAGCTGCATTTACTTCAACTATTTTGCCACCTAACGGCAACTCCTTTGCTTGCATCTTCGGAAGCAGCTCTATTTCTATCTTTAACATCTCCTTTTTTTCCTTTTCAGGGTTCTCTTAAAGACCCTGACCTGGAGTTACAGGCTGACTTTGGCTCTTTGCAGAAATGGGACCACTCTCAGGCCTCGCGGCTGGCGACTTTTCGATATGTCAAGGAGGCAACCTGGAAGACTAGTGCACCTTCAGGGTGCCGGGTTTCGTGGCTCTGGAGATTGGCTGATTCGAAGCTGGTGCCACCGCCTGATATGACGTGGGAGTGCACGGAAGATCGAAAGCAGTGAGCTGGCTGCTGGCTGTGCTGAGAGACTCGAGATCTTTGGGCACAGGGCTCAGAAAAAGTGGCTCAACAGACTTTTAACACCATAAAACAACAAGTTGTTTTGTTACGTCCCCCCTCTCCATGTGAAATGGAGGAACCTCTTTCTCCTTTAGTAGGGAGAGAGAGAGCCTGTATGTTGAATTATTGGGTGAGTGAGTAGTCTTTGGGGTACTGCAAATCTGTGTGTTCATTGATGCTTTGCTGCGCGCTTGAGTGCTCCGTGAGGGGTGCAGATGCTTTTTTGCTGGTGGAGGAGGGGGGGTCGTCGCTTTGATGCTGCTTATGTGTGGGAGGGGGGAGATGGGGGGGTGCTTGGGGGTCCTAACATTTAATTGTCATTCATTTTTTGGGACACTCCTCTGTTTTTGTGGATGCTTATGAAGAAAAAGAATTTCAGGATGTATATTGTATACATTTCTCTGACATTAAGTGTACCTATTGAACCTATTGAAAATAGTTGAAGTCTAATGTTCCTTGTTTTCATTGGGCTACAGTGGAATATTGTAGGTGACAATATTCCAACTAGTGCCTGCAAGTCAGAGACACGAGAGACTGCAGATACTGGCAATCTGGATCAGCACACACAAAATCCTCCACAACCATGTCATGGTTTGAAGGGTTGCATGCCTCAATGAACTGGAGAGCTGGAGTCAGAGCTGTTGGTCAGAAGGAACTGCAGTCTACAAATTAGTGAATTCGAATGAATCAAGGGCAGTGGAAGCTGACAAGAAGAACTACAGTCTACAAATGAGTAGATTCAGATGAATCAAAGTCAGGGGGAGTAAACAAATCAATTGTCTTTGTCCCCCCAAATTGTTGTTCTGGGTTACTCTAATCAGAGCAATTGAATGAGAATCCAAGGAGTTTCAGATAATGACCTGCTAAACCTGAGACCATTTTCAAATGAGTAGCTATTTATTATGTAAAGTGCCAGACCTACCAAGGAAGAAATCTGCAATCGCATCAGTGTCTGGGTCCCTAGTTTAATGGTTTGGACCACTCAGAGTTGAAAGACACAAATACACAAGGTGTGTGTGGGGGGCGGGCAGAGCCATGAAACATTGGTTGTAGCCCTGGACTAGAACCACTAAGAAAGTGACCCAGGTAGGTCAGGAGACCTTGAGCCAGTGGGCTGGAGATCTACCAGTTCAACTGATGAGGAACACTATAAGGATCAGAATCTCCAAACATGTGATGGCAATAATTCTCCAGCAATCAGAGACCAGCCATCATGGTTGAGGAGGACCCCACAGGCACATGGAGATCAAGACCACGAGGAATGCCTGGCCAGCGTAGACTCCTTTCACGGGTAATACCTTTTCTCTGCATTGACTGTCCATGGAGGATCAGGGAATTCTAATGTGTGTGCACACAGGTGGTTAGTTTGTGAACCCACATGCTTTTTAGTTGAGACAATAAAGGTTACTTGTCAGTAAATACATCTTCTCTCTGTGCCTCTCAGATCATGATTACCAGCGGTGATTTTTGTGACATAATTGGCATCCCTGGGTGGGCCCCAGTAGGTGTGCAACACTTACAAGGCTTTGGCTCTTGGTAGGGTTTTCCATGCCAAACAGGCCAAAGGGTAGAGGCCAGGCTAAGAGTGGACTATTGGCCCTCCATGTTCAGGAGTTCAGCTCAGGGCTGATAGCCTTAACTGGTAAAACAAAATTGTTATGGAAACAGAAATGAAGAATACTTGTACATCTGAGTGTGACAGTATTCCTGAATCTTCACCTGACACTTGCTTGACCGACAATAGTGAAAATTGAGAGGAAGCTATTGACATAATGAAGAAAGCTCTGAATATTGTCAGAGATGCAGGACCTTTGCCCCAAACACCAGCGTGTAATGGACGGTAATTAGGTAAGTGAGTAACTCACAAAATACTAGAAGAACTCTGCAGGTCAGGCAACAGTTGCGTAGAGAAATGGACAGTTGATGATTTGGGCCAAGCACCTTCATCAGGACTCAGGCAAGGTCTCAACCCAAACATCAGTTGTTCATTTTCTTCTATAGATGCTGCCTGACCTGCTGAGTTCCTCCAACATTTTGTGTGTGAAGTGCCTACAAGTTCCTGATTGTCTTTGTAACTTACCCAGGATTGGTAGTTGATCTGTATTTGCCACCTGCTGCATCCCCCCCACCACCCCCAGTGTAATGAGATGCTACTTCTAGCTATGGGTACATAAACAAATATGAAGGAAGTAGAAGTACATCACAATTTCATCAACACGACATTTTGAGGGCCTGTTGATGGAAGGGAGTAAAATAACAGCTGTCGTATACCTTGCACTTGTATGGAACCTGATAACGTAATATGTTAAATACAGTTAGCCAGTTTTGTGTGTGTGTGGTGGGTGTTAGGGGCAAGTAAGGAAGTAGCTTAAAAGACATTTTCTACCAAGGGAGACATGTTGAGCCTGCAGGTTCATGGAAATGGTATGCCAATGTGTTATGGATGTACCACAGATGACCTAAGTTACTGACAAGGTGATGGAGCAGAGATCTATTTTACCAGAAATGTAAAGGCCTTGAGCTGAGGGCAAGGGTGGGTCATAGTGTAGCCTTTCACATGGCCAAAGTGTTAGCTAGCATATTGAGAGAAACTTTTTCTTCGAATGCTACTCCAGAAGTATCTGTATGAACTAGAGAGGGAAGATAAGATCTCAGTTTAACTCTCAACCAGGAGACAGTGTCTCCAACTTGCAGTGCTCCCTCAGTGCTGTGTTGGACGGTTACTTTTGAGTACATGAGCACCTGTTGTGTGGGAAACATTGGTCTCAGCATTGATCTGCCATTATGCTGATGGTACCTTTTGCATGACAATGACTTCAGTTAAAGATGATGTCATCCCAGGCAACATATCTGAATTCTCAGATATTATTTTGTTTTCTTTTGTTCTACCTCTGAGTTTTTCTAATAACCTGTGGCGCGGCTTGCCCTTTAGAGGAATTATGCTTGACAATGTATCAATTAACAAAAATACACCCCTTCTGATCCCAAAAAGCTAAACAATACAGTCGTGTACTTGGATGAAGCATACATTAAAAAAGCTTGTGGAAAAATAATGAATCTTGTTCTGTCTCAAAAATTTTCAGTAGATTCAAAACAAATTTAGTAATGGCCAATATCTTGTGGATTTGGTACAACAGGCAGATGAAAACAATCAAAAACTAAATTGTGAGTGCTGATGATTTCTTTAAATAGCAATTTTCAAATACTTGTCAAACCGTGCAAAGCTAGAATGAGGAATTAGGGTGCATATTGATCTCCACCATGGCAGTATTGATTGATGCCCTGAGTTGCTGATGTCCAGAGAATATGCTCAGCAATCTAGTACACTTTGGCCTACAGATGTCAAATTCATGTCAGGAATACCAATATGGCAACCGAATGAGACTGGTTCAACTCACTCAAAGTGCCTAAAGAGCAGAATTTCAAGTGCGAATTCTGTCCTAATTTTAAAAAATTGCACTGGAAAGCAGCACCAACAACAGTACGGAAAATTATAACAAATTCTGAGTTTCCTTTAATTGTACTTTTTTTACAAACTTCCCAGCAAACCTTTCAAATTGTTTGCGCAAGAGCATCTTTGATGTCTTTTTAAAAATTTCAATAAAAACTTTATGAAAAAAAACTGTCCTCTGTGGAAACTACTTACAGCATAGTGAAGTTTAAATAGGTTGTATCTTAGAATCACACAAACTGGCTAAGCCAGTGACTCTCAGGAAAAGGCTGGGTGACCACCGAATAGATTGGTGATGACTGGAGAGACAGTTGACAGCTCGGAAAGACAGCAAACGTGGCAGGGAGGGGGAGCAGACCAACCTGCATCTTCTCTGAAGAAGAACCCAAGAAAGCTATAGATATACCCAATGAAAGCCACCCCCAGGGGAGCCTGGGGGGGGGGGCAAAATGAGCACCCCAATAGGACAGACCTAATAACAACGACCAAGGCAAATGGATTATCGATGACAGGAGATGCATTTGCGGCACGGTTTGTAAGAACAAGCGCAGCCTAAAGATCCATCAGGCCAGAATGAAGTGCTTGGAGCAGGAGAATGTTCGCAGCGCGCAGGATTTACGCCTGGTGAGACACAGGAGGAGCGCGGCCTGGAGTCGCCCCACAGAGCCCAGAACCTCCAAGCGTCAGAAGCTTCTGTCCCAAGCAACGTAGTTCAACAGCACCGGATCAAGTGGCCCCCAGTCAGCAACAAGAAAGAGTGGCTCCAGTTTGATGGGGATGTAGCAAGGATCATAGAGTTGACAGCCAAGGGAGATGTTGACGGACAGCTTCAGACAATGATCATCATCATTGTCAGCTCTGCTACAGAGAGATTTGGGATAGAAGAGGGAAAGACCACCAGATCCCAATACACGATGAACCGCAGGGCAGCCCAGATCCACCAACTGCGCCAAGTGCTCCGGTCCCTGGCACGGCAGTTCACGGTAGCAATGGAGGAGGAGAAGCCTGCCCTGGTTGAGCTCCAGAACATCTGCAGGAAGGAGCTAATGACCCTGTGCAGAGCAGAATGGCACAGGAGGCAAGGGAGAGAAAGAGCCAGGAAGCGAGCTGCCTTCATAGCCAATCCATTTGGTTTTACAAAACAGCTCCTAGGGTAGAAATGCAGTGGCCGCCTTGTGTGCCCTAAAGAAGAGGTAGACCATTTCCTTCATAACACCCTGAGTGACCCTGCAAGGGAGCAAGAGCTGGGCCTCCACAGAGCCCTTACAAGTCAACCACTCCCCATGGTGGAGTTCGATGTGAGGGAGCCCACCTGGAAGGAAGTTGTGACTTCAGCCAGAGCCAGTTCTGTGCCAGGACCCAGTGGAGTACCCTACAAGGTGTACAAGCACTGCCCGGAGCTTCTCAAGATTCTTTGGAAGATCCTGTGAGTGATCTGGCACAGGGGGACAGGGGCAGACCAGTGGAGGTACGCAGAGGGAGTTAGATTTCCAAGGAGAAAAATTCGTCTGACTGGAGCAGTGTAGATCCATCTCGCTGCTTAGTGTGGAAGGGAAAATCTTCTTTAGTGTCTAGTCCCGCCAGATGGCAGACTTTCTCCTCAAGAACTTATACAGTATCGACACTTCAGTGCAGTAGGGTGGAATTCCCGGAGTGCCTGGGTGCCTGGAACACACTGGAGTAGTCACCCAGCTGATCAGGGAGGCACAGATGGGGAAGGGGGACCTGGTCGTGCTTTGGCTACATTTGTATGGGTCAATACCCCACAAACTGGTGGAGATTACACTAGACCAACATTATGTTCCCAGAAATATCAAGGACCTCATCATGAACTACTACTGGAACTTCAGACATGGAATCACTTCTGAAGCTATGACATCAGGCTGGCAGAGGCGGGAGAAGGGGATTATAACTGGGTGTACAATCTCCGTAATTCTCTTTGCCCTTGCCATGAATATGATAGTCAAGGCAGCTGAGGCAGAGTGTAGAGGCCCACTGACCAAGTCTGGTGTTCGGCAGTCCCCGATCAGAGCCTTTATGGATGACCTCAATGTCACGACAACATCAGTTCCTGGCAACAGGTGGATCCTCCAGGGCCTGGAAAAGCTCATCGCATGGGCAAAGATGAGCTTCAAACCAGCTAAATCCAGGTCCATGGTGTTGAAGAAGGGCAAAGTGGTGGACAAGTTTTGTTTTACCTCGGATGGCACTACAATTCCATCTATCACCGAGAAGCCAGTCAAGAGCTTGGGGAAGGTCTTCGACTGTAGCCTGTAGAGCTGGCTCACCACGGTGGACAAATCAGGTCTACCTGGAAGGTTCAAAGCCTGGATTTACCAGCGTGGCATCCTACCCCCAATCCTATGACTGCTACTGATATACGAGGTGCCTGTGACAACTGTGGAAAGGAAGGTCAGTAACTACCTTCGAAGATGGCTGGGCCTAGCTCGTAGTCTGAACAGCACAGCACTGTACGAAAGGTGCAATGAGCTGCCACTTCCCTTCAGCAGCCTGGACGAGGAATTCAGGGTTTCCCGCATAAGAGAGGTGCTGCAGTACAGGGATTCCAAGGGCCCTAAAGTGGCAGCAGCAGGCATCCAGGTACGGACGGACGGGAAGTGGAAGGCTCAGGAAGGGCTGGTGGTAACAGAGTCCCGGCTGAGTCACAGGGCTGTGGTGGGGACAGTGTCAACTAGGCGAGTGGAGCTGGGCTCCGTTTCACAACCTCTCTATGACAAGGCCAAAGGCAAGGACAGACAGCAACTAGTCCTGGAGGAAGTGCGGGCTGGCATTGGAGAGGAAAGGAATAGCAGGATGGTGGGCATGAGGCAACAGGGAGCATGGACAAGGTGGGAAGGTGCGCTGGAGCGGAAAATCTCCTGGTCTGACATCTGGCAGGCAGAACCCCAGTGCATTAAATTTATGATCCAGGCTGTCTATGATGTCTTACCAAACCCTGCAAACCTCCATGTCTAGGGCAAGAGCGATACACCAGCGTGTCCTCTCTGTCCAGGAAGAGGATCACTGGAGCACATCCTTAGCAGCTGCTTTAAAGCCTTGGGGGAAGGTGGCTACCAGTGGCATCATGACCAGGTGCTGAAGTCAGTGTCAGAGAGCATTGCGATGGCCATGACCACCAGCAAACAGAGTGGTCAGAGGAAGAACATCTCCTTTGTCAGAGCCGGAGCACAGCCCCTACGTCAGCCCGGACCAGCATCATCATCGGGCCTGCTTAACACTGCAGCAGATTGGCTGCTTCAATTTGACCCGGGGAGTCAGCTGAAGCACCCCGACCAAACAGCAACAACTTCACTGAGGCCAGATGTGGTTCTTTCTTCAGTGTCCTCGAAGCAGGTTGTCCTCATTGAGATGGCAGTTCCCTGGGAGGACCGCATTGAGGAAGCAAATGAGTGGAAGCGGGCCAAGTACCAGGAGCTGGTGGAGCAGTGCTGGAGGCAAGGCTGGAAGGTTCACTGCAAGCCCATCGAAGTGGGTTGCAGGGGTTTTGCCGGCCACTCACTCTGCAGAGTCTACACCCTACTTGGCATCACTGGGGCTGGCAAGAGGAAAGCGATCACAGAGGCCGCTGAGAGAGCCTCGAGATGGCTGTGGATCAGGAGGGGTGACCCGTGGGCCAATGCTGCTGGGACACAAGCTGGGGTCTGATCAACCCCGGCGGGATCACCTGGGCGAGGGTGCATGATGTTGAAAGACCGGAAACACCCGATGACCCCAGGTTACATCACTGATGATGTGTCCCAGCACATCCACAGGATGTATTTTAGAATCTTTTTCCATGATTGTTAGACCAGATGTTTTGATTAAATTGTCATCAGATTGTATTGATAAAATGGTGCCATGCTATTAGTTTTAGGTACACCAAATAATACAGTATTTTCAAAATATATACAATAAAGCCCAATTCCACTAGATCTCAAATGATTTTATTTTTTGAATGGAAACTAAAACCACAAAATAAATCTGGAGAACAAGCACAATTTTGAGTTTAATTTGTGCCCAGAATGCACCCGAAGTGAGAGGTCTACACCTGTTATGGTTGAACATTTACCGCGTTGATGTTTTGTGAGTGCAGCACATAATACAACAAGAAAAGGATTAAATTGAAAAAAGTAGGAAGTAAAAGCAATATGACTACTGGAGCATTCATTCTTTCTGTATGTGTAAGATCAAATCTATGTGCAAACGGAAGGCTGCAACTTCTGAACTAAAACCCACTTTAAAGAAAAATTGGAGCTTGAGGTGAGAGATTGGATCAAGAATTGAATCTGCAGAGCTCTGTGAGTTTTTCTTAAGGGTATGATAGTTCCCCATGACTAACTCTTATGCCTTTAAAAGCACAAAGAGGAAACTATCCACACCAACAAGCCTTCTGCTTATTCTTGTGACTCAATCTAACATTAATCTCCCTGCCCTATGTTCCTTCCATCAAGCACTTTATTTTTCTCTTTCCTACCCATATTTGGATAATTCCACCATCTTGGTGAACATGTTGCAGTCGTTGTCAGGATAATGAAGTTTCACCTGGCCTCTTCCTTCCTTCCCTTAATACCACTTCATTGCCAATCCCTCATCACCCAGATAATTTTCTGGTTTCCTCTATCTAAGCTTCACATGCTTTTTTTAAAAAAATCTGGTCTTTTTCTTTTTTTGAGAAGGTTAGTCAAGAAGTAATATTTGGTTTGTGATATATTGTCCTAGTTTATTACAGGAAGTGAGATTGCCAAAGAATTTGGCCCAGCTGAATGGTGCAGTCCTTTCTGACATCCAGAGCTGCCTGGTTCAGTAGTAAGTAGCTAACCCAGAGAGCGGGAGGAAGGGAAGTCATGGCTAGGAGCTCCAGAGGACCACTGCAGGTTAGTTGGGCAATGGAGGTCTGGCCTGGAGCAGAGCGAAGGCTTCCTTGACAGGTCACCAGGGGTATCCTCTTGCTCCCTGGCATATGAGGGACCACTTATGGTATCAGTTGCTCATGCCCATATTTCACTGCTGTGTTTCCAGAACCACAGGAAACCATGCAGCAGCAATTAATTTCAAACAAGCTCCTTATCACCCTGTTGGATGCCATGTCAAAGATGCTAAAACTGGCATGCTTGTCCGCACTGGGACCTCTGTCTACTACTGTGACTGTATCTATCAAAAAAAGTAGAAAACAATCTCTTTCTGCCACCCATATTGTATATGTGGGTGAAATTTCACCTTTATGTCTGGGCAGTAAATAAAGCAAAGTCAGAAACAAGTAGTTAATCCCTGTTTGCTGCTTGCAGTAAAATTAATACTCGTCCCTAGTTTCCAATATGTGATTGTTGTACCAGGGAGACTTGATTTTGTCTGGTAATAGTCAGTCAGTTCCCTCTTTAATCTAATCCTGTGTCCTTAAGTGTTTGGCACTGGACTGACTGTGGAGAATTCAATATCTGATGATACCATGATCCATTTAATAACATGAAACGGCTGCACTGGTATCAGTTTGTTAATAGCTCAGTTTAATAGTTTAGGGTGTTATTTAGATTTTAGGTATTTAAGTCAAAAAGTTGGTATGCCAATACCACATGTAGCCTTAATATTTTATATGCTTTGCACTATTGCTTTTGGACTTCAATGGATGAAAACTGCCTTGAAAATGTAATTATTGTGGTTAGAGAAAAATATAGGGCTATGTAGGAGGGAAGGGTGAGATTGATCTGAGAATAGATTAATAGACTGGTGAAACATTGTGGGCTAAAGAGCCTGAACTGTGCTGTAATGATCTACGTGCTGTGTTCAGTGTAGAAGCTAAGCAGATAATGAGATAGTCTTATTATAACCCTGATTTGATTCATGTAACTTTAACTGTATTAATGAAACTTTGGAACTGCATTTCCCTTTAAACAACAAAAAAGAAATGAGTGAATAGTTACAGTGCACCGAGACATCAAGGTGAGAGGAGTATGATCTAACAGCAGAATTGCTCAAAATTAAAAATCATTGTAGGTTAACATGAATCCATTTTTAATTTTCTTTTGTGCATTTTGATTTTTAGAGGAGTGATGATTAGTTCCCATCTCATTTCAGAAGGTGAAGGATTCTGGGCTGGAGACTGTAGCTCCTACAGCGGTCCAACACTGGGTGTGCTCCAGACAGCATCTATGTCAGGACTTTGGCTCACATACATCCAACCACAGCTTAATGTTAAGAGGTTTCTAGAGCCTTTTACAATTACAGTGCAGCAGGAACAGGCAAGACTTTGCAGGAATTCTCATATCCCTGGACCACAGAGGGAGTTAGCAAAACAAGGGTAACAGAAGGCATCCAGATTGCTTACAAATGTTCACAGCAACCATTTTAGAATGACTAGTCCAGTGTTAACAAAGGAATCTGCATTGGACTTTCTGGTCAAGATTCCCGTATGGGAGTTCTTAAAGTAAAGCAAATGAAGGATCTGTGTTTTAATGTTGCAATGCAGATTCCTTTGAGTGACATTGCTTACTTTAACTAAAGTAGTTGCCAGGAAGACCTAAGGAAAATTTATAAACAAATGTGGTGGTCTTCTAGGAAGGCAGGTGAGTACAATGAGTCCTTTTTGCCATGAGATGCAAACTGACATGAAATGGAGAAACTCCCTCTGAATGTGAAGAATTCACCAGGCCACCCATGTGGTCTAGGAAGTCTCCTCCTTCCTAATAATTTTCAAAGAAAATTTATTATCAAAGTACATACACATCACCATATACTACCCTGAGATTCATTTTCTTGTGAGCATTCACAGTAAATACAAAAAATGCTGAATGGAATCAATGAAAAACTCTACACAGTAATGAAGGGCAAACAACCAATGCACAAAAGATGACAGACTGTGCAAGTACAATAAGAAAAAACAGAATACTAATAATAGTTGTAATGAGTTGTAGAGTCCTTGAAAGAGAATCCAAAGGTTATGGAATCAGTTCAGTGTTGGCGTGAGTCAAGTTATCTACTCTGGTTTGGGATCCTGATGGGTGAAGTGTAATAACTATTTCTGAACCTGGTGCTGTGCAGCCTAAGGCTCCTGTACCTCCATCCTGATGGCACCTGTGAGAACAGAGCAAGGCCTAGTTGATGGTAGTTCTTGACAATGGATGCTGCTTTTCTGTAAGACCACTCCACAGGAGAGAGAGAAAAAGAATATATATATAAAAAATAAATAACAGATCGGGTACGAGGGGGAGGAGGGGCATTAACGGAAGTTAGAGAAGTCAATGTTCATGCCATCAGGTTGGAGGCTACCCAAACAGAATATAAGGTGCTGTTCCTCCAACCTGAGTGTGGTATCCCATCCGTTATTTTATATATATATTTTTTTTCTTTTTTTCTCTCTCCTTTTTCTCCCTTTGTCCCTCTCACTATACTCCTTGCCCATCCTCTGGGCTTCACCCCTCCCTTTTCTTTCTCCCTAGGCCTCCTGTCCCATGATCCTCTCATATCCCTTTTGCCAATCAACTGTCCAGCTCTTGGCTCCATCCCTCCCCCTCCTGTCTTCTCCTATCATTTTGGATCACCCCCACCCCCTCCCACTTTCAAATCTCTTACTAGCTCTTCCTTCAGTTAGTCCTGATGAAGGGTCTTCGCCCAAAACGTCAACTGTACCTCTTCCTAGAGATGCTGCCTGGCCTGCTGCGCTCACCAGCAATTTTTATGTGTGTTACTTGAAATTCCAGCATCTGCAGATTTCCTCGTGTTTTCGTTTAACCACCGGAAACAGGTGGGCTTGAACTGAATGGGAAGCTAAATTGGGAAACATCCGAAATATTATCTTTTTTTTACTGAGGAAGCCCAGAGACCATAGTAGAAGAAGATTTAGTTTGATAGAATCGCCAAATTCCCAACTCCAGTTGACATTGAAGATGCTGTTATCAAGATGTCATGCTATTTGAGCTATCAATAGGTTGTGGTAAATACATGGCTCTTTCCAACATTTGCTGTGAACACTCGGTGGGTTGCAGGTGGAAATATTCTCATTTGGTATATCAGGTGAACTGCTTGCCTGTTTAAAGTTAATTCAGTACATTCCACACAGATTCTGAAAACAGCACAGTTCTATGCAGTAATTATACCAAATGTCAGGATTTTCCTGTAATGTACACTCTTTCAAATCCTGGCTCATCTGTGCCAGACAGCACCATATCAGACAATGACTAACATCCTGGCTATCATTACTCTCCTGATTAGGAAGGAAGTAACTGGGTGAAATCACAGATGTTGGAAATCTGAAATAAAAACAGAAAATGCTGGAAAAACTCAGTATGTCAGGCATTAACTGTAGAAAAAGAAACAGTTAATGTTGTAGGTCTGGGACCTCAGTTGTAAATGAGAGTGAAGCAAGTTAGTTTGCTGGGAAAGTTATAGAGTGTCAAGGACAAGAGGAATTTCTTTCAGTATCAAACAATCTGTAAAGTGAAAAGAACTGTCGATATTTTGGATTAAAAAGCTGAATCAGGGTAACTGCTGGGTGTCTGAGATGGGATTTCAATCTGAAACATCCACAGTTCTACGTGAACTTTACCCAGGGCCTTTGACAAAAACCTACATGTTAGAATTCAAAGTACCTTGGATGTGCTATCCAAGGCTGGCTTAGTGAAAGAAGTCAAAGGATGCTGAGGAGGATTATGTTTTACATTGGAAGCCTGTGACATGTGATGTGCCACACGAAGATCAGTGCTGGGTCTGCTATTGTTTGTCATAAATATTAATGATATGAGTGTGAGTGGAAGTGCTTTGATTGGTAAGTTGCATATGACATCAAATTTAGTGGTATAGTAGACAATGAAGAAGATTGCCTAAGATTACAACAGCATATTGGTGAACTGGGAAAGTGGACAAGGGAATGGTGGATGGAATTTAACTTGGACAACCGCAAAGCAATGTAATTTGGGAAGTTAAAACAGGCCAAGACATACATGGTGAATAGCAGAGCTCTGGTAAGTGTTGTTGAGTAAATAAACCAGGGGGTACATGTTCTCTAGAAGTTAAGATACATTTAGGCCATGTGCTAAAGAAGACATTTGGTGTGTTTGCCTTCCTCAGTTGGAGCATTAGAATTAGGAAGTCACTTAACAGTTGTACAAAATATTGATTAGACTGCACGTAGTATTTTGTGTAGTGTCTGCAGTTCTGGTCACCAAGCCAAAGGAAGGATGTGATAGAACAGCAGAGGATGTAGAAAGGTTCACAAGCTTATTGCTGGTAATGCAGGCATTCAGTGATGAAGAGAAACTGGATAAGCTGGGAACTGTTCTGAAGAAGACTGCAGTTTATAAAATCATAAGGAATGCAGATAATATGGATTGTTATCATCTTTTTTCCCCCAGAATACAAGAGTCCAAAATTGAAAGATGCAGATTTAAAGTGAGAGAGGAAAACTATAAGGGAAATCTAAGGGGCATTTTTTTTCAGAAGATAGTGCCAACATTGAACAAGTTGCCAGAGTAAGAGATAGAGACAAGTGCAATTACACCATTAAAAAAAACATTTGGACAGGTACATGGATGAGAGAGGTTTGGATGTATATGGGTTATACATAGGCAAATGGGACAACTTGGACAACCTAGCCTAAAGGGCTTGTTTCTGTGTGGTGTAACTACCCATCAATGAAAACATTACACAGACTCTACATCATTGACAACACATTAGACAGACGAAGGAGCTTCACTGCCCTTAGTTGGCCTTATTTCACCCAACAGAGGAATTCAGTTTGTAGGACCATTGCCCTTTCGTCATTTGCCTCCTCTGCCTAGACTAACCTGTCTATGTTCCAATGGAAGGTTCTAGAAATGAAATATAAATTCATTGGTGCTGTTTAACCTGCAGAGTTTCACTATCATAATATTGGTTACATACCATGACAGCAGGGCCCACTCTGCCATTAAAATCATCACTGAGCACGTAATTGTCATTCTTAAGGCATATTCCTACTCCAATTTTATCTCTTACTCCAGTTCCTGCCACTCATATGGTCGCTGTGTCATCTTACATACAAACCTTCTCTAGCTTAACTCTTTGACATCATTTTGGAGATTATAGCCAGGATGAGGGAAATAAGTCGTTTCAGAGGAGCGCAGTAATGACCTTTGCCCACTGACCTCTCCTCTTCACTGATTCTTCTTGCTTCCTCATGATGTGTCAGGGTGGTCTTTCTGACTTACTCCCTGTGGTGTTATGTGCCATCTCCGTCCAAGAAGTAAAATTCAGACACTGTTGACAGAGGAAAAAATATTTCAAACCATGTGTCTGCATTCATTCTAGAAAAGGATACTGGTCAATACATGAATGAAATTTCCAATGCAAAACTTTGTGGAAGGGGTATCCATACCTGATTATGAGAAAAAGATCATTTGGAGATTCAATATGACATGCACTCTTTGTATTTTGACCACAACTTCCAGACCTTCAGCATAGCCTTGGATAAGAATAGGAGCAGATAGCATGGAAAAGAATTTAATTGGTGGAGGATGAATTATTATGCTATTAGGCAGAAACTTGGGAGTATAAATTGGAAATAAATATACTCAGGGAAATGCACAGCAGAAATGTGCAGATTGATTAGGAGCATGTCAGTGGGTTTCTGGACAGATTTGTCTCCTTGAGGCAGGGTAAAGGAACCATGGTTGTCAAGAGATGAGGAGCATCTAGTCAAGAGGAAGAAAGTAACGTCCCTCGGTAGTCGTGAGGGATTGGTTCCACGGCCCCCTGGGGATACCAAACTCCGCGGATGCTCAAGTTCCTTATATAAAATGGCGTAGTATTTGCATATAACCTACGCACATCCTCCCGTATACTTTAAATCATCTCTAGATTACTTATAATACCTAATACAATGTAAGTGTTATGTAAATAGTTGTAATACTGTATTGTTTAAGGAATAATGACAAGAAAAAAAAGTCTGTACATGTTCAGTACAGACGCGAACATCGTAGCTCTTCTGGGAACACTGATGCTGCCTCGGCATCAGCCGATACCAATTCTCCCGTGATCTTTAAGTTCTTGAGGCTGTAGCGCTTTACATAGCTAGCCAGCCATCCCTTACTAGCCTTAAGCTCCTTCCTCTTGCTCACAACACAAGAAGCGAATGAACGAGATGCGAGGCGGACAATGCTCAAACAACGAGTGCTGGAGAGAGACTGAGGATCTGTGAAATGGCGGGAGGCTACAGCAGGGTATGCCTACACATCACTTCATTCACGTGCATTCAGCGTAGTGCTCAGCGTGTGGCAAATTCAAGTTTTGCTTGTGAAACTTTCTGGAATTTGTTTTCGAATATTTTCAATCCACGGATGCGAAACCCATGGTTATGGAGGGCCAACTATATTTCGGAACAGACAGGGCTGTTGAGGGTCACGAGGTAGCCAGGAAGGAGCTTAAGAATGGACTTAGGAGAGTTGGAAGGGGCATGAAAGGGCCTTAGTGGGTAGATTTAAAGAAAACCGAAAGACATCCTACACATATGTGGAGAACAGAAGAATGACTAGAGTGAGGGAAGGACCAATCAGGGATTTTTTTAAAAAAAGTGTGCCTGAAATCAGAGGAGATAGAGGAAGTCCTTAATGAATATTTTGTTTCAGTATTCATCAGTGAGAGAGACTTTGACGAATGTGAGGTTAGCATTGAACAGGCTGATGATCATACATGTTGACGGTAAAAAAGTGCTGGCACTCTTGAAAAACATTAGGATAGATGAGTCATTGCGGGCTGGTTGGGATTTACTCCAGGTTATTGCGGAAAGTGAGGGAAGAGACTCCTGTACCTTTAATGGTGGTCTTTACATCATCAAGGTCACAGGAGTAATGCAGAGGACTGGAGGGTGGAAAATGCCATTCCTTTGTTCACAAAAAGGTAAAAGGAATAACACTGGGAATTATAGACCACTGAACCTTGTGTTGGTGGTGGGCAAAGAACTGGAGAATAATCTTAGAGACAGGATCTATAAGCATTTGGAGACATACAGTCTGATTAGGGGTAGTCAGCATGGTTTTGTGAGGGGCAGGTCATGCCTAACAAGCTTGACCGAATTCTTTGAGGAGATGACAAAACATGTCAATGATGGCAGATCAGTGAACTTGGTTGCATGGAATCAGAATTGGCTTGCCTACAGAAGGCAGAGGTGGTAGTAGATGGAGCATATCCTGCCTGGAGGTTGGTGATTAGTAGTTTTCTGCATGGATCAGCTTAGGACCCCTGCTCTTTGTGATTTTAATAAGTAACTTGGATGAGGAAGTGGAAGGGTGGGTTAGTATGTTTGCAGATGACACATAGGTTGGGTGGCATTGTAGATGGTTGCCATAGATTACAATAGAACATTGATGGGCTACAGAGCTAGGCTGAGAAGTAGTAGATGGAGTTCAATCAGAAATGTGTGAAGTGATACTCTTTGGAAGGTCGAAATTGAAGGCAGAATACAAGATTAATGGTAGGATCCCTAGTAGTGTACAGGGACTGGGGAGTTTGGGGGGCTACACCCACAGGTCCCTCAAAGCTGCGAAAGTTGATAGAGTGGTTAAGAAGGCATATGATACATTGGCCTTCATTAGTCACAGGATTTAGTCCAAGAGCTGCGAGGTAGTATTGCAGCTCGATAAAATTCTGGTTAGACTGTACTTGGAGTATTATGTCACCTCATTATAGGAAGGATGTGGAAGCTTTAGAGAAGGAACAGAGTAGATTTACCAGGATGATGCCTGGATTAAAGAGCACATCTTATGAGGAAATTTGAGTGAGCTAGGAAACAAAGGAGAACAAGACATGATTTGACAGTAGTATATATGATGATAAGACATTGATAGAGTGGACAGTCAGCACCCTTTTCCCAGGGTGGAAATGGCTAATATGAAAGGGCATGAATTTTAGGTGAATGGAGCAAGTGTCAGAGGTAGGCGTTTTACATAGAGAGTGGTGGGTGTGTGGAACGTGCTGATGGGGGTGGTGTTAGAGGCACAAGGGACATTTAAGGCAAATGGATGCAAGAAAAATAGAGGTTTACATGGGAGAGAAGCATTAGTTTTATCTTGGAGTGGGGTCAAAGTGTGGCACAACATGGTGGGCCGAGGGGTTTCTGTTGGGCTGTACTGTTCTGTCTTCTATAATCTAACAGCCTGGTGAAGGGAAGTGGTTTGGTAGAAAGGCATAGGGTGTTGCAGACATCTGGCAACATCAAACATGCTCCTTGAACAATGATGTAAGTAATCAGATGATCCGCTATTCTTGCTGAAGTTTGTTGATGATAATTGTTGGTCCAAATACCAGTAGTTCTTTTTGAATAAAGGTCTGAATAAAAGTCCTCAAAGCTCTGGTGACTTCCAAGTCCTTGGAATTCCTTCAGTATCGCATTAACTTAGAAAAGGAAGTAATGACTTTACAAATCCACATTAATAAAATCCTTAATTTCATCTCTAGAAGAGTGGAAATTGAGTGTAATTTATTCTTAACAAATCATAAAACATAGCTGTAGTCTGGGTTTGCACTTTAACCTTTCCTGTGTGAATTCTATTATTAATCATTGTAAATATATAAAATTGGATAATTGCATTAAACAGCTTGGTCTCAAAGTTGGTATTAAGCCTTAACTGAGACTAGATGTGATTGTTTCTATTTTTCTGATAAAATTAAAATGAAGGGACATGTAGTAAGTTACCTTTGAAAAAATTCTCTTCTGTACATGAACATTGTTAAGAATTGAAGAAAAGGATTAATATTGAAATGAAAATTCACTTTTCATTTTGACAAAGAAAGGACAACATTTTGAATATTTAATTTGGTATATTAATGATCATTCATCAAGAGCAAAAATGATTATAGTGGATATAAAATATGGAAACATTGTTCTATAAACTTTGACACGGCTCATTTAACAAAAGGAGCAGTGAAAGAATCATCATTAGCTTCCTCACAAAAGAGTGAGAAACCTTATATATTTTACCACTGCCACATTCACAAATATTCCACATCTGTAATCTTCTTCAAGATAAATTCACTGATCCTGCACAATGAAGGCAGTGGGCTTGAAACTAAGTGTGAAGTATTGTCGTTCTAATCAAACCCAGTAAGTGTGAGAACAGAGATGCAAGAGACTGCAGATATTGAAATCTGGAACAAAAACAACAAAGCTGAAGTGTTCCTTATGACAGAGTCTCCAATTGCACAACTTACAATACAGAAGAGAGATGTCAGGGGTAAGTTTTTTACTCAGAGAGTGGTGAGTGTGTGGAATGGGCTGCCAGCAACGGTGGTGGAAGCGGTTACGATAGGGTCTTTTAAGAGACTTTTGGATAGGTACATGGAGCTTAGCAAAATAGAGGGCTATAGGTAAGCCTAGGTAATTTCTAAGGTAGGGACATGTTCAGCACAACTTTGTGGGCCGAAGGGCCTGTATTGTGCTGTAGGTTTTCTATGTTTCTAAATGTAAACAACTGCAGGAACTTGATGGGTCAAATAGTGTCCATGGAGACAAAGGGATGGTCATTGTTTCGGGTCAGGGCCCTTCTCCAGCAGTAAGAGTGTAGCAGGAAGATAACAAGTATAAATAAGTAAAGGTGAGACAGAGTCTGGTAGGAACCCAGTGAGGAGGAGATGATGGGCAGTTGCAATCAGGTGAGGTAGAGCAGAGAATAAAATTCAAATTCAAGTTCATATTCAGTGGCCACTTTATTAGGTACACATGTACACATGCTTGTTAATGCAAGTATCTAAATAGACAATCATATAGCAGCAGCTCAATGTATAAAAATGTGGAGACATGGTCAAGAGGTGCAGTCATTGTTCAGAATGGAGAAGAAATATGATCTAAGTGGGTTTGACCATGAAGTGATTGTTGGTGCCAGACAGTGTGGTTTGAGTGTCTCAGAAACTGCTCATTTCTGAGATGTTCATACACAACAGTCTCTAGAGATTATAGAGAATGGTGCAAGAAATAAAAACATCCAGCGAGCAGCAGTTCTGTGGATGAAAATGTCTTGTTAATGACAGAGATCAGAGGATAATGCTCAGACTGGTTCAAACTGACAGTAACTCAAACAACCATGTGTTACAACAATGGTGTGCAGAAGAGCATCTCAGAATACACAACACGATGAACCTTGAAGTAGATGGGCTACAGCAGCAGAAGACCACAAACAAACACTGAGTGACTACTTTATTAGGTACAGGAGGGGCCCAATAAAGTGGTCTCTGAGTGTACATATCTAGTGTACTGCCACTGATGTAAAGATCATCAGTCTATAATTTGCCGGATTATACTTGTTGCCCTTTTTAAACAAAGGAAAAGAATGGCTAATCTCAAATCTTGTGTTATCTTCCCTGTGACTGAAGAGGAAACCAAGATCTCAGTCAAGGCCTCAGAAATTTTCTCCATTGGTTCCTTCACTCTTCTGGATTTTATCCCATCAACCTCTCCTTAATATCAACATGGCCTAGAATATCAGCATACCCTTCCTTAATCTCACTATTATCCATGTCCTTCTCCAACTCGATAAGGAGCATATATTTCCTCAAGCATAAACCCCTCCTTTGTCCTTAAGTGGGCCTACATTAGCTATCCTCTTCCTCCTCTTATACCTACTTTTAATCTGTTTTGGGATTCTCACTAATATTGCTTGTCAATTAAATTTCACAACCCATTTTAGTCCTCCAAATTTCTTGTTTAAGTTCCCTCTTGCTTCTTTTATATTGCTCAAGTGCCTTGTCTGAACTCAGCTTCCTGAACCTTACATATGCTTCCTTTTTATCTTTTTGATAAAATTGTAATATCTCTTGTCATCCAAGGTTCCCATGGTTCCCTTAAGGAAAAATATTTCCTGACAAATCCGTTGGAACTCTTTGAAGAAATAAAAGCAAGATAGACAAAGGAGAATTGGTGGATGTTGTATACTTGGATTTTCAGAAGCCTTTTGACAAGGTGCCTCACGTGAGGCTGGTATTACAGAAAAGCGACTAGCCTGGATAGAGGATTGGCTGATTGGCAAGAGGCAAAGAGTGGGAATAAAGTGATCTTTTTCAGAATGGCTGTCAGTAACTACTTGTGTTTCACAGATGTCTGTGTTGGGACCGCTTCTTATTACTTTGTATGTCTACGATTTGGATGATGAAATTGATGGGCTTGTGACCAACTTTGCAGGTAAGTGAAGGGGCAGGTAGTGTTGAGGAAACAGAGAGGCTCCAGAAGGATTTAGACAGATTAGAAGAATGGGCATAGAGGTGACAGATGGACTACAGTGTTAGAAGTGTATAGCCATGCACTTTGGCAGAAGGAATACGAGCATAGACTATTTTCTAAACGGGGAGAAATTTAAAAACTCTGAGTTACATAGAACATAGAATAGTACAGCACAGTACAGGCCCTTCGGCCCACAATGTTGTGCCGACCCTCAAACCCTGCCTCCCATATAAGCCCCAACCTTAGATTCCTCCATATACCTGTCTAGTAGTCTCTTAAACTTCACGAGTGTATCTGCCTCCACCACTGACTCAGGCAGTGCATTCCACGCACCAACCACTCTCTGAGTAAAAAACCTTCCTCTAATATCCCCCTTGAACTTCCCACCCCTTACCTTAAAGCCATGTCCTCTTGTATTGAGCAGTGGTGCCCTGGGGAAGAGGCGCTGGCTATCCACTCTATCTATTCCTCTTATTATCTTGTACACCTCTATCAAGTCTCCTCTCATCCTCCTTCTCTCCAAAGAGTAAAGCCCTAGCTCCCTTAATCTCGGATCATAATGAATACTTTCTAAACCAGGCAGCATCCTGTTAAATCTCCTCTGTACCCTTTCCAATGCTTCCACATCCTTCCTATGGTGAGGTGACCAGAATTGGGAGTCCTCATGCAGAATTACCTTAAGGTTAATTTGTTGGTTGAATTGCTGGTGAGGAAGGAGAATGCTATGTTAGCAACCATTTCAAGAGGGTTGGAATATAAAAGTAAGGATGTAATGATGAGGCTGTATAAGGCACTGGTGAGATCTCACTTGGAGTATTGTTAATAGTTTTGGGCTCTTTATTCAAGAAAGGATGTGCTTACATTGCAGAGAGTTCTGAGGAGGTTCCCAAGAATGATTGGGGAATAAAAAGATTATTACATGAACAGCGATTGAAGGCACTGGGCCTGTACTTGCTGGAATTTAAAAGAATGAGAGGATATCTCTCATGTGAAAAGCCTAGATAGAGTAGATGTGAAGAGGATATTTCCTTTGGTGGGGGAGTCAAGGGCCAGAAGACACTGCATCAAAATAGAAGGATGTGTATTTAGAACAAAGATGAATCAGACTTTCTTTCGCCAGAGGATGATAAATCTGTGGAATTTGTTACCACAGGTGGCTGTGGAGGCCAGGTTACTGGGTGCATTTAGGTTGAAGGTTGATAGGTTCTTGATTAGTCAGGATATGGGGAGAAGCAGAAGAACAGGGTTAAGAGGGAATTGAATCTGCCATGATAAAATGGTGGAGAGGACTCGTTAGACTGAATTACCTAATTCTGTTCCTATGTCTTAAGGTCTTATGGTTCCGGAACCTTGCTGTCTTTGCTCTTTATTTTCACAAAAGCATACTTGACCTAAACTCCCAATCTATTCCTCCAAGTTTCTTCCTCATACTAGCCTTCCTCCAATTTTGCAATTTAACCCAAAGACCTTTAAATAAGGTCTTAGCCTTATTTATAACTATCTTAAAATGTATAGAATTATGGTCACTGTTCCCGGAAATATCCCTTATTGAAACTTTGATCATCTGGCCAGGCACATATCCCAATATAAAATCTAGTACAGCCCATCCCTCGTTGAACCATCTATATATTGTTTCAAGAAACTCTCCTGAATACACCAAATCAATTCTGCCCATCTAAATTCCCAGCACTAAGAGAGTCCCAGTTAAAACTGAGGAAGTTAAAATCATCCAGTACAATAATCCTGTTGTTTTCACATCTTTCCATGGTCTATATGCATATCTGTTCACCTATCTACTGCTGACTATTGGGAGGCTATGGTATAACTTCATCATGGTGATTCCATCTTTCTTATTTCTGAGTTTGCCCCATATGGCTTGTTGTATGAGCCCTCCAAGACATCCTCTCTTAGTGTAGCTATGACATAGTGTTGAGCTGTCTTTCTCCTTCTTTCGCAACCAAACCTCTGTTAATGTCTGCAACATCCTAGTTCCATGTATTAAAACAGGCCCTAATTACATTTGCTCCACTGTTACACTTCTTGCATGAAAATAAATATATCTCAGGCCACCAAACCTGCATCATTAATTATTCTGGCCCTGCCTGTTGTCCTGTTGAGTCTTATTTGACTTAACGTCTAACTTCTCCTCAATCACTCCACCTGCTGATTCCTGTTTCAGTTCCTATCTCCCTGCCACACCAGTATAAACCCTCCTGTGTAGCAGTCATAAACTTCACCATGATATTGGTCCCCCACCCCCCAATTTTAGCTGCAACCTTTCTTTTTGGTGCAGATTGCACCTGCTCTGGAGAAAAGCCCAAAGGTTCAACTACCTGAAGACTCCCTACTCCCACCTCTAAGACCAGCTCTTTAGCCACAAATTCCGATGCACTATCTTTCTATTGCTACCTTTGCTTGCACATGGCCCTAGGAGGAAACCCAAGATTACAACCCCAGAGGTTCTGCTCTTCAACTTTCTACTTCACTCTCTCAATTTGCCATGCATGTTCTCCTCTCTCTTCTTACCTATGTACCAATATGGAGCAGGACCCCTGTCTGCTCAGCCTTCCTTTTCAAAATGTCTGTTCAGAGATATCCTTAACACTGGCACCAGGGAAGCAGCAGCATACCATCCTGGAGTTTCGCTCATAGCTACAGAAATGCCCCCCACCCCCCCACCCCGTGCCCATGACTATGGAGTCCCCTATCACTGTTGCTCACCTAGACCTTGACTTTCCCTACTGTACAACAGAGCCATTTGTGGTGCCTCTGATCTGGCTGCTATTATTGCTTTCACTTGAGTGGATGCCTTTCCCCCCAACAGTATCCAAAACAGTTACAGGGACTTCGGAATTACCTCATTGCCCATTCAAGTGATTACCCATCTACCTGGCTGAATCTGTGATGTGATCAACTTTATGAAAGTCTATGCCCCTTCTGTTCCTCAGTGAGCCCAGCTGATCCATGTAGTCTGAACAGGGTACCACTACTTGCAAATGCAGTTGTCAGGGATAACTGACTTCACCCTGGTCTTCCTCACCTCATAGAGGGAGCATGCTACTCTCTACTGACAGTTATTTCTTCTTCTGGAGTTAGAACTGGGTTAAAAGAAAGGAAGAGGAAAGACAAAACATTGACATAATGGGTCCTGTCCTGTGTAAAACACCTTGATAAAGTCTCATTGGTCAAAGTTTCTGTACTTAGACCTCAAGCACAGCCCTTCCGCCGCAAAACAGCCAGTCTCAAAAATTATTTAAAATTATTTGAATAGCATTTAAATATCGCTGACTCATTTTTGTCAAATGTGCTCGAGTTTTTATTTATTTCATTTTCTTTAAAGATACAATGTGGAAGAGGTCCTACCCGCCTCCCCCCACAACCCCCATGCCCAATGAACTGCACCGCCCAGCAACCCACTCATTCGACCCCTACCTAATCACAGGACAATTTACAATGAGTAATTAATCTAATAACCAGTACGTCTTTGGACTTCGGATGGAAACCAGAGCACCAGGAGGAAACTCACACACTCACGGGAAGGATGTACAAATTCCTTACAGAGGACATTGCAAATGAACTCCAAACCCCAAGACACCAAGCTGTAATAGCATCGTGCTAACTGATATGCTACTCTGTAGACAATGCCTCGTGGGCTGAGTCACTCTGCGGAACCAAAACCGCAAATGCTGCAGACACTCAGCAGGTTAAATTGCATCGGTAGAAGGAGAAATAGTCAACATATCATGTCTGTAACCTTTCCCCAGAACTAGGGCAGAAAGAGATTTCAGTTTGTTTTCATTAGCAGAGGACGTTAGGAAGGAGCGTGTGGAACAAGGGATGAATCAGAATAAATCAGTACATTAAACAATGCAGAACCTCTGGACCTCAGGATTGGTCCTGGGGTGCTGCAGGTTAAATTGTCTGACCTTCTGTATCCAGAGAATATGAATGCTTTTAGGAAATATTGGGCTTTAGAAAATGTCAGGCCCAAAACTGCCAGCTCATGATGTATTGTGTCAGGTGATCAGATCTCTCAGGTCAGAGGACAGAATATACTCAATAGAATTTATACAGCATTTGTGAAAATTGATTAAGTGGGATAAAAATCTGACATATCTGTTTTCAAGACCACTAATTCCAATTGTGACAATTTTCCATTTTCCATTTTCTTCCATTTTTATTTAAATCATATAACAGAGCAGCTGAGAGCTGGTTTGAGAGGGTTTGTCATGATATGCACTGGCAAAGACTGAACCCAGGTGTGGAGGAAAGACTGAACTCCCATGTAGAGATGGAAACAACAGTTTATCCATAGAAATTCCTGCAGAACATCTGTGGCTCCACCGAGTGACACTGCGAGACAAATCATTCTCAAAACAAGGACCCTGTGATGAGCCCTAATCAGGAGTGCACTTTAAATAATCACAGTCAAAATAAACTTGACAGCATTAAACAGAAAGCACAAGTGCTTACCGATTCTAATTGAGACAAGAATTAACAAACACAGGTGCTCTAGCAATCTCAGAGCCCAACGCTCTCCGGCTCACTGCACAGGCCCACGGGGCTTATGACAGGGTTAGCAGTAGGCCAGCAGAAGAGGTAGCTAGCAACCTCTTTTCGACTGTATGCAGGTGATAGGGAGTGGAAAGCCTGTGCTGTTGTTCCCAGAGACTACTGAGTGGTGTCCAGAGAGGTGATGGTGAGCAGCAGCACAAAGTTGCGAGGAGAGAGGCTGATGATTATGCCTTGCTTCATAAAGACAACAGTAACTCAGCTCCTGAAGCTGGAAGATATTTATTAATATTGCCAAATCCTGAGTGTGTTCCATTACTTTTTGGCTGTGACAGGTATCCCTACATTTTCACCAATTACAGGCCCCATTGTGTTAGGAAAATACTTTCACTTGATCCGACCCCTGACTTTGAACGAGACCATGAAAGTTTGGGGTGGGATTTTTAATTTCATCCAAATTGTTCAAAAGAGGAAGTTTGTTAACGAATTACGGTTCAGACAGGAATGACTCCGAGGAGATTGTCGATAAGAAAACATTGCAAGTAAAGCATAACCTAGCTTTGCAAGCAGCTATTAATTAGGAACAAAGCACAAGTAAACAGTATTTTAACCCATCTATGTTGTTTCTCCATCCAGTCAATCATGGCTATTCTATAACTCAAACCTATTCACACAACTTTGCTCTGTAGCGCTCAGCAGATTTGTCTCAGAACAGAAATCATTCATCATATTCAGTCTCAAATTTACAGTATTTCAGATCTCTGTTGCCCTCAATTTGCAGAAATACAAACTGGAAATTTCCTTCAGTCTTGGGCAAATTGAGCACAGCAGGTAACTGGACCTCACTGACCTTGTGCTCACATATTTCATTGGATTTCTTCTCTCCCTTCAGGTATGTGACTCTTCCTTCTGTGAACACTTCTGTATTTTTCACATGTTACTTTTTGTCTGTATACTTGGTTCCTGACACTGTAAAATAGCACTCCTCTGATTCACAATTTGATTGGAAAATCTGCTGAGATTTTTGAAATAATCTTTTTGCTCCAATCTCCGGGATCATTCAAAGGAGATGAAATTTTACTATTATACTGGAACCAAAATGTTTAATATCAAGTAGAATGTATCTAATTGAGATTGGTATCTTTATTGTAAGTCTAGATTTGCACCAAGACTCATATCTTTCCTTTAGCAAATTAATTTTCTATTGTTCTGATTGCTGAAGCTACTATAAATAGTGATAAACCATTACCAATGCTTATTCTGATATAGGTTGGCAGTGTCTTTGTCTTCTTCCTAAAATTATCCTTGCGTTTTAATCAACATACATTCTGCTGTAGTTTGAATGCTTCACTTTAGAAAAAGTATTCATTTATCCTCTGCCAACTGATATCACCTACCTCAATTCCTAATACTGAGTTATTACACTTCACAAGCCAACACCTAGTTAGGAGGCCATTTGAACATCTCCTTGACTGTCTTACTGCATTGTGGTCTGTACTTGGTCTTTGTGGGTATACAAGTATTTTAGACCTGCTTATCTACAATTCATAGCTTTGCTGAGATAACAAATATTTGTGAACTATTATCACACAAATGTGTCTATTCCCCCTCTGCAGTGTGACAACTTGAATTTGTTTTATCATTGGGTGAATTGTTTTAATATTGTCCCATGTACTGAGATACAATGAGTCCAGTTCCTACAGATCATTTCATTACAATGGAGCATTGAGGCAGTCCGAGTTAAAAATAATAATAGAATGTAGAGTAATGTCATAGTCCGGTCCATGAAGTCCTCATTCTGGTTCATGGACCGGTCCATCGATCCTTATTCCAGGTTTTCTGGTTTTCCTTTGTTCTGTTGGGTGCTCTAATTGAAGCACATGATTCTTGTCTAGGCAGACACATAAATACCTCAGGTTCTGGGTCCTGGTCCAGTCTCTGGCTCGGAGTCCAAGCCCAGGCTCCTAGTTCCCAGTTCCTTGTCTGGGTTCCGGGTTTATTAGCCAATGTCCAGCCCAAGTCTGTGTTCTTGTCCCAGCTCTCAAGTCAAATCCTGTTCCTAGTATTTCAGTGTTTGTGTCTTGCATTTGGGTCTGCCACCATCACCCACCTTATGACAAGTAATGTCTTACAGTTATGGAGAAAGTGCACTGCAAGTAGACAATAAGGTGCAAGTATATTGCAGGTAGTCAAGAGTCCATCTTATAGTACTAGGGAACTATTCAATACTTGTAAAACAGTGGGATAGAAGCTGTGTTGAGCCTGGTGATATGTGCTATTAGGCATTTGTGTCTTCTGCCTGGGGTGGGTGGGGTCATTGATTATGCTGGCTGCTTTACAGAGGCAGGCTCCTGATCCTGCATGGAAAACTTCAATCAACACTGAAATGATTCCACAACCTATGGTCTCTGAATTTTGCAGACCAATTGTCTGTCTTTCTCGTAGTTTCTCATTGATTCTGATGTATTTTTTAACCTACCGTGAATGCCTGCAAGAAAATGAACCTCGGGGTAGTATATGGTGACATACTGTATACATAGTTGGATAATCAATTTACTTTGAACGTTAAGTACTTGGAGGGGAGGCTGGATTTGTTCACGCTCAGCAACTTGAAGTTCTCAACCCTCTCCACATCAGCACTGTTGATATAAATAAGGGCATATGTATCATCCACTTCCTGAAGTCAATGACCAGCTCTTTTGTTTTGCTACCATTAAGAGAAAGGTTCTCATGAGACTATGTCACTAGGCCCTCTATCTCATTCCTGTTCTGCGACTCAGTGTTATTTGAGAAACGACCCACGATGATAGTAGCATCAGCAAACTTGTAGATGTAGTTGGAGCAGAATCTGGCAATGCATTGATGAGCATATAGAGATTAGAGCATGGGGGATGAGGTCACAGCTTTGTGGGGCACCAGTGTTGAGGATAATCCTGGCAGAGGTGTTGCTGCTTATCCTTACTGATGGTCAGGAAGTCGATGATCCAATTGCAAAAAGCGGTGTTGAGTCCCAAGTCTAGGAGTTTGGAAATGAGCTTGCGTTGTTTGGAAAGCAGTGCTTTAGTCAATAAATCTAATGTAACACAGGTTTCTTTACTGTCCTGATGCTACGGTGCTGAGTGTAGAGCCAGGGAGATGGTCTCTGCAGTAGGCAATTGCACTGCGTGGAGGCTGTCTAGGAGTCTGGAGTTCATGTGTGCCAGGACTAGCCTATTGAAGCACTTCATGATGGCGGATGCTAGAGGGTGTCACTGCTTGAGCATTAAGATACGTTACCATGTTTTTCTTGGGTACTGGAATGCTAGTGGCCTTAAAGCTGCTGGGAACCTTAGATTGGAGCAGAAATAAGTTCAAAATGTCTGCAAATAGCCCAACCAGCAGATCCACACAAGATCTAAGGACATGACTAGGGACATCACTAGGCCAGATGCTTTCTTCAGGTTCACTCTCTGGAAAACTAATCTTGCATCTGCAATTGTGACTGTGGGTTGAGGGGCATTGGAGGCTGTTTGGTTGCGGGGTGACATTTTAATCCCCTTCTGTTCTAAACTTGCATAGAATGTGTTAAGTTCATCAAGAAGAACTGAAGCATTGCCTGCCTTTGTTTTGTAACCCATTATGTCATGTATTCCCTGCCATAATTGACAGCTGGTCTGCAACTTGATTTTGGACTGGTATTGGCTCTTGGTATCTCCGATGGGTTTGCAGAGGTTGTATCTCAATTCCTTATAAAACTCCTCAACAGACTTGCTTGTAAACTCTGTGATGGACTCACCTGGCTAGCCACTGAGTCTTTAAACATGGATTAGTCTAATGACTCAACGCAGTCATATAAAAACTCACCATTTCCTCAGGCCAGCACGATACAATTTTCTCTGCTGGATTACCGTATTGCAGTTTCTGCTTGTTTGCAGGGAGAAGGAGCACAGCCTGGTGATCTCATTTACCAAAGTGTGAGAGTGAGCGGGATGTTTCGGTAGGCATCTTTGATAGTTGTGCACCAATGGTAACATACTCTTGGGGTCGCCAATGATGAAGAGGTCCTCAGGGTATTCAATAGAACACAGTATATAGTTCTTTGAGTCCAGGCTTCACATCCACATGGGGTGGGATGTAAGTTGCCATCAGGATGGCTGAAGTGAACTCCAGTGGTAGGTGTCAGGGGTGACATTTCACTGTTAGATATTCCAAGCTGAGTAAACAGGAACTTGCTAGGACCAACACACCTGAGTACCACAAGCAAGAGAAAGCCAGACTAGAGAGTGCCATCTTCCAAATTAAATGGATGCTTCCACGTAACAGTGGAAAAATATTTCCAGAAGAGAAACAAACAGTTTAAAAATTCAAAACATCAAGAAGTTCCTGCATAGGAGTACTGGGAGACACAGTAAGCTGTACGCCTTCATCAAATAATGAGTTGTACAAATCAAGATCAACACCATCTTCAAAAGCATGTTTTAAATGACACTGCACTGATATCTGTGCATTTTCTGCCATGCAGTTCTGAGTTTAAACTAAAAAAAAGTAAGTGTCTTTAGTGAGGAACCTGATGACTAATTCTATAGGTTAAAATTAATCAGTTTTAATGTATACCATACTATTAAAGATAGCGCACACATTGAATCAGTTGCAAAGAACAGATGTTCAATTGCACTTTAGACATTGGGGAATGTTCTGGCTAGCACTGAATACCAGCTAGCATCTTAGTTTTTACGCTGGCTGCTTGCTATCTGGATTTGCTTATAGTCTGGCTCCTTCCTTATTCATCGCACTACACCCAAGTCCTGCACATGATAACTTGAATGCTATATTGCATAATGGAGCAAGAGAATTGCTCTGAAAGGTCAGTATTGAAGACCTAAAGAATAAAGAAAATAAAGGTCAAGAGAGAAAAGCAGAAATTATAAATGGAAACAGATGAAAGGAAGGGAGAGTATGAAATGGGGAAGAGCCAGAAGTACAAGTGGAGATATACAGCAAAGATAAGGACTGACAGGAAGGAAAGAAAGCACAATAACAGGGGGACTATGTGGCAGAAGAAGGCAACTGGAATGTTAGTGGAGTGAAAGAGACTTCCTTCCTCAACAGCTTCATCTTTGTCCATATGCCAATTCCACTTATGTTTGTACAATTCTGAAGTAATACAACAGCTCAGATATTTCACCAAGCATGTATCAGTTCCTCTTCTATACATAAATGTCTGTTTATATTATTTTCCACCTACTTCCCAAAAGAATTTGTTATGCTGACTGCAAAAACCCCGTGGGGTTTCAAGCCTAATATTTTCAATTGGATTATGCATATGTTATTGGAATGAAATATTCTGTGCTGGATATTTTGCATAAATTGATTTAACTCTGCATTGCCTTCAGCCAGCACCATGTACTGTATAGATTTCGTAAAATCAGAATTTTGTTCTACCACTAATCAGGGAGCAAATATTTGCTGATCCACTCGGCAGTTAGTAACTTATTACTGCACAGAATAATGCCATTCAGGCCATTGGGTTTATGCAGATTTACATCAGAACAATGCCAATCCCATTTCCTCTTTTCCTGTACATCTGCAAATTGTCCTCTATGTCCATTTGCACTCTTGACTCTTTTGCCACTTACAGTGGCCATTTAACGTACCAACATACCTTTAGGACAACTCTGAAGGCCTCTCCACATTGACACTATTGGAGGTCGGGATCAAATTTTGTTCACTGGAGCAGTGAGACTGTTGGATTTGGAAAAAGATGAAGATGATGGAATGCTTGGGAAGTCAGAGGCAAGCGGTGATGAAATTGTGAGGTAAAGGAGCATTATCGAGAAAATTAGAGTAAAAATAAATTTAGAGAGCAAATTCAGAATTTGGTAAATTAAATTGGTGAATGGGTTTATTGTTGCCACCTGTACTGAGCTACAGTGAAACACTTTGTTTTGCATGCCATGGTCACAGATTATTCAACACATCCGTACATTGAGGAAGTACAAGGGAAAAGCCATAGCCAGATGTAGAATAAAGTGTTGTAGTTACAGAGAGAGTGGAGTGCAGCCCAACAATAAGGTGCAAGGCCATGAAGAAGTGCATTGTGGGAGCAAGTGTCCATCTTTGCATTCAAGAGGTCCATTTGATCTTCCTATAACAGTGAAATAAAAGGCCTTGAGCTTAGGGTGCATGCTTTCAGACTTCTGTATCTTTTGCCTGATGGGAGGGGTCTTTATTTTGGGTACTTTACCAAGGCAGCATGAGTTGTAGACTGTCAATGGAGAGAGGTTTGGTTTATGGTGTGCTGATCAGCGTCCATAACTTCCTGTAGTTTCCTGTGGTCTCAGGCAGAGAGTTGCCATACCGAGCTGTGATGCACCCAGATAGGATGCTTTCTGTGGTCTATCTGGTGAGCTGGTCATTCAGAAAAACTCCTTGACACAAAGGGTATGAATCTTTGGGATCAGTAACTGAGCTCAATAGATTTTTGAGCAAGTATGAAAGGATATAAGGCCAAGGCAAGAAACGTTGAGCAGGTCTGGAAGTTCAGCACTGACATTAGCTAATTTATTTTCAATTCTCACAACATACTAACAAAGACTAGTTCAATGTTCAATGTTGTCACCTTGCCAGAAAACTATATTAAAACACTTAAAGATACTATTCTGTAAGATTAAAGCTTTTAAGTGTTGCTTCCTTTTCTACACCCTCATCACCCCCTACCAACCCAAGCAATCCCCTCTCCATTCAGAGTAGTTTCATTGGTGCTAAAGCTACCTTAATGCTATTTGCCTAGCACCAGCCCAAATACAATATTGTTTCTAATAATTACCATACTGAATATGAATCATTTCCTTACCCTTGTTTCTTTCACTATGTGATAAAACTGAATGAGGAACTAAAAAGCAACATGCAATTTTCCACTTGAATTGAAGAAGTAGCTTTTTTCTGACGAAGGGTCTCGGCCTGAAACGTCGACTGCACCTCTTCCTACAGATGCTGCCTGGCCTGCTGCATTCACCAGCAACTTTGATGTGTGTTACCAACGTATACTACATGACACTGCACATCAATAGTTACACTATTGGGCTATCATGGATCTTCTCGGTCATTCTCAGTCTTTGGGACTATGGAATTGTTCCACGTTATAGTTTTAATGTGTGTTCACTCCCAATGGGACCAAGTAGAGGTCAGTTACCAGGAAAGGCATTAGGCCTTCAGATTTGAAAAAGTCAAAGTGAGAATACTCTAGAAGCTGAGCATTAAATGCACATTTCCCATGGCAGTACCATACTGACTATTAATCAAAAGTAATAGAAACTTATTATAATGTTTATGACCAGGCAAAATCTGCAGAGATGCTTCCTCCATCAAGCATTGCCTGTCCTGAGTATTTGCAGAATTTTCTGTTTCTATTTCATATTTTCAACATCAACAGAATTCTGCTTTTGCCCATTTCAAAGGCAGTTAATTGGCTCTTGTAGTGCTTTGAGACATCCTGAAAGGGGCATCCAAGATGCTATATAAATGCAAGTCAACCTTTCTTGGAAAAGAAATACGTACTCGAATCAGTGGCAGAAGTCTCAAGCATAGAAGCCATTCAAGCATAGTAAGACCATTGAAAAATGTGATTACAAAATACAGCCTTTGTATAGATTTACTTATACTTTCACTGTAGATTTCAGGGGGTTTCAACTTTTATGTTACTGCGGAGGTTAATTAAAATGGTGTCTTTGTTATGTTAATCTGGGGAATGCAGTTTTGTTGTGTTAAACGCTGAGAAAGTTTGCGCTAGCAGCTTGTTTTTGTTTAGAGTGTGATAAGAAATATGTTATTAACCAATTGGGATAGTTGTTATGTTTTTGGTGTATTTGAAGATACTGTATGTGCGGGGTTTTTGGGCAGAAGGCGGGAGACCGAGACAGAGGATGGACCAGGTGCTGTGATGTCCGCTAATGGGGTCAGACCCCGATAGGGGCGCTCGGCGAGGAGAGGAGATGGAGATGGACTTGTGTGGAGCATCTGGTCAACCACCGTTGTTGGTCCCAGGCGGCCGATAGAGGTGGTCCGAGGGGTTGCAGGGTGAAGAAGAAGGTCCTTGAGCTCCAACAGTTTTGTGCACGAAGAGCTTGAACTTTGATAAGTGTGGCACCTTTTATTTTCCTTCTATATTTTATTCTCTCTTAAATTATATAGTTCCAGTAATATCTATAAACTGTAAACCATTTAATCGTATCTGGTGTATTGTCTGTTATTTGGGCGGGGTGGGATACATCACACAGCATTCACACAAACGTATTATCCAGTTTGGCGGGTCCGAGGCTGTTTCCCTAGACGACAGCGAGCCGAGCAACTCTGAGGGTGGCCGTGGAGGGGGGTGGGGGGGCTACAATTGTTACTTTCTGTGAGACCAGATACAACATAAAACATAGAACACTACAGTCCAGTACAGACCTTCAGCCCATTGGGACAAACTTTTAACCAACTCCAAGATCAATCTCACATAGCCCTCCATTTTTCTTTCATCCATGTGCCTATCTAAGAGTATCTTAAATGGTTCTAATGTATCTGACTACCACCATTCCTGGTGGAGTGTTCCACACACCCACCACTCTCTTGTGTCTCTGACATCCCCCATACTTTCCCCTAATTATGCCATCTCATATTAGCCATTTCTACCCTGAGAAAAAGTTGCTAGTTCTCCACTATATCAAAGCCTCTTATAATGTAATATACCTCTACCAAATCACCTCTAGACCTGTTTTGCTCCAAAAAGAACCCCTAGCTCACTCAACCTTTCTTTATAAGACATGCTCATAAAACATGAAAGGCATAGAACACATTGCCACCACAAAACTTCAGTTAGGGATCAAATAACTAATAAACATTCAAGGTAATATTTTACCTGGACTTTCTTTGTAGCAGTAACAAATTGGCAGCATTCTACCCATTAAAATAGAGATGGTTCATTTAATCCCTGTCATTATTTGACTGTGCATGAACATTAAGTGATACTCCAGGTAAATTAGCTGTCCCATGGTGGGCAGGGTTGTTGACTATTTATTACTAAATCAAACAGGTGTTTCAGAAATGATCCAAATGAGTACAAAGGTTAAGCACTGTGTCCCAGTTAGCTTCTTGAGGGACTTTGCATGAAAGATATAAAATTAGAACAAACATCCAAAAGGAGCATGAAGTGAGTGGAGGGAAAGTAGCCAGACAGAGAGAGCACAAAGTCAATAGTGTGCGTGCGTGGTGTTCCGGATGGCTGAGTGCAGCCAATGATGCATCTAATGCAAAAAAAAAGATATATCTGATACTGGTATGGTAATCCTAAGGCAGGATAATCAGAGGTTAGAGATGGAGGAAGAGAACTTGAAGAAAATAAGGTATTTAGCTTGTGAAGTTAGAGAGAAAGGGCAGCTGAGATCAAAAGAGGACAGTCTGGATGAAGATGCAAAGCAATGGTTATTCTGAAGGAAGCAGACCAAGGTGGATAAGAGGAGATATTGAAAGTCAGAGTGAAAGAGACAAATAAGAGGTGAGATCAAAAGACTATCATGGCATCCTGCTTGATTATATTAAAATGACATCCAGGCAGCTCATTAGAGAAATCTGCAGCAAGAAAACAAAAGCAAAATATGAACCTCAGATAAATTCTCCAGTTGATCACACTTCTGTCACAAATAATCTGAAAAATCAATCTGAGAATTGATCAGAATTTATTTGAAGTGTGGTGGTATTGGGTTGCAGTGGCGGACAGAACAAGCATGATTAGAAATTGGACATGGATGAAATTATCACTAGAGTTTCTTGTGCTTTGATTGAAGCAGTAATATCAGCACTATGAGAACAGCATTAGTTAGGGAGTGAAGTAAGTCTGGTAGAGCAACAGCAACTAATAAAACTATTTGTTTCATCTCATCAGATAACCTTGAGAAAATTCACAGTGTTTAATTGTATTGATATTTTGCGTGTTGTTAATAGTAATGATGTTTTTTTTAATTTAAGTATATTCCATTTTGTTTATTTTGTCCAATAAGCAAATCGCCTTCTTCCTCTGTTATATTTAATTATCAGTTCCTCCGACCTTTCTTTTAAACCCCATCTACATGAAACACGACTAGTGAGAAATTCAACTTGTATACCACATGATCCAAATTTGAGATAAAAGTGAATCATGAGGAAGTACAAGGAGTTTGCTGCCTGATTGAAATAAATCTTTTTGTTTTGTTTGTTCAGGATTGCTCTGACAATGGTGGTGGTGCTGCAGCTAAATTCAGGAACCAGCAATCCAGATACCTGAACTCAAATCTCACCAAGGCAACTGCAGAGTTTAAATTCAGTTAATAATCTGTTCTAAAGATGAAACTGCATCATGTTTAAGGATAACCAGAAAATTATTTTACAGTTGATGCATTTTTCCTCCTCACCTTGTCCACTCTTCCCTTTCCACTAACCACCCTCATTTATATGCCACTTGCCCTTGAAACCGCAGGTGCTATCCTTTCACCTCCTCACTCCCTACCATCTGGAACCCAAGTAGACTTTCCAGCTGAACAATAATCCACTTGCACGTCTTCCAATGTTTTGTAATGCATTTCATTTGCATAATGCAGTCTCCTCTGTATTAGAGAAACCAAAAGCAGACATAAAATCAAAATCAGCTTTATTATCACAGACATATGTCATGAAATTTGTTGTTTTGCAGCAGCAAAACATGACTGTAGATAAAATATGCTCTAAGTCACAGTAAGTCATAGATAAAAACTCTATAGTTTTATTTTGATCCTGTGCAGTGGCTCCTTAATACACCAATTAGAATGCTTTCCACAGTACATTTGTAGAAAGTTGTCAAAGTCTTTGATTAGAGATTTGGACATACCAAACCTTCTCAAACTCCTAATGAAATATAGCCACTGGCATGCCTTCCTCATAACTGCATCAATATAAGACCATAAGACATAGGAGTCATCCTCTAGCCTCCTACCCATAATCTTTGATGCTATGACTAATCAAGAACCTATCAACCTCCACATTAGATATACTCAGTGACTTGGCCTCTACAGCTATCCATGACAATGAATTCCACAAATTCACCATCCACTGGCTAATGTAATTCCTCATCTCCATTCTAAATGGATGTCGTTTTATTCTGTGGATGTACCTTCCGGTTCTAGATTCATCCACTATAGGAAACAGCCTCTCCACATCTACTCTACCTAGGGCTTTTAATATTCAATATGTTTCCATGAGATAGCCCCTCATTCTTCAAAACTCCAGTGAGTACAGGACCTGAGCCAGCAAACGCTCCTCATACGTTAACTTCCTCATTCTCAGAATCATTGTTGTGAACCTCCTCTGGACCCTCTCCAAGACTTAGATATGGGGCCCAAGACTGTTCACAATACTCCAAGCGCAGTCTGACCAGTGCCTTATAAAGCCTCAGCATTACATCCTTGCTTTTATATTTTAGTCCTCTCAAAACAAATGCTAATAATGATCTTGCCTGCCTTCCTCACCAATAACTCAACCTCCAAGTCCCTTAGCACCTTTTATTTTTCAATTTTCTCCCCATTTAGAAAATAGTCTATGCTTTTACTCCTCCTACCAATGATATAATGTGCTCTCGGAGGATGGGACCCAGGTGTGGAGGAACGGCAGGATCTCCTGGAAAAGGAGAAACAAAAGGTTGAACATCAGAACCAGATTCTTGGAGGAGTGACTAAGTGACACCACAAGGTAATTCATCCTCTCCAACATAATGACCTCACTAAAGCCCAGACTGAAAGTCCTTCTTAAATAATCATAGACTGCTGGAAACACTTGTCAGCCACAATTAACTTGACAAGAGAAAACCAAAAACGCAAGGGCTTAACTCTAGTTAAGATAATGATTAGTAAATACAGGTGCTCAAAAACCCTAGAAGTTCAATGCTCTATGGCAAGCCATAGGAATCATGGTAACCAAAGTGGATGACCATATATTTCCCATACTAGTATCCATTTGGAACCTCTTTTCTCATACTCACAATATGTCTAAGTCCTTCTGCAGACTCAATGCTTCCTCAACACTGTCACCTACCTTTGTATCATCCACAAAGAGCCAAAAGCCATCAATTCCATCATCTAAATCATTGATACACAATGGAAAATGAAGTGGTCCCAATACCGACCCTTGTGTAACACCACTAGTCTCTGGCACCCACTCAGAATAGGCCCACTTTATTCCCACTTTTTGCCTCCTGCCAGTCGGCGAATCTTCTATACATGCTAATATCTTTCTTGTAATACCATGGGTTCTTGTCTTGTTAAGCAGCCTCATGTGTGGCCCTTGTTAAAGGTCTTCTGAAAGTTGAAGTAAACAATATCCACTGACTCTCCTTTGTCTATCCTGCCTGTTATTTCCTCAATGAATTCCAATAACCTTGTCAGGCAAGATTTCCCCTTTAGAAAACCATGCTGATTTGGTCTACCTTATCATGTGCCTCCAAGCACCCCAAAACCTCATCCTTAATAATAGACTCCAACATCTTTCCAACCATTGAAATCAGGCTAACTGCCTATAATTTCCTCTCTTCTGCTTCTCTCCCTTGAAGAGTGGAGTGACATGTGCAATTTTCCAGTCATCAGGAACCATTCCAGAATCTAGTGATTCTTGAAAAATCATTACTAATGACTCCACAATCTCTTTAGCTACCTCTTTCAGAACTCTGGGGTATAGTCAGTCTGGTCCATGTGACTTATCCACCTTCAGACCTTTCAGTTTCGCACCCACCTTCTACTTAGTAATAGCAACAACACTCATTTCTGCTCTCTGACACTCTGGCATACTGTAATGTCTTCCACAGTGAAGACTGATGCAAAGTACTTTTTAAATTTGTCTGCCATTTCTTTGTCACTCATAACTACCTCTACAGCGTCATTTTCCACTGGACCAATATCCACTCTTGCCTCTCTTTTACTCTTTATATATCAGAAACTGTTGTTATCCTCTTATATTATTAGCTAGCTTGCTTCCGTAGCTCATTTTTTCTATCCTTATTGATTTTTAGTTGCCTTCTGTTGAATTCTAAAAGCTTGCCAATTCTCTAACTTGACACTAATTTTTTCTATATTATATGCCCTCTCTTTTGCTTTTATGCTGTTGTTGACTTCCTTTGGATGCCTCATCCTCTCTTTGAAATACTTCTTCATCTTGAAGATGTATCTACCCTATTGAGTTGCTACCAGGAACTCTAACCATTGCTGTTATACCATCATCACTGACAGTATCCTCTTCCAGTCAACTTTGGTCAGCTCATCTCTCATGTCTCTGTAATCCCCCTTACTCCATTGTAACACTGATACATCTGACTTTATCTTCTCCCTCTCAAATTATAGAGTGAATTCTATCGTATTATGATCACTGCTCATTTACCTTAAGGTTCCTAATCAAAACTGGTTCATCGCACAACACCCGATCCAGATTTGCCTTTCTGCTGGTGGGGTCCACCACAGGCTGTTCTAAAAATCCATCTTGTAGACATTCTACAAACACCTCTCTTAGGATCCAGCACCAATCTGATTTCCCCAATCTACCTGCATATTGAAATGCCTCGTGACTATTATAACACTGCTCTTATTAAATGCCATTTCTATATCCCATTGTAATTCATATCTCACATCGTGGCTACTGTTTGGAGACCTGTGTACTGTGTAACTCCCATCAGGGTCTTTTCACCCTTGTAGTTTCTTAACTCTTCCCACAAGGATTCTACACTTTCCAATCCTATGTTACAACTTTTTAAGAATTTAATTTTATTTTTTATCAGCACAGCCACCCCATTCCCTCTGCCTTCCTGCCTGTCCTTTTGATAAAATGTGTGTCCTTGGATGTTATGCTCCCAACTATGATCTTCTTTCAATCACGACACAGAGATGCCCTCTATGTCAAACCTGCCAATCCCCAGAAGAGATTTTAATGATCCAGAAATCTGAAACCTGCCCCCTGCACCACTTCCTCAGCTACTCATTGATATGTACTGTCATCCTATTTCTGCCCTGACAACCACAGAGATCACTACCTTGGAGGTCCTGCTTTTCAGCCTCTTCCCTAACTCCCTATACTCACTGTGTAGGATCTCTTCTCCCTTTCTACCTGTGTAGTTGGTACCAATGTGCACCATAACCTCTGACTGCTCACCCTCCCTCTTGCGAATATTCTGCAACCACTTGGAAACATCCTGACCTCAGCACCTGGTGGGCATCACACCATTTTTGCATCTTTTTCACAGACAGAATTTCCTGTCCATCCTCCTAACTATTGACTCTCCTGTCAATATCACTTCGCCTGACTTTACCACCCTGCCATCTTCCTGACTGGTGCTGCTGTGCCCTGATAGGTCATGTGAAGGAGCCCTGCACTGCCTGCTTGCTCCCATTACTTCTCCTACTGGTTGCCCATCTACTCTCTGACGCCAGCACTCTGGGTGTGACCACCTCAGTAAAAGTCTTATCAATGAGGTTTTCACCCTCTCAAATGACCCTGTGTACATCTTGCTCTAGCTCCAGTTCCTTGATCTTGTCTCTCAGAAGGTGAAGTTGAGCACTTCCTGCAGATGTAGTAATAGACTGTTAGGTACCCTGAAATCCCACATCTAACAGGAGGAGCTTTACACTACTTTGAGTACCATCTGCCTACACAATAGCCAGTTCAACAATGGCCACTCTGCTTATACCTCGCATTTTTTATTGACCCCTACTGCTGTGAAGTTTCAAAAAGCCCCAAGCTCTTTTTAAGCCTTGCTTTGCCACCCGAGGAACAAATTCTCGCAATGATTGCGGCCTGATGAAGTATGGGTGATCACTTTTCAGACTACCTGGTTTAGTTTCAGTCCACAGGAACAATTCTGAGCTTCTGATCCTGCCTGACACTTTAATTCTCTGAGCCACTCCACTCTGATCTATCAATCTCCTGCAAAGTTTTAATGAGGCCAAACACACACTGGGAGAATAGCATTTTGCCCTCCATTGGCCGCCTTTGCAGCTTTATAGATGGAATATTGATTTCTACTACTTCAGGTATTTTTTCACCTGTATTAGTCATCTATCTGTGATATTGGCTCGGCTTGATTCTTTCTTTCCTCCTTTTCCAGTAGGATTGCTGGCATGTGGCATGTCTTCCTCCTCTGCCTTTTCAGTTTCCCCATTCTTTCCTCTAGCTTCTCCTTCTCTCACTGCTCCCATTCACTCTTTGACCAGGTCACCATGTTCACAGTTTACCCCCTCGTAGTCACACAAGCTTTACTCCATCGGAGGCATCCCAGTCCCCACATTTACTGCACCTTAACCAGCTTCTCTTGTCTCCCTCCCAGTTCTGAGGAAGGGTGTTCGACCTGAAATGTTGACTGTTTCTTCTTCCACAGACGTAACCGGGCCTGCTCACTATTTCCGGCACTTTAGTTCTTTTTGATTTCCAGCATCTGAAGTTTTGTTAAAATGGTTTTCATGTATTTTATCCCCAGTTCTGAGTAAACGATGGTGAGAAGCCGATCTGCTGGAAACAATGTACAGAAGGAGGTAAAGAGGTGGCCTAGTGGTGCAGCAGTAAATGTTGCCTGGATCCCAATGCTTCCTGTGGCTTTACACATATTCCCTGCGACTGTTTGGGTTTCTCCCAGTGCTCAGGTTCCCTTCCACATACCAACAACATGCTGGCAGGTTAGTTGGTCACTGCAAATGAATCCGTTGGGATTATTAGGGGAGTTGATAGACAAAAAAAGGAGAATAAGCTGCAGGGGTATAAGGAGAAATGGACTAATGGGATTTTATTCTGCAGAGCCATTATGAACCTTATGGATCTAGTGGCCACCTTCCTGCTGTAATAAATAAAGAAGATAGGAGTAAACAGTGATAGGTAATTAAATATCCACCCTCCATCTCCATTAATTATTCACACTTTATGGCTTGGGAAATAGCTGCTCGTCTTCCATCTGAGCATTGTGCAGCCTTCGAGGCTAATGCTGAGTTCTCCACCTTTAGGGAGCTGACTGCCTGCCTGTATTAGACTGGCCATTAATGCCTGCCTTCACTTTGGTTCAGTTTCAGTTTACATAGTCTGGCCATTTACAACACGGTACACTGAATAAGAGTTTTAATGTGCTAATTTCTCTGTGGTGGTGGGGATGGTGTACTGGTTGGGAATGATTGTCAGATGCATTGGTTTAAAAAAAAATCACTGCAATTCCAAATCTTGAAAAAGTAGTTGATATAATTGGGATGAGTGATAACTGTTGTCATAATTTCGGAGGGTGGGGGAAATGCCCCAGAAGTGGGCCATATTTTGTTTCCCCTCAGTTTTTCCCAGGACATTGCATTATTGATTGGGTAGTGTGGTCAATGATGTGGCTAAGTCGTGTCACATTTAGATGATGTGCCAGGTTTGATGGATCAGTTAATATTTTTCAATTCCTTGTTCATCTGTCCAGGAAAAGGAACCTGTGAGGACATCAGGGACTGCAGATGCTAGAATCTCCCTTGCATCTTATCTCATGCAATGAGCTCATATGACAGCTCCAGCTTCTTTTGCTGTATATGGAAATCAAAACAAAACTGCAGATACTGGAAGATTGAAATAAAATCACTTTAAATCATTCCCGGTGTGGCCTCCTATATGTCAGTGAGACCCAAAGTAGTCTGGGAGACTGCTTCGCTGAGCACTCGTAGCGACCCATTTTAATTCCACTTCCCATTCCAATGCCATCATGTCAATCCAGGGCCCCCTCCACTGTTGTGATGAGGCCACACTCTGGTTGGAGGAGCAACACCTTATATTCCATCTGGGTAGCCTCCAACCTGATGGCATGAACATCAATTTCTCTAACTTCAAGTAATACCCTCCACCCCCTCCCGTTCACCATTCCCCATCCCCTTTTCCCTTTCCTTGCCTGACCATCAGCTCTCTCTGCTGCTCCTCCTCCCTTTTCTTTCTTCCAGGGCCTTCTGTCCTCTCTTATTAGATTCCCCCTTCTCCAGCCCTGTAACTCTTTCACCAATCAACTTCCCAGCTCTTTATTTCACCCCCCTCCCTCCTGGTTTCACCTATCACCTTGTGTTTTTCCCTCCCCCATCCCCCGCCTTCTAAATTTACTCCTCATCTTTTTTTCTCCAGTTCTGCTGAAGGATTTCGGCTCGAAACGTCGACTGTACCTTTTTTCCATAGACGCTGCCAGGGCAGCAGAGTTCCTCCAGCATTTTTTGTGTGTTGCTCAGATTTCCAGCATCTGCAGATTTTCTTTTGTTTGTCACTTTAAATGAAATACTGGAAACACCCAGCGGTTCAGGTCGTACATGTGGAAAGAGAAACAGAGCTAGCAGCTCAAGGCAGGGAAATTTCGTCAGAGTGGCTACGTGTAATATTATTAATAGAGTGGAGAAATTAGTTATATCAATTAGGTTTAAAGTTTCACTTCAGATCACAAAACTAAAAGGTCAGTAATTAAACTTCATTGACTTAATTTACTTTCATATTCAGTGCAGAACAAATATTGAAAGGGAGGATTATTTTTGGCATCCTTTTAACCCTGCCATTAAGAAATGTGCCTATTTTTTCTAATTGCACTCTGACTGAGATACTGTTTGTTCCGGTTGTAAAATTGACTGTTCCATATTCGGCTGCTCAAGAGAGGTATAACAAATGATTGTTAAAAAAAAAAGAAATTGCTTGAAACTAGATTTTAAATGGTAGGATCCTCTACAGAATACAATCTCAACTATCAGACAAACCTTTCAGTCCATATTTCTGAAAGCATTTAATAATTTAGACTATTTTTAATTAATTAACATCAAGAACATTAGCAATGAGATTAAAAAAAGTTTCACAATAATTTGTCATATGTAGATTAGATAAGGCGTATATATTCCGAACCCATTAACAACAGAGTGTAAATTAATCTTATTTCAATCTACCAATTGTGGAACTAGTAGTGAAGATTTCATCTGGTCACTATTTATATCAAGCAGAAGAATGAAGGATGCATTTTTGATTTTAATTGGAAGAGGTGAATAGTGGGAATTTGTAACCCCTCCTCCCATTCAATTCCTCTGCATGTGCAATATATTAAATTAGTTATATATTCTACAAGATTAATGGCAATCTTTTCACCTGTTCAGTGCATGTATTGTTCAACTGTAAAACACTAAGTTCACAAAGAAAGGTGAAAAGAGCATTTTTTTTGCAGTGGATTCAATAGAGATCAGCTGACATAAACATCTGTCAGCTTTTATCAGTTTGCTTTTATTTCATTATAGAAATAGAAACTGAAACACGGTGTATAGTTTTTTATATACTACGGGACTGAAATGTCACTAATCACAATCAGGACATTGTAGGCACAAGAAATGACCTTCAATTATAACCCACACAGACATGAGTTGCAGGGGTGATGGCAACCTTCACAATGCACAAATTGATGCTTTCCTTCTGAAATTGAATCATGTTTGCACTTCTACCACACATTGTGGATCCAGTGCAAGACATGAAGTCCAAACAGCAGACACAAGCCCTGCTCCTGCATTATTTAAAGGGATTGACAATTCTTTGTAAAATGGTGAGAGCACATCGGTGGATGAGTCAACTCTTTGAGCTATTTGGAATTAGCCACCCAAGACATTAGAAGTGCAAAGACGTGGAAGTTGTTTGGTCATTGCAAAACTGAAACAATCTGTTGTTGCCTAAGATGGGTACTTCAGGCACGGCTTTGCTTGGACTTCAGTGAAGAAGCCCTGAAACAAGATCTCCCATTCAGAAGAAGGCAGGAACGGTTCAACGAAGGATGACCCATCCACATGTTGTCCGCTAGGAGCAATGTTCTTAACTCAACCTGATCAACATTCATGGAAACTGGTTTTCTCAGGTAGTGGTGAAAGACGTTTGTTGTCTTCTGCAGGGAAACTTTGGGTGCATAGTAGACCAGGATTGCACAGGTGGTAGCACCCTGAACTTAGCCATGAAAGGCTCCAGGTGGTGACAGTTGTTACAGACAGTGTCTCCCAGTTTCACAGCATACCAGAGCAAAGACACATTGTAGATTTCCTCCAATTAAGGTCCTTGTGCAGAGAGCATCACACAACACAGGGTCTGCCTAAATGCTTCTCTGATATTGAGGGAGTAATACATGCATTAAGTACTTCTCCTCCTAATCTTGTGACCTCTACCACCTTCAAAATTGCTAAATTGATTTATTATTGTCTCATCTACCAAGGTACAGCGAAAAGCTTGTCTTGCCTACCAGTTCATACAGATCAATTCATTACAACAGTACGCTGAGGTAGTACAAGGTAAAACAATAACAGAGTACAGAATTAGGTGTTGCTGTTAGAGAGAAAATGCAGTGCAGGTAAAGAATAAGGTATAAGATCATAACAAAGTATACTGTGAGATGGAGGTCATCTTCTTGTACTGAAGGAACCATTCAATAGTGTTATAACAGTGGGATAAAAGCTATCCTGATATCTCAGTGAAATGTGATTTCAGGCTTTTGTATATTCTGCTTGATGGGAGGGGGAGAAGAGGGAATGACTGTGGTGGGTTTGGTCTTTGAATCTGCTGGCTGCTTTACCGAGGTAACAAGATGTGTAGATGAGTCCATGGAGGGGAGGCTGGCTTCTTCCCCTCCAGAGGTCCACAATTCTCAGTGGCTTGTTGTGGGCAGAGCAGTTGCCTTGCCATACCAAGTCATAATTCATCCGGATAGGATTCTTTCAGTGACATATCGACAAAAATTGGTAAGGGTTCTTACGTACCCCGTAACTGAGTTGCCAAACCAGCAGAAATGGATCACTCAGTTGGAGTCTGGATTACTAGAACTAAGAAAGTTTTGTTAAAGAAACAAGCAACACAGAACTCTAATCAAAAGGATAATAAATGCAACAGTTCAGCAATGATAAACACACATGTACACAGAATTAAGATAACAGGATCAATCAAGCTCTATCGTTGTCTAGGGGTAAATGACCAGTTTCAAAGTGACGCAAAGTTCAGTTCAATTTAGTTCCGTTCAGTTCGCAGACAGTGGGGGGAAGGAGAGAGAGTGCAAAACGAATGAATATCCAAACGGCTTCCACACACAGACCTTCGCAGTCAGCTTTCGTGCGAGCCCTTTGTGATGTCATCTGAGGTCACCGACCGTGACCCCTCCGTTTCCAGATACGATCGTTTCTCTGCAGTGAACCCGGCACCCAGGCAAGGGTGGACACACACCAGGTTCCCGCCGACCGTGCCTTTCCACCCTGTGCGTCTATGGCTTGTCCCGCGACCAGCTGTCCAAAAACTTCCCACTGACTTGTGGGAGACGCACTGCTTCCAGGGTCTCGTTACCTTGGGGTGTCGTGTATGTCTTGCCTTAACGAACCTGTCCCTTTTTTTATCCCCCTGCTGGGGTATCGCCTGTCCATCACTTCAAACAGTTCAGGGTTCAAAGGGGGAGCCGATCTTGACAGCTCTCCTTCCGTTACTCTCTTCCGTCCCTTCATTAACATCTCCAAATGCTGCTCCATTGTTTTCCTTATCTCTCTCTCTCCTGAAGACAGGTGGCAGACCAACTGCTGATCCCACTGGTGCCAGCACAGGACAGCTAACATCTTAATCTATGTGTATTCTTGTCACACTTCCCCCCTTTAAGGATTTTTACCGGGGTAAAAATTACAAACATGAATACATTATTTGATACACACAAATACACATCTTTATCAGCTATTTGGCTAACACAGCGAATTTGAAGTTGTCAACACCTGACAGACAGTCAGCCATCACATTTTCTATTCCTTTTATATGTGTTATTAATAATCCCTTAGACCAGGCTCCAACCCAGCAAACTTCATAGTGGCCAAAAACACTGATGAATTGCGATCAATGTAACCTCTCATTTGGTTTCGTCCCGGACCATGATAACAAGGGTCGTCCCAATCCGACTTAGTTTTCTCTCGCAAGGGTTTAGTAGGAGGGGGAGGGTAGTAACCGCAGAGTTATTGCAAAACTTCCTACAGTACCCCACCATCTCCAAGAGCCTTCTGAGGGCCCTCTTGTCTGTCGGGGTTGGGATGTCAGAGATAGCCCGCACTTTAGCTTGCATCGCTGCCAGCTGCCCCTGTGTCACCACAATTCCCAGGTAAGTGACCTTTGTGTGGCTGAACTCATTTTTTTCAAGGTTCACTATCAAGCTGGCTTCAGACAGCCGTATTACATCGCCAATACACACCTCTGTGTTCATCAGCCCTTTCATCACTGAATTACTCATTCTATAGAGTAGTTGCTCGCTAGGCTACCGCAGTGTAACAAACACCACCCAATGTCCCAGTTCTTTGCATCGCCTCGGGACAATCAAACACACGTGTGCGAGTCGTTTAATTACTTCTCCTAAAGAGTGGCTTTGTTCGGGGATTAAGCGAGAGACCTTATCAGCAGAGCTGGCCAAAACAATAGCCTTCTCCCATCTGGTTGATACCATACTCATCTTTTCAAAATGTTTTTTTTCTCTTATCAGGGAGACCCTAGCTTCATTGATTTCCGTGCTAACACCGATGAGGTTTGTTAGCATATCAAAAGCCTGTGACCGTCTCAGTTCGCGTCTGCCATGATCAATAACATCCTTCCTCCTGGGCAGCCGGTAAACCTCTTTCAAGATTCCACCAACTGTTTCCTCCAGCACCGCAACATGTCCACCGGGGGGTACCTTGTGGGCCAGGTTAAAAATCTCATCCCCATAACTCTTTTGCACCACCCCCCATTCCTCATCTGCGGGTACAGGTCTTGGTCTCCCTTGCTTCCTTAGCACTTCCTCCTCCACACAATAGCCTACTGGTTCCCTTGTTAATTCTATGTCAGAGAGAGCTGTCTCTGCCAAAACCATCAGCCCCTCGTCTCGCTCCTGCGCCTGCACAAATTCTTTCCTGGCTAATGCTAAGTCTGTCTCAGCTCCCTCACTACCTCTTGTTTCACTACATTCCTTCTTTTCACTTTCTACCCCCTTCTCGTACAAGGCTGGCAGAAACATCTCAGCTAAATTTACTACCGCAGTCCCGTGATGAACCTGTGAGTCCATGGGCGGGGCCTCAATGCTGGCAGGCTGACCTGTCAATGTCACTGCTGGGAACACGATTCCCCCGGCGAGGTCATTACCGAGCAAGACTTCCACGCCTTTCATCGGTAATTCGGACCTCACCCCGATCGTGACTAGTCCAGAGACCAGGTTGCTTCGTAAGTGTATCTGGTGCAAAGGGACTGACTCTGTCCCTCCCCCAATACCTTTGACCTTGACCTCCCCAGTCCGGGTCTCTGAGCTAAACTCTAATACACTCTTCAGTATCAGTGACTGACATGCTCCCGTGTCTCTCCAGATCCGCACTGGAACTGGTTTTAACCCCTCCTTCACTGACACCAATCCAGCCGAGATAAACCTCTTGCGCCCTTCCTGAACTTTGGCAGACCTGTCCTGTCCTAACGGTTCGTTTACCAGCTCAATACAGCCAGTCAAAATCGCCATTTTTCCTTTTCCCGTCTCCTTCTTTGGGGCAAAGCACCTGGACGCTAAGTGTCCGACTTTCCCGCAATTATAACAGACGACCCCAGGAGACTTCCTACCAGACTGCTCCCGGTCTACCTTATCCTTCTCACTAGTCCCCAGCTTACTTTCTGACTTTTCTGGCGGACTCTCCCCACCGTCCTGACTACCCTTCTGGTAGCCTTTACTCGGGGCAAACTTCATTTTATGCGTCAACGCATACTCATCCGCTAACTTAGCAGTTGCGACTAACGTGGCTGCCTCTTTCTCATCTAGGTAGGGTCTCATACCCTCAGGGACACAACCTTTAAACTGCTCAATCAGGATCAGCTGCAGCAGTCTGTCATAATCCCCCTCTACCCCCTTTGAGGCGCACCAACGCTCACAATATGTCTGCATCTCAGGGGCAAACTCAAAATACGTGCGGTCCCACTGCTTCCTCACATTCCGGGACCTCTGCCAGTATGCCTCCGGGACCAACTCATAAATCTTGAGGATGGCCCCTTTCACCACCTCATACCTCTGGGCATCTTCCGCGGACAAAGCTGAGTAAGCTTGTTGGGCTTTCCCTTTCAGTACACTCTGAAGTAAAACAGCCCACTTATCCCTCGGCCAGTCCTGAATTGTAGCAACTTTTTCGAAATGGAGAAAGTACCAATCCACGTCGGTATCGTCAAATGGGGGAACCAGCCTAACCTCCTGGGTCGCCCGGAACCCTCCACCTTGGTTCGGCATGGGCCCCTGCTCTGCCCTTATCCTTAACTTCTCCAGCTCGAATCCCCTTTCCCTCTGTTTCTCCTCTCGCTCCAACTGTCTCTTTCTCTCTCTCTCCTGCCTTTCTAACTCTCTCTCCTGCTTTCTAACTGTTTCTCTTGCCTTTCTAACTCTCTCTCCTGCCTTTCTAACTCTCTCTCCTTCTCTTCTCGCTCCAACTGTCTGTCCCTCTCTTTCTCTTCTCGCTCCAACTGCCGTACCCGGAACTCGTGCTCGAGTCTCAGTTTTTCAAGCTGCACCTGTACCACGTCTCCAGCAGGTTTTTCAATAGACACCACCTCCAGCTCCCCTTGGGGAAACACACCTTTAGATACATAGTGCTCTACGATTGCTCTGTGTATCTCCTCTCTCCTCATTGTTGACTTCCCCTTAACAAGATTCAACCGTTTGGCCACAGCTACCAATTCTGCTTTCCTGGCATCCTCTAATGCCTCCAAGGTCGGCGCCTTTATAAATTCCTCAGCCTCTATTTCTGCTGTTTGTCTTTTCTTTCTTTCAGGAATTTTAACCCAATCAATTTACTCCATCCCAAATTTAGCGTTCAAAATCGCGAATGAGAACCCCACTTATGTTACGTACCCCGTAACTGGGTTGCCAAACCAGCAGAAATGGATCACTCAGTTGGAGTCTGGATTACTAGAACTAAGAAAGTTTTATTAAAGAAACAAGCAACACAATACTCTAATTAAAAGGATAATAAATGCAACAGTTCAGCAATGATAAACACACATGTACACAGAATTAAGATAACAGGATCAATCAAGCTCTATCGTTGTCTAGGGGTAAATGACCAGTTTCAAAGTGACGCAAAGTTCAGTTCAATTTAGTTCTGTTCAGTTCGCAGACAGTGGGGGGAAGGAGAGAGAGAGCAAAACGAATGAATATTCAAACGGCTTCCACACACAGACCTTCACAGTCAGCTTTCGTGCGAGCCCTTTGTGATGTCATCTGAGGTCACCGACCGTGACCCCTCCATTTCCAGATACGATCGTTTCTCTACGGTGAACCCGGCACCCAGGCAAGGGTGGACACACACCAGGTTCCCGCCGATCCTGCCTTTCCACCCTGTGCATCTATGGCTTGTCCCGCGACCAGCCGTCCATAAACTTCCCACCGACTTGTGGGAGACGCACCGCTTCCAGGGTCTCGTTACCTCGGGGTGTCGTGTGTGTCTTGCCTTAGCGAACCTGTCCCTTTTTTTATCCCCCTGCTGGGGTATCGCCTGTCCATCACTTCAAACAGTTCAGGATTCAAAGGGGGAGCCGATCTTGACAGCTCTCCTTCCGTTACTCTCTTCCGTCCCTTCATTAACATCTCCAAATGCTGCTCCATTGTTTTCCTTATCTCTCTCTCTCCTGAAGACAGGTGGCAGACCAACTGCTGATCCCACTGGTGCCAGCACAGGACAGCTAACATCTTAATCTATGTGTATTCTCGTCATAGGGTTAACAGGGACAGGCCAAATTTCTTTAGCAGGTTGCTGTACTGCTCTTTCAACTACTGCAACAAGTGGATAGAATGTGTTTTGGAAGTCAAAGTTGTCCATCACCCTGGGCTCTAGGTTTCAGCCACAGTTGAGAGCATAAGTATAGCTTCCGTCATGAGGTCACAAGGAACAATCTGTGAACTGGCATTGGATGATGAAGTGATTTGGCTGCATGTCTCCTCAGAATGAGTCCTGTAGTACCACCAAGAGACAATCACATTGCATGTGACAGCAATGAACCCTGCACTCCTGAGAAGCAGGGTACTACCTGCCAGCACCTCAAGAGATTGGAAAATCACCATCTACATGTCTCTGCAAAAATTCCAAATGCGCTCTGTTGCAGTATGGAGTGTGTGAGTACTGTCATGCATTGGTAGATGCAATTGACTCCTGTCTTCATTGCACTTGACCAGTGGGGCCTAGAATCTTGATGCATTATATCTAACATTCCCCTCTCTGATCACCCCCTCAAACAGCTGCTTTATTTCAGTCCATGATGGGTTTCTGCAACTGAAGAGACGGGATCTTCCGTTGGGTTTCCATATCATCCTCCAGTCAAGGTCAGAAAAGTGAGGTATCCAGTCCAAGGTCAGGTCACACAACAACCCCTCCCCCCAACCCCTTCTCAGTAATAGTTGAAATTGTTGCTCACCTCACCTTCAGGAACTGTATGTGCATCATGAATTCACAAAGCTTAGTTTCTGCTGGTGAGCAGGTCTCCTGAGTTAACCCAGACCCAGCAAATGGATCCTTTTATTAGCCCATTAATAGCTATTCAAGCCTTAGGTGCTCTAAAGCTCCTGGTTACACCTTGGAGCCTGGAGGTGATGCAATACCTCACTGGAAATGAGTTGGAATGTAAAGCAAGCTTTACATCAGGGAGTACTCATATGGAGACTCTGTGAAAAAGACATTCAGGAAGGTGCTTTACTTACTGTTTTTTAACTTTATTTTAATTGGTTTATTATTGTCTCATACTGAGATACAGTGAAAAACATTGTTTTATATGACATCTATATAGAGTAGATTATTTCAAAACATAAGTACTTTGAGGTAATGGAAAGGGAAATGCAATAACAGAATGCAAATTATCGTGTACAGAGGATGTGTAGTGCGGCCAAACAAATAAAATGCAAGCACCATGATGAGGTCAAGAGTTCTGAACTTCCATTAAAATAATGTTTTATTTGTTTGAATTATTTAAATCTATTTGAATAGTTTTAAAGTGTCACTTTGACCAAAGACATTTAAAACCTATGAGAAGCCTTTTGTGCTCCAACAGCTGGAGAATTGCCAGGGAGATGCAAATATCTGATGTAAGATTTAATAGGGCAATCAGACTGGAAAACTTTCCAAAGAAATTAATTGGACAGATAGAGTCAGGACACCAGATCCAGGAAGTTATTACCCTCAACGATTGGGCTCCTGAACCAACACGGATAACTTCACTCACCTCAACACTGAACTGATCCCACGACCTATGGACGCAGTTCCAGAGACTCTACAACTCGTGTTTTCAGTATTATTTATTTACTGTTTATTATTATTGTACTTTTATTTTCTCTTAGCTCAAGCTACTAAAACCTGAGGTATGGGCATAGCTAAGCACACTTGTTTCTCTATTGCTGGGAACTTTTGGACTGTTCTAGTGCAGTTGTAGTCCCACACAACTTCATTGGAGGTGTAGTGACTGTGGGATGATACCAGTTGTAGATATTACTATTGAGACAATGTATACCCTGTTCGTCGTCATCAAATCTGCTCAGATCGTGGGGATGTCTTCCATGAAGGGTCACACTCTTCCATTGGTTAACTTTTTCTTCTGCATTTTTCCTTATCAGAATTGCATATGCTAACTTGGAATGCCGAATCCTGTTTTCATTGATGGAAATATATCTTTAGAAGTTTTATCTAAGTACATTCAAGTGTACACAGTCTTTTCAAAAATTTGTCATTTCAGTTCTTATTTTTCTTTGTAAATTTTCCAGATTGGTTTCAGACCAAGGGATTATGCCAAAAGGACACATTAATATGGGCATTCCGAAAGAATATTATTTTTTTTGTCTCTCAGCTCAAGGAGGTAAAACCTGAGGTACGGGCATAGCCAAGCATGCTCATTTGTCAATTGTTAGGAACCTTTGGACTGTTCTAGTAGTGTTTGGTGCTGCGGCTTTCTGAAGATTTACATAGATACTGTATTACTGTGTAGCCTGGATTTTTAATGCTATTGTGTGGTGACTTTGGGATGGCACCAGTTGTAGATATTACTATTGGGACAATGTATATCCTGTTCATGTGCCAAAGTCTTTCAATTTCCACTTTCAATTAAGCATATCTCTGGTGTTTTTCACATTGATTTCTATAAGTTATTTGTGTTTGGAATGGCTATATCTATTAAATATGTTGTTCTTGCTTATTTATCTTGTATTATTATATCCCAATGGTTATTATGGATTATCCTAATTGTAATAACTGATTAGTCATAATATATTTTGTGGTATTCTGAATCAGGCTTGTATTTATAGTAAGGTGTGACTTCATTTAAAAGTTTGCAATTTAAAGCAAGATTTTGATAAATGAAGTTTGCCTCATGATTTTGCCTGTGTTATTTTTATTATTATTATTATTATTATTATATTTGTGCAACTTGTCTTTTTTTTAACATTGATGTTTTGCCTGTCTTTGTGTATAGTTTTTCATTGACTCTATTGTATTTCTGTGTTCTTCTGTGAATGTCTGCAAGAAAATGAATCTCGGGATAGTCTGTTGTGACATATATAGTATATACTTCAATAACAAAGTTACTTTGAACTTTGGGAAAGCTGCATGAGTCAAAACAATTTGGTCCAATTTGTGCTAAGCAGGATTCTAACAACTGAGGCTCTTAAATGGCCATGAGGTGCATAAGTAGTAAAAGCACATCAAATGCGCCACTGGAAATTGGGGTGAAGGCCTGCACAGTGCCTATTAATGGTGACTTAATTTTCCGGCCTGTAATTGTGAGTTAGTTTTGACTGTTTAATAACGTAATTTGTTCAGCAGCTGATTATTCAACTTCAGTGATGGGTTCATTTGAAATACCTGAATATTACAGGCAAAAGCTTCTTGTTTCAAGGTCTGAATCTGGATATAAACTATCGTTCCAACTGCACTTTATTGAGGAAATAGTGTTCCACCTCCAACACATGAATAGTGAAACTTTTGGAATGGGGTATCTACCAGAATGCACTACTTTTCCAATCCATTTGGGAAATTTGATAAAATTAGTGCAAAAGCTTGCAAGTTTTCAAGTCAAGTTACCTTAAGAGCAACTTGAGTTCCAAAGTTTGTTTCACTGCTCTTGAATCATGTTGTTAGAAGCCAGTCACTGTCATAAAACTATCCATGCCTCCAGGGTAAATTAATCAATCACCTTTGCAAATTTCCATTCATTGTGTTCGGTTGCAGACTTTCAAACAGATTTCAAAAACTAAGTTATATTTTACAGGTGTAAGGGCACTGTTAAGCACCTCTTAGAAGCGTTTATACATTTAAGTTCACTAAGGAACTGAGAGGAATATAAGCAGAAATTGTCACTGCACCATTCATTTTTCACATTTATTTTCGGTTATTTAAAATCAAGTTATTTGTAACTATTGAATGAAATCTACAGAATTAAAATGCTCATGTATAAAGGTGAACCATAATCACTCAGTAATAGCAGCAAAACTGAACAAAGGGAACAGATGAGACAGGTTAACGAAAAAAATCTGCTAAGTTTCTAACTGAGAATTTTTAAATGTCCAGTGTGTTGGGCATGAATGACTCTGCACTGGATGTGATAAACATAAGGAAATTGTTTGTACTCATTTTCCTATGACCATTCAAAACATACAAGGTGCTTGTGAATTGAGGACTGCATTAAAGTGGTGGAGCTGCAGCCTATTTCCTGCTTAGTAGAACCCACTTTGATTCGCAAAGCTGACCATTCCAGATGTGAAAATTTTAAGGTAATGAGCCTCCCCGGAGATAATGCTATTTAAAGTCCATTTGAAAATTACAGCAGATTGTTTAGATGCTATTTATACAGATGATGGTGAAATATCCTCCCTCTCTTTCAGCAGCAGAATTAACCTGTTCAGTTTTAAGATGTGCTAAAGTAAGGTTGGTACAGATTCAAACAAAGTTGTTGCACAGGACTTTTATGTCCTTAGTTAGTAAAGCACTTATAAATTTGTCACAACCAAAGGACAAATGCATGACATTATCCAATGAAGTATTTATTCATTGTGTATCCTTGCGTACAGTCTGGAAAGAACTTCATATAAACAGGATGTACCTCTGGAGCTCTCCATATATCTCATGTAATCACTCTGCATAGTCCACATATCACTCCTCTATAGACTGGGAATCCATAGGGATGTGTGCTTTACAATCATTCATCCTCTTCTGCCTAAATAAATAAGCGTAAGCTGACTTTCATTGAAGACCTATTGAACCGGGATTACAAATGTGCCAATGAATGTATGTGACAGAGTATTGAGCATAAAATCTGGGGTCAGCAATGCAGAATCATAAATGACAGAAGAAAACAAAGAGCAGAAGAATAGAATTAAAACTGTGAGACACTTTTACTGGCAACAGATGCAGGTGGGTAGCAGACCACTGCACAGCTGCCTGAAAATTGACTGGCCTCTTTAATGGCCTTGAAGTTTGACCTCGCATAATTAACCAAAATCTTGTGTAAATTCTGTCCAGTGCACTAATGCCAACTAGAATTGGATTGCAAGTCAAATATGTAACAGGTCTCTACCTTGTTTGCAGATCAGTTATGTAAAGTTATATCCATTAATTGCATAAAAACACTCACAAACTACCCAATAGCCTGTCTTGCTCCAACCGTGTTAACACCACATCCAAGAAAGCTCATCAAAGCCTTTACTCCCTCAGGAAGCTAAAAGAATTGACCCGTCCCCTTGACCCTCACAATCCACCTTGGTATGATCTTGCACGTTATTGTCTATCTGCACTGCACTTTCTCTGTAACTGTAGCTGTTGCATTCTGTTACTGCTTTACCTTGTACTAGCTCAATGCACTGTAATAAATTGATCGGTTTGAAGAATACATGAGACAGTAATAAACCAATTCTAATTCCAGTTCCAAATTCTACTCTCACAGCCTCTTCCATCAGAGTTAAATCTTAGACTTAATGAAATTATTATGAAAAAGTTTGTATATATCAAGAATTATCTGCAATGCAACAGACCAAGCGAATGTTTACAAAACTAGTGTTCTGATTTAGCAGCAAAAGCGACTATGAAATTATTGAAGCTTTCATCATCTTTTGCCATATCATTCTGCACAGTCTAAGCTTGTTCAGTCACAATTTATGACAAAAACACTAATGTGTTTGTGAATTGATAAGAACATCTTTCAAAGTCTGGATCTTAGATCTTTCATTGTTTGTCTCTGGATGTTTGGTTATAGCTGCCATGAAGTTACATTATGGGAAAAAAAATTGAGACTAATTCTGATGATGTTCAATCCCTCTCTGCCCTCTAAAATAAATAAGTAAATGCTTAATTTTATCCGGGATGATGGGTTTCAGGGCAGATTTTGCATGGAGGGCATGCTCAAGTTGGGTATGGATAAGTTACATAGTTGCTGTTTTCTGCTCCATTCAGAACAAAATTGGTAGCTAACATTGACATATTGGAAACAAGCATACAAAAAAATAAAAATGGAGACACAGGATTCTATAATCTGGAATAAAGACATAAACTGCTGGAGCAACTTGGTGAGTTGAACTGCACCTGTGGAGACAAAGGAATATTTAATGTTTTGAGTCAAGACCTTGCATCAGGACTGAAAATAAAAATATCTACCAATCATCTGATGAACATGCAGGTGATTCATCGTGCTTTTCTGTTTGGTGGCAGTTACTTACCTGAAGTATATTCTGATTCTTGCATCTTAGAATTTAATTTTGTTTGAACAGATGATTAGCCTCATGTTGTGGTTATTTCAATTCCAATCAGAATATGCCTGTGCTGTGCTTGCAGCAGACTTCCTTGTTTCTCTCAGAGGCATTGTCTGATAACTGACTCTCAGAACTGGGAAGCTAACCAATAGCAAACTTCTTGTGGTCATTATCTAGTTAAAGTAATTTATATTCTTGTTAACAGCTTGCATATAAGCTTTTACTCCATCACTCCTGCACACAGTTGGACTGACCATCAATAATTTTATGAGACATGTCTTGTTCTATCACCATTCATCATGTCATCTGAGACTTTGGACACTGGATCTTTTCACATTGTTGATTTATCTTTTATTCTGTTGTCAACTCTTAGTGTGCAAACCTGCACCATTCTGAAGTACATTATTTTCCAGAGTGATCATGAAGCTGATGTCGCTGATTATTTTTGGTATGTTGAGTTTTGGAAGATGTAACTTTGTTCGTTAATCAAATTATTTAACATTGATTTGTCTGTTTTAACTCTGAATTGGGCATCATAGCCTCTTTCTTGCAAATTGTTCTATAATTATTACATACAATGTGATTTCTCTACTTCTAAGCCAGCAGGAGTATATTTCTAGTTTAGTCTGTTGGCTGTACGATGATATGCCAAATTAGATTACAAAATTTGCATAGAAAAGCAAAGCACTGTGTTTGCAGCAGCCTCACTAGTTCATCTGGGATACCATCTGCTGCCAGGGCTTTGGTGGGATTTTATTCTTTTGCTGCAGCTTTGACTTCTGTTTTCAAGGGTAAGAGTTTCATTGGTAAGTTCTCTGGAGGCCACAGAGTTGGCTGCATTCATGTTTGTTCATCATGCAGCTTTGCTCTGCATCTTTTTTCATTGTGTGCCTGGTCCTCATCACCTTACCATTCAATATTATATGAACAACTACCCAGGCTTATATTTAGGGTTCAATTTTTTTAACTGTATATGTATTTGCAATTTTATACACAGCAATTTCAGTCCTCTCATCTTTTAAACCATAGCTGATCCTATATTTGTATCTTGTTTTCTCCTTCAGTGGAGGAAGACATTTTTTTCGTTAGCAAGAGGCTGTTCGGGGCTTACACCTAGAGAGATCATGCAGTTGCTGGCTGCCTTAGCAATTATTACTTCTTATTGCACTTGTTCATTAACAATGCCTTGAATGACCTGTTGCTCAGCAGCGATTTGCTACAAGGGTTATCATTTCATAATTACTTTTACTTCTAGAGCATTTCTGGCTTTCACAATATTTTTGATTTAATTTTTTAGGACTTATAGTAGGAAACAATTCTCTCTTGGTTTGCTACATGTATAGTGTTTTCTGCTAGTGACAATCAATTCTTCATTCTAAGGTATTATTCTACTGTTTCAAGTGACAATGCCCTGGAACTGGGTTCACGCCACTCGTAAAACTTGGGCTGGACAGAGTTAGGTTCAGGTTTCACTTGAATGAGAGCAATAACATATAGATGGATTCATAGAGTCATAGAACAATACAGCACAAAAAAAAGTCCTTCAGCCCATCTAGTATGCGCCGAGCAATTTGAACTGCCTGGTCTTGTCGATCTGCCCCTGAATCGTAGCGCTCCATACCCATTCCATTCATGCATCTATTCAAACTTCTCTGAAATATTGAAATTGAGGTCACATGCAACACTTACACTAGCAGCTCATTCCACACTCTCACCACCCTCTGAGTGATGAGGATTCCCCTCATGTTCCCCTTAAACTTTCCACCTTTCACCCTTAACCCATGACTTCTACTTGTACACCCATCCAACCTCAGAAGAAAAAGCCTTCTTACACTCTCCTAACCTATACCACTCATGATTTTGTTTATCTTGAATAAATCTCCCCTCAATCTTCGATGTTCTAAGGAATAACCGATTCAATTCTTCCTTATAACTAAGGTCCCCCAGTCACGACAACATCCGTGTATATTTTTCTGTACTCTTCCAACCTTATTTACATCTTTCCTGTAGGTAGGCGACTAAAACTGCGCACACTACTCCAAGTTAGGCCTCACCAATATCTTATGCAACTTCAACATAACATCCCATCTCCTGACTTTGATTTACGAAGGCTAATGTGCCAAAAAGCTTTCTTTACAACCCTATCTACCTGTGCCGCCACTTTCAATGAATTGTGGACCAATATTTCCAGATCCCTTGTTCTACTGCACTCCTCAGTGCCCTACTCTTCACTGTGTAAGACCTACCCCAGATAGTCCCACAAAGTGCAACACCTCACACTTCTCGGCATTAAATTCCACCTGCCATTTTTCAGCCCCTTTTTCCAGCTTGTTCAGATCCCGCTGCAAACTCTGATAGTCTTCAGAGCTAGGGTACTGTATCAGAGATATATTAGGACCATTTATGTCTTTCATTTCACAGAATCTTGTTTAACCCCTTCTGTTCCTGTTCCAAACACAACAGTTCATATTGACAGGTTCACAATACACCACCAGGATAGGGCTGCTGAGTCTTTAAAATCCAAAGGCCGGGGGTGGGAGGGGGAGTTGCAGCTTGCTTCAGTTTCTTGTGGTGTACAAATGTGGCGGTGTTGTCACAGTTCTGCTCACCAGACCTGGAACATCTCACTATCAAATTACTGGCCATTTTACCTGCTGTGGAGCTTTCAGTGATCATTTTAGTAGTGGTGTACATCCCACTGCAGGCCAGCGTCAAACAGGCTCGAGATGATCTGAGCAATGTAAACAACTGGTGAAACAGCACATCCTGATACCTTCCCCCATCATTCTGGAGGATTTTAACCAGGCCAGCTTAAAAAGGTCCCTAAATAATTATTATCAACAAATCACTTGTAGTATCAGAGGAACCAACACACAGCATGACTAACACCACGATCAAGAGCAGTTACCCTGCTATTCCATGCCCACACTTTGGAAAGTCTCATCAGTTGACTCACCTGAGTACAGACAGAGACTGAAGATTGCAGCACTAGTAGTGAGGACCAAGAAAGTATAAACAAGGGAGGCACAGGCGCGCTCACAGGACTGCTTTGAATTAGTGGACTGAACTGTATTTAGTGATTCATCTTCAAGTCTGAATGGATATTCCGCAGCTGTCACTAACTTCATTAAAACCTGTGTGGATGAGTGTGTGTCTACAAGAAGATACTGTACATATCAAAATCAAAAGCCCGTGGATGAACCGGGAGATTTGTAGTCTGCTGAGGGCTAGATCTGTGGCATTTAAGTCTGGCGACCCAGGTCTGTATAAGAAAACCAGATATGTCTTGCGGAAGGCTATTTCAAGGTTGAAGAGACAATTCTGAGCAAGGTTGAAGGCGATATCAGATGCACGTCAATTCTGGCAGGATTTGCAGGACAAAGCAAAACGCAACAGCATGAATGACAGAGATGCTTCACTCCCAGACAACTCAAGGCCTTTTATCCTCACTTTTAACGGGAGAATAAAACCATGGCTATGAGGATCCCTGTAGTACCCGGTGACCCTGTGATTTCTGTCTCAGAGGCAGACGTCAGGCTATCTTTCAGGAGGATGAACCCTCACAAGGCGGCAGGCCCTGATGGACTATCTGGTAAGGCTCTGAAAATTTGTGCCAGCCAGCTGGCAGGAGTGTTCAAAGACATTTTCAATCTCACAGTGCTGCAGTTGGAAGTTCCCACCTGCTTCAAAAGGACAACAATTATACCAGTGAGGACCATCTGGTATTTGGGGGGCTACTGCACAGGATCAAAGTAAGCAGCAGAAAATTGTAAAATTATTCAGCTCCATCATGGGTTCTAGCCTCCATAATATCCAAGACATTTTCAAAGAGCGGTGCCTCAAAGATGTGGCATCCGTCATTAAGGACTCCTGCCTCCCAGGATGTTCCCTCTTCTCATTGTTACCATCAGGAATGAGGTACAGAAGCCTGAAGGCACACACTCAGCGAATCAAGAACAGCTTCTTTCCCTCGGCCATCCAAGTTCTGAATGGACATTGAACCTGTGAACACGACCTCGCTACCTTTTCTATTTCTGTTTTTGCACTACTTACTTAATTTAACTATTCGATATACATATATATACTCTCTGTAATTGATAGTTTTTTTAATCTATCTTATCATGTATTGCATTGTACTGCTACCGCAAAGTTAACAAATTTCATGACATAGGCTGGTGATAGTAAACCTGATTCTGATTCTTCCACTACACCCCCAATCTTGGTGTCCTCTGCAAATCTGGTGATCCAGTTAACTACATTGTCATCCAGATCATTGACATAGATGACAAACAACAACGGACCCAGCACCGATTCCTGCAGCACTCCACTAGTCACAGGCCTCCATTCAGAAAGGCAACCACCTACTACCACTCTCTGGCTTCTCCCACAAAGCCAATGCCTCATCTAACTTACTACCTCATCTCGAATGCTGAGCAACTGAACCTTCTTGAACAACTTCCCATGTGGACCTTGTCAGATGCCTTGTTGAAGTCTGTGTAGACAATGTCCACTGCCTTGCCTTCATAAACTTTCCCAGTAGCTTTCTCAAAAAACCCTGAAAGATTGGTTAGACCCGACCTACCATGCATGAAGCCATGCTGACTATCCCTAATCAGTCATATCTATCCAAATACTCATACATCTGGTCCCTGAGAATACTTTCCCACTACTGATGTCAGGCTCACCACCTATAATTTCCTGGTTTACTTTTTAAACGCCTTTCTTAAGCAACAGAACAACGTTAGCTGTCCTCCAATCCTCCGGTACCCCACCTATCGCTAAGGATGATTTAAATATCTCATGCCAGGGCCCCTGAAATTTCTGCATTTGCCTCCCGCAGGGTCCAAGGGAACACTTTGTCAGGCTGTGAGAATTTATCCACCTTGATTTGCCTCAAGACAGCAAACACCTAATGTGTATAGTGTCATGACCTCACTGCTGCTTTGCTTCACTTATATATACTCTGTATCTGTCTCCTGAGTAAATACAGATGCAAAAAATCCACTTAAGATCTCCCCCATCACTTTTGGCTCCATGCATAGATTAGCATTCTGATCTTCCATTGGACCAATTTTGTCCCTTGCAATCCTTTTACTCCTAACATATCTGTAGGTGGCTCTGCTGAAAGTGAGTGACTACTTACTGAAGGCTACCAAAACAAGGAATTCAACTAAATACTTTATTAATAATACTTTTTCTGTAAAAAGAGTTATTAATAAGGTGAACAATCACCTCAAATAATGGAGAGGTGAACAAAAGCGAGGCTGAGTTGAGGGTTGCAGCGTGAGGCTGCAACGCGGTCAGAGAAAGTCGAGGCACTTCAAGACAAGGTTGGGGCGAGAAGAGTGGAACAAGGCTGGAGTGGAGGAGAGGCAAACTTGAGATAGACTAACTAAACCGAGCGAGGGCTGCTTTGGACAGTGGTCTGCTTCAGCTGCTCGGGGCTCCATGTCTGTGGGCTCCATGACGTCTACTCCACTATGTGCTGAACTAAGGGTAAGGCTGAGGGTGTGATCTGCTCTGGTTATTCCAGGCTCCATGTCTGGGGACTCACTTTCTTTCTAAATGCTATTTGCATATTTTTATTACTTACATGATTTGTTTTTCTTCTCTCTGCACATTGGGTGTTTCTCGGTCTTCTTTTATGGGTTCTTTTGGGTTTCTTTGTTTTGTGCCTCCTGATTTCTTTCTTAAGTGTTCTCTTGCTTTTCTCCATAACTACCTCATTTGCTTCCACCTGTCGATACCTGCTATGCACCTCCTCTTTTTTCTCAATCAGGGCTTCAATATCTCTTGAAAACCAAGGTTCCCTAAACATGTTATCTTTACCTTTTATTCCAACAGGCACATACAAGCTTTGTACTGTCAACATTTCACTTTTGAAGGCCTCCCATTTACAAAGTACATCTTTACCGTAAACAGCCTGTCCCAATCTACGCTTGCCAGATTCTTTCTGATACCATCAAAACTGGCCTTTCTCCAATCTAGAATCTCACCTCAAGGGCCAGACCTATCCTTTTCTATATTTACTTTGAACTTAATGGCATTATGATCACTACATTATGACTGGCATTATGTTCCCTCCTTCAACTTCGGTCACCTGCCCTGTCTCATTCCCTAATACCAATACATGGATCGCACATTCTCTCTCATTGGGACTTCTAGGTACTGATTAAGGAAACCTTCCTAATCACATTTGACAACCTCTATCCTATATAGTCCTTTTACAATATGGGAGTCCCAGTCAATATGTGGAAACTTAAAATCACTTACAATGACAACATAATGTTTCTTGCAACAGTCTGTGATCTCTCTACAAATTTGTTGCTCTAAATCATTTGGACTGTTGGGTGCTCTATAATATAGCCCTATTAATGTTGTCATATCTTTCTTATTCCTCAGCTCCACCCATAAATCCTCACTAGATGAGTTCTCCAGTCTGTTGTGACATAGCACTGCCATGACATTTTCCCTGACTAATAATGCCACCACTCCAACTTTAATTCCTCCTGCTCTGTCATGTCAAAAACAATGGAACCCCAGAATACTGAGCTGCCATTCCTGCCCCTCCTGCAACCAAATCTCATGAATGGCTACGATGTCATAATTCTAGGTGCTGATCTATGACCTGAGGTCATTTGGCTTTCCAACAATACTTCTTCCATTGAAATATATGCAGCTCAGGACATTATTCACACATGCTCAACTTTTTGATTCCTGACTTTGTCTGGGGTCTTCGCAACAACTGTCTCTACAACCTCTCCACTATCTGATCTAACACTTTGATTCCTATCCCAATGCAACTGTAGTTTAACCAACCCCCCACCCCCTCCCCTGTGCAGTACTAGCAAAGCTTCCCAGTAAGATATCAGTCTCCCTCCAGTCCAGGTGCAAACAGTCTCTTCTGTACAGGTTCCCTGGAAGACAGCCCAATGATCCATAAATCTGATGCCCTCCCTGCTACACCAATTCTTTCATCACATGTTAAACTGTATGATATCCCTATTTATGGCCTCATTAGCATGTAGCACAAGCAGCAATCCTGAGACACGATGCTGGAGGTCCTGCCCTTTTAATTTAGCACCTAACTCCCTGAACTCTCTTTGCAAAATTTCATCACTCTTCCTACCTATATGGACCACAACACCTGGCTGCTCACCCTCCCACTTAAGAATGCTGAGAACTTGATCAGAAATGTCCTGGATCCTGGCACCCAGGGGGCAAAATACCATCTGGAAATCTCATTGTTGTCCACAGAACCTCCTTTCTGTTCCCCTAACTAACAAATCCCATATCACCACAGTATGTCTCTTCTCTCCACTTCCCATCTGAGGCACAGAGTCAGCCTCAGTCCCAGACACCTAACCATCGTGACTTTCTTCTGCTAGGTCATTCCACCCCCCCCCCCCCCACAAGAGTATCCAAAGTGGTATACCTGGTGTTGTGGGGGATGGCCACAGGGGTATTCTGCACTGGCTCCTTAATCCCTTTCCCCTTCCTGACTGTCAGCCAGTTTCCTGCAGCCTGCACCTTGGGTGTAACTACTTCTCTGTATGTCCTATCTTTCACCCTTTCAGCCTCCCGAATGATCAGGAGTTCATCCAGTTCCAGCTCCAACTCATTAAAACGGAGTCTTGGAGCTGCAGCTGGACGCACTTCTCTCAGGTGTGTTCATCAGGATACTGGAGGGCTCCCTGCCTTCTCACGTCCTACATCACACAAGTGGAGCATTCAACTATCCTGCTTGGTATCTCTACTGGTCAAAATGTGCAAATAGAAAGAAGGAAAACAATAAATAAACAGGGGTAAAATCTATCAACAGCTTTTTTGCCTTCTCGACTTCCTAGCCGGAAGACTACATATGTGCTCCTCACTGACAATCAACATTGGTGCACCTCAAGGAAATGTACATAGCCACTGCTCTACTCTCCCTCTACCATGACTGAGTGGCTAGGTATAGCTCAAACGCTATCTATAAATTTGTTCATGATACAACCATTGTTGGTAGAATCCCCCTTAACAATAAGTACTCCATTTTGAGTGCTTTTGGGGACGGACAGCCTACCTGGGGGAAGCAACAGCGACCATGCCTCTGGCACTGAGTCTAGCTCTGTGGCTCAGAAGGGTAGGGAATGGAAGAGGAGGGCAGCGGTAATAGGGGACTCTATAGTTAGGGGAACAGATAGGCGATCCTGTGGACGTGAAAAAGAAACAAGGATGGTAGCGTGTCCAGAATATCCTGAAATGGGAGGGTGAGCAGCCAGAGATCGTGGTACATATTGGTACCAATGACATAGGTGGAAAAAGGGTGGAGGTCCTGAAAGCAGAATACAAGGAATTAGGAAGGAAGCTGAGAAGCAGGGCCTCAAAGGTAGTAATCTCAGGATTGCTGTCCATGTCACGCAACAGTGAGTATAGAAATAGAGTGAGGTGGAGGATAAATGTGTGCTGAGGGATTAGAGCAGGGGGCAGAGATTCAGATTTCTGGATCATTGGGACCTCTTCTGGGGCAGGTGTGACCTATACAAAAAGGAAGGGTTGCACTTGAATCTGAGGGGGACCAATATCCTAGTGGGGAGGTTTATTTTTTTCAAAAATTTACTGAAAAACTTTTTCACACAGAGGGTTGTGGTTCTGTGGAATGCTCTGCCTCAGAAGGCAGTAGAGGCCAATTCTCTGGATTCTTTCAAAAAAGAGTTAGATAGAGATCTTAAAGATAGCGGAGTGAAGGGATATGGGGAGAAGGCAGGAAAAGGGTACTGATTGTGGATGATCAGCCATGATCACAGTGAATGGTGGTGCTGGCTCGAAGGGCTGAGTGGCCTACTCCTGCACCTATTGTCTATTTACGGATGCTATTGGGGAGGGTTTAAACTAGATTTGCAGGGGTTGGGAATTGAAGTGAAGATGCAGAGGATGGGGAGGTTGGAGCACAAGTAGAGGCAGCTTGTAAGGAGTTTGTGAGGAAGGACAGGCAGATGTTAGAGCAAAGATGCACTCAGCCAGATGGTTTGAGATGTGTCTATTTTAATGCAAGGGGTATCATAAACTGGACGGATGAAAGAGCATTGATCCATACGTGGAACTGTGATGTTGTCGACATTACAGAGACTTGGATGTCTCAGGGGTAGGAATGGCTGCTGAGTATGCCAGGCTTTAGATGTTCCAAAAAGAACAGAGAGGGAGGCAAATGAGGGGGGGTGTGGCATTGCTAATTAAGGACAGTATCACAGCTGCAGTAAAGGAGCAAGTCATGGAAGGATTGTTTACTGAGTCAGTGTGGGTTGAAGTCAGAAACAGGAAAGGGACAATAACTCTACTGGGTGTTTTTACAGACATCCCCCACCCAATAGTAACAGGGATATCAAGGAGCAGATAAGGAAGCAGATTCTAGAATGGTGCCATAATAGTAGGGTTGTTGCAATGGGAGATTTTAACTTTCCTAATATTGAATGGCATCTCCTTAGTGCAAGGGGTTTAGATGGGGTGGAGTTTGTTAGGTGTGTTCTGGAAGGTTTCCTGACTCAATATGTAGATAATCCAACTTGAGGAGAGGCTGTACTTGATCTGGTATTGAGAAATGAATCTGGTCAGGCGTCAGATCTGTTGGAGGGAGAGCTTTTGTAGGTAGTGACCACAACTCTATCTCCTTCACCATAGCGCTGGAGATAGATAGGAGCAGACAATTTGGGAAAGCATTAAATGGGGTAGGGGGAAATATGATGCTATTAAGCAGGAACTTGGGAGCATAAAGTGACAGCAGACGTTCTCAGGGAAATGCATGGCAGAAATGTAGCAAATATTCAGGGAATATTTGCATCGAGTTCTGAATAGGTATGTTCTATTAAGGCAGGGAAAGGATGGTAGAGTTAAAGAACCATGGTGTACAAAGTATGTAGAAAATCTAGTTAAGAAGAAAAGAAAAGATTACAAAACATTCAAGGAACTAGTTACTGTTAGAGCTCTAGAAAATTACAAGGTCGCTAGGAAGGAGCTTAAGAATAGAATTAGGAGAGCCAGAAGGGGCCATGAGAAGGCCTTGGCAAGCAGGATTAAGGAAAACCCCAAGGCATTTTACAAGTATGTGAAGAGCAAGAGGATGAGCCGTGTGAGAATAGGACCAATCAGGTGCGATAGTGGAAACGTGCATGGAGTCGGAGGAGGTAGCGGAGGTACTTAATGAATACTTTGCTTCCGTATTCACCAAGGTAAAAGACCTTGGCAATTGCGGGGATGACTTACAGTGGACTGAAATTGTTGAACATATGGACATTAAGAAAGAGGATGTGCAGGAGCTTTTGAAAAGCGTTAAGTTAGATAAGTCACCGCAACCGGATGAGACATACCCCAGGCTACTGTGGGAAGCGAGGGAGGAGATTGCTGAGCCTCTTTTGATGACCTTTGTGTCTCAACAGGGACGGTAGAATGTACCAGAGGATTGGAGGGTTGCAAATGTTGTTCCCTTATTCCAGAAAGGGAGTAGAGATAACCAAGGAAATTATAGACCAGTGAATCTGACTTCAATGGTGGGCAAGTTGTTGGAGAAGATCCTGAGAGACAGGATCTGTGAGCATTTGGAAAGACGTAATCTGATTAGGGATAATCAGCATGGCTTTGTCAAGAGCAGGTCTTGCCTTACACACCTGATTGAATTCTTTGAGGATGTAATAAAACACATTGATGTAAGTAGAGCAGTGGATGTAGTGTATATGGAGCTGAGTAAGGCATTTGATAAGGATCCCCATGCAAGGCTCCTTCAAAAAGGAAGGAGGCATGGGATCCAAGGGCTTTTCTTTGTGGATCCAGAACTGGCTTGCCCACAGAAGGCAATGTGTGATTGTAGGTGGTTCATATTCTGCAAGGAGGTCAATGACCAGTGGTGTTCTGCAGGGATCTGTTCTGGGACCCCTCCTCTTTGTGATTTTTATAAATGAACTGGATGAGGAAGTGGAGGGATTGGTTAGTAAGTTTGCTGATGACACAGAGGTTGGGGGTGTTGTGGATAGTCTGGAGGGTTGTCAAAGGTTACAGCGGGACATTGATAGGATGCAGAACTGGGCCAAGAAGTGGCAAATGGACTTCAATCCAGATAACTGTGAAGTGGTTCATTTTGGTAGGTCCAATTTGAAGACAGAATATAATATAAATGGTTAGAGTCTTGTCAGTGTGGAGGATTTGAGAGATCTTAGGGTCCGTGTAGATAGGACACTCAAAGCTGCTGCGTAGGTTGACAGTGTTGTTAAGAAGGCATATGGTGTGTAGGCATTCATCACCCATGGGAGTGAGTTCAAGAGCCGTGAGGTAATGTTACACCTATATAAGACCTTGGTCAGACCCCTCTTGGAGTACTGTGTTCAGTTCTGTTCACCTCACTACAGGAAGGATGTGGATACTATAGAGAGACTGCAGAGGAGATTTACAAGGATATTGCCTGGATTAGAGGGCATAATTTATGACAATAGGTTGAGCATACTTGGCCTTTTCTCTTTGGAGCAACAGAGGATGAGATGTGTTCCGATAGAGGTGTATAAGATGATGAGGGGCATTGATCATGTGAATAGCCAGAGGCTTTTTCCCAGGGCTGAAATGGTTAACACGAGGGGGCATAGCTTTAAGGTGCTAGGAAATAGGTACCGAGAGGTGGTCAGGGGTAAGTTTTTCACACAGAGAGTGGTGGGTGTAAGGAATGCATTGTCGTGGGTGGTGGTGGAAGCAGATATAATAGGGTCTTTTAAGAGCCTCTAAGATAACTACATAGAGCTTAGAAAAAAACAGGCTCTGTGCTAGGGAAATTCTAGGCAGTCTCTAGAGTAGGTTACAGGGTTGGCACAGCATTGTGGGCCAAAGGGCCTTTAATGCGCTGTAAATTTCTATGTTCTATGTTTTGTGTTCTAATCCCAGATAGAGATGAGAGGGCATACAGGAGCAAGATATACCAGCTAGTTGAGTAGTATCGCAGCAATAAACTTGCACTCAACGTCAGTAAGACGAAAGAGCTGATTGTGGACTTCAGGAAAGGTAAGATGAGGGAACATGAGCCAATCCTCATAGAGGGATAAGAAGTGGAGAGAGTGAGCAATTTCATGTTCCTGGGTGTTAAGATTTCTGAGGATCTAACCCACCCCCAACATATCAATGCAGCTATAAAGAAGACAGGACACCGGCTATACTTCATCAAGAGCTTGAAAAGATTTGGTTTGTCAACTAAAACATGGAATAACTTCTATAGATGTACAGTGAAGAGCAGTCTGACAGGCTACATCACTGTCTGGTATGGGGGAGGGGAGGGGCTACTGCATATGACCAAAAGAAGCTACAGAAAGTTGTAAAATTAGTCAGCTCCATCTTGGGTACTAGTCTCCATAGTATCCAACACATATTCGAGGAGCAGTGTGTCAGAAAGGCAACGTCTATTATTAAAGATCTCCATCACCCAGGGCATGCCCTCTTCTCATTGTTACCATCAGGAAGTAGATACAGAAGCCTAAATGCACACACTCAGTGAATCAGCAACAGCTTCTTCCCCTCTGCCGTACGATTTCTAAATGGACATTGAACCCATGAATACTACCTCACTTTACCTCAAAGTGCTAAAGCTTCAGAATCCCCACTCTAACAACACCCTTTCTGACAAAAGCCCTCTGCTTGCCCCTGCTTTATTTTAATTTGCCCATCCTAATTTGCCTCAAGACAGCAGGCATCTCCTCCTCTGTCTATGACCTCGCTGCTGCATTGCCTCATATCTGTAGACTCTGTGTCCATTTCCCAAGTAAATGCAGATGCAAATAAATCCATTTAAGATTTCACCCATCTCTTTTGGCTCCATGCATAAATTAACACTTAGATCTTACAGAGGATCAATTTTGTCTCATACTATCCTTTTGCTCATAATATATCTGTAGAACCCCTTAAGATTCTTCTTCATCTTGTCTACTAATACAACCTCATGCCTTCTTTTAGCCCTCCTGAGTTCCATTCCTAAGTGTTTTCTTGTATTTATTATATTCCAACTACCTCATTTGATCCAATCTGTAATACCTGCTATGCATCATTTCCTTTTCCTTCAGGAGGGCTTCAATATATCTCTAAAGCCAAGGTTCCTTAAACCTGTTATCCTTGCCTTTTATTCAGTCAAGAACTTAAAGTACTAACTGTATTCTTAAAATTTCACTTTCTCCCACTTCCCAAGTATACCTTTGCCAGAAAACAACCTGTCCAAATCCACACTTGCCATATTCTTTCCAATACCATCAAAATTGGCCTTTTTCTAACTTAGAATCTTAACCTGAGGGCCAAATCTCCATAATTACCTTGAAACTAATGGCATTATGATCACTGGATGCAAAGTTTCCCCTACAAACTTTTGTCACCTGCCCTGTCTCATTCCCTAAAAGGAGATCTAGTATCATGTTCTCTCTGGTTGGGACTTCTACATATGGATGAAGGAAGCTTTCCTGAGCACATTTGACAAACTCTCTCCCATGCAGCCCTCTTACAGAAGGGGAGTCCCAGTCAATATGTGGAAAGTTAAAAATCAGCTACTATCACAAAATTTCTTGTAGCAGCCTGTGATCTCTCTCCAAAGTTGCCCTTCTAAATCCCATGGACTGTTGGATAGTTGATAATATAATCCCATTAACGTGGTCATGACTTTCTCATTCCTCAGTACTACACATAAAGCCTCGCTTCATGAGTTCTCCTGTCATGAAGTTATCACATAAAACTATCTGGCCACCATATTTTAAGGACTTGGTTTGATCTTCAAATTATTAGTAGCATCATCACATTCTCATGCTCCTATATTTGGATGTATTTGTAATTCTTTCACAGAAATATAGAGCAATTTTGTTCCACAAGCTACATGCATTTTGTATTACAAAGTTCCTTGCAGCAATGCTTCAAGTTTAGAACTTCTGCTTTAAGACTTCCCTCCACAATGGAGGATGGCACTTTTAAAATCACACTTCTCACAAGCTAGGAATTTTTGTTTGGAGTGTAGGAGATTTGAGAGGTGACGTGATAGAGGTATATATGATCATAATAGGTTTAAATGGATAGGCAACTTTGTAAATATTGGGTATCTGTTGCACATTGGATGCTCATGATTTCCAAAATTGAATGGTAGGATTCTTAGCAGTGTGGAGGAACAGAGAGATCCTGTGGTCTACATCCATAGATCCCTCAGAGGTGATAGGGTGGTTAAGAAGGTATATAGTGTGTTGACATTCATTGGTTGGGTGATTGAGTTCAAGAGCCATGAGGTAATGTTGTAGCTCTATAAAGCTCTGGTTAAACCATACTTAGAGTACCGTCTTCAGTTCTGTTTGCCTTGTTATAGGAAGGATGTGCAAGCTTTAGAGAGGGTACAGATGAGATACACTAGTATGCTACCCAGATTAGAGAGCAAATCTTATGAGAAAAGGTCGAGTGAGCTAGTGCTTTTTTTCTCTTTGTAGTGAAAGAGAATGGGAGGCGACTTGATAGAAGTGCATGTGATGATAATAGGTATAGATAGAGTGGACAGTCATCACCTTTCTTTCCAGATCGGTAATGGTTAATAAGAGAGGGCATACTTTTAATATGATTGGAGGGAAGTATAGGGAGGAATGTCAGAGGAAGGTTTTTAACACAGAGTGGTAAGTGGATGGATCACACTGCCAAGGTGGTGGTAGAGGCAGATACATTCGGAAAATTTAAGAGTTTCTTAGAAAAGCACACGAATGGAAGAAAAATGGAGGCCTAAGTGGGAGGAAAGATTGATCGTGGAGTAAGTTAAAAGATCAGCAAAATATTGTGGGCCAAGTAGCCTATCATGTGCTGTACCGTTCTATACTCTAAAGCTTGGAAGTGCAATACTTTGAACATGAAGACAATGCTTCCTTGGCTCTCAAAAGCAGTTGGCAAGGGTTTCCCATACAATGCCAATTTAGCCTGCATTTCTCTTTGGGTCTACAATGACTGTTCCTGAGCTGTCATTAGTGGTGGGGTACCCTGCTGACAGATATATCATAACAAATTCTCAGAGCACTGATTATCCCACCATGAAGCCAAGCTTGAGCAAGAAAAAATGATGGGTAAATGAATCTGCCCTCTGTAAACAAGGATCGAAGCTGCAAATATCACAAAGTAAAACTGGTTTTCAAACTGTTATAAGTCAAGTGAAGCATTTTTGAAATTCAAATAAACTTAACAATTATATTAATTAAACATCCAAGACACTTGGAAGATAATACTGATTCGTAAAGTTATAGAATCATAAAGTCATAAAACACTACAACAAAGGAACAGACCCTTTAGCCCATCTAGTCTTTGCTGCACCCTTAATTTGCCTAGTCCTAATGCCCTTCATAACCCTCCCATCCATATACCTATCCAAATTTCTCTTAAATGTTGAAGTTGAACCCACATCCACCACTTGTGCTGGCAGTTCATTCCACACTTTCACCACCCTCTGACTGAAGAAATTTCTCCTTGTGTTCCCCTTAAACATTTTACCTTTTCCTCTTAACCCATAACCTCTACTTATAGTCTCACCAAACCTCAGTGGAAAAAGTCTGCTTGCATTTACCATATCTATACCACTCAATTTCGTATACTTTTATCAATTCTCCCCTCAATCTTCTACCCTCTAGGGAACAAAGTTCTAACCTATTCTACCTTACCCTATAGCACAAACCCTTCAGTACCACAAAATCCTTAGCAGCTTGCAAATAAGATGTAAATCATATTTACATTTTTCCTGTAGGTATGTGACCAAAACTGCGCACATTACTCCAAATTAGGCCTCACCAGCGTCTTGCACGATATATTCCAACTCTCGTACTCAGTACATTGATCTATGAAAGCCAATGAGGTAAAAGCTTTCTATACAGCCCTACCCATTTGTGACACCACTCTCAAGGAAATATGGATCTTTATTCCTAGATCCCTCTGTTCTATTGCACAACCATTCACTGTGTAAGACCTACCTTGGTTGGTCCTCCCAAAGCGCAACACCTCAAATAAATTCCACCTGCCTTGTCTCAGGCCATTTTCCCAGCTGGTTCAGATCACACCTCAATTATTGATGGTCTTTCTTGCAGACATTATTTCACAATCTTGGTGTCATCCACAAATTTGCTGATCCAGTTTACCACATTTTTATCCAGATCATAGATATAGATGACAAACAACAACAGAGCCAGCACTGATCCCTGCACCACACCACTAGAGACAGGCCTCCAGTCAAAGAAGCAAACATCTACTACCATTCTTTGGCTTCTCTTGTGAAGCCAATCTCTAATCCAATGTACACTTGGCATGAATGCCAAGTGACTGAACTTTATTAACCTACCTCTCATGTGGGACCTTGTCAAAGGCCTTGCTAAAGTCTATGTAGGCAACATCTACGGCCTTGTCTTCATAAACTTTCATGTAACCTCCTCAAAAAAATACTATAAAATAGGTTACACATGACCTACCACAAACAAAGACCTGTTAACTGTCACTAATCAGCCCCTATCTATCCAAATATGCATACATCCAGTCCCTTAGAATAACATCCAATAACCTTCCCACTACTGATGTCAGGCTCACGGCCTATAATTTTCTGGCATATTCTTAGAGACTTCCCCAAGCAATGGAACAACATCAGCTGTCCTCCATCCTCCGGCACCACACCTATGGCTAAGGACATTTTACGTGTCTCTGCTAGGGCACTACAATTTCTTCACTAGCCTTACACAGGGTCCAAGGGAACACCTTGTCAGACCCTGGAGATTTATGCATCCTAATTTGCCTCAGGACAGCAAACACCTCCACCTCTGTGTTATGTATAGCATCCATGACTTCACTGCTGCTTTGCCTCACTTCTATAGATCCTGCGTCCATCTCCCAAATAAATACAGATGCAAAAAATCCACTTAAGATCTCCACCATCTTGTTTGGTTCCACACATAGATTACCAATCTAATCTTCCAGAGGATTAATTTTGTTCTTTGCAATCCTTTTGCTCTTAACATATCTGTAGAAGCCCTTAGGATTCTCCTTCACCTTGTCTGTTGGGATAACCTCATGCCTTCTTTTATCCTTCCTGATTTCTTTCTGAGGTGTTCTCTTGCATTTCTTATGCTCCATAACTACCTCATCTGTTCTTACCTGCTATGCACCTCCTTTGTTTTCTTAACCAGGGCCTCAATATATCTTGAAAACCAAGGTCCCCTAAACCTGTTATCCTTTTCTTTTATTCTGACAGAAACATACAGTACAAACTCTGTATTCTCAAAATTTCACTTTTGAAGGTCTCCTCACTTACCAAGTCCACCTTTGCCAGAAAGCAACCTGTTCAAACCACATTTGCCAGAGTCTTCCTGGTATCAACAAAATTGGCCTTTCTCCAATTTAGAATCTCAACCTGAGTACAAAACCAACCTTCTTCATAATTACTTGGAAACTAATGGCATTGTAATCACTAGGGGTAAAGTGTTCCCCTGCACAAACTTCTGTCACCTGCCCTGTCTCATTCACTAATAGGAGATCTGTCTATATTTTGGACTTCTATGTACTGATCAAGAAGACTTTCCTGAACACGTTTGACAAACGCTTTCCCATCCAGCCCTTTTACAGGATGGGAGTCCAAATCAATATGTGCAAAGTTAAAGTCACCTGCTATCTCAACATTTCTTGCAGCAGTCTGCAATCTCTACAAATTTGCTTCTCTAAATCACATGGATTTTTAATATAATGTATAATATAATCCCACTAGCATGGTTATGCCTTTCTTTATTTTCAGTTCTACACATGAAGCCTTGCCACACAAGCTCTCCAGTCTGGCCTGACTGAGCAATGCTGTGATATTTTCCGTGATTAGTAATGGCAACCCTTCCTCTTTAATCCCTCCCGCTCTATCACATCTAAAATAACAGAACCCTGGAACATTGAGCTGCCTACTGCAGCCAAACCACAAGAATGGTTGCAATGTCATAATTCCACATGCTGATCCTTTCCCTAAACTAATCTGCCTTCCCAACCATGCTCCTTCCATTGAAATGTAGGCAGCTCAGAACATAAGTCGCACCATGTTCAGTCTTTTGATTCCTGATTTTGTATATAGACTTAACATCCTTCACCACAACCACTCCACTATCTGTTCTGGTGCTCCGGTTCCCATCCCCTGTAGCACTAGTTTAAGCCCACTCCCCCCTTTGTGCAGCACTAGCAAACCTTCCCACTACGGTATTAGTCCCCTTCCAGTTCAAGTGCAAACTTTCCCTTCTGTTTAGTTTCCATCTTCCCTGGAAGAGAGCCCAATGTTCCAAAAATACAAAGCCCTCCTTCCTGCACCATCTCTTTAGCCACGTGTTAAACTGTATGATCTTCCTATTCCTGGCCTCACTGCAATGTGGCATAGATAGCATTCCTGAGATCACAAATCTGGAGTTCCTGTCATTTAACTTAGCACCTAAATCTATTAACTAAGTTTGTAGGAGTTATCACCCCTCCTACTCATGCCATTGCTACCAATATGGACCACAACCTCTGGCTGCTCACTGCACCCCCCCCCCCAAACTTAAGAATGCTGTGAACTCAATCCGGGACGTCCCTGACCCTGGCACCCAAGAAGTAACATACCATCTGGGAATTTTGTTCTCGTTCTCAGAACCTCCTGTCTATTTCCCCAACCAACGAATCTCCTATCACTACAGGTCACCTCTTCTTCCCACTTCCCTTCTGAACCACAGAGCCAGACCCAGTGCCAAGACCTGACCACTGTGACTTTCCTCTGTCAGGTCATTTCCCCTCCCGCCAACAGTACCCAAAGTGGTATACCTGTTGATCAGGCGAATGGCCACAGGGGTATTCTACACTTGCTATGAATCTCCTTTCCCCCTCCTGCCAATCACCCATTTACCTGTGTCCTGCACCTTGGGTGTAACTACATCCCAGTATGTCCTGTTTATCACCCCCTCAGCCTCCCAAATGATCCAGAGTTCCGGCTTCAACTCCTTAATGCGGTCTGTTGGAATCTGTCGCTGGGTGCATTTCTCGCAGTTGTAGTCATCAGGGACACTGGAGATCTCCCTGCCTTCCCACATCCTGCAAGAGGAGCATTCCACTATCCTGCCTGGCATCCCCATTGCTCTAATTGTGCAAAAAATAAAGAAAGAAATAATAAATAATGAGAAAATAATCTACCTATGGGCTAGACCTCTCCTCATCAAAGCATTTGCTCCCCACCTTAACACTAGCCCACTCATGCAATGGCCTCTCCCACAATGGCTGCTCCACCTAAACCTAACTTCTTTTTATTGGACTTTGCCACGTGCTTCTGCGCAATCCAAATGTCACCTTGGGAACTGTAGAGCACAAAATGTGCTGACTTCCCTCACTTGCTTCTTTTAATCTCTGTCACCGACTACACAATCCAATGCCTCCTCGGAAACTGTGGCGCGCAAAATGTGCCGACTGCTCTTGCTCATTTCTTTTAAATTCCCTTTCCATCTATGCAATCCAATGTCTTTTCAGGAACTGTGGCATGGAAAACCTCCCTCCTGGCACTTTGCAAATGGTACAAGTGTTACACCTGTCCCTACAACTCCTCCCATATTACCATTCAGGGCCCAAACAGTCCTTCCAGGTGAGGCAACACTTCACTTGTGAGTCTGTTGGGGTCACATACTGTGTTTGGTGTTGCCAGTGTGGCATATTATATATTGGCGAGACCCGACATAGATTAGGAGACCGCTTCGCCAAGCATCTACACTCCATCCACCAGAACAAGCAGGATCTCCCAGTGGCCACCCATTTTAATTCCACTTCCCATTCCCATCCTGATATGTCCATTCATGGCCTCCTCCACTGAAATGATAAGGCCACACTTAGGCTGGAGAAATAACACCTTATATTCCATTTGGGTAGCCTCCAACCTGATGGTATGAACATCAATTTCTCAGACTTCCACTAGAGCCTCCCCCCACCCCACTTCATCATTTCCCATCCCCTTTTCCCTCTCTCATGTTATCTCCTTGCCTGCCTATCGCCTCCCTCTAGTACTCCTCACTCCCTTCCATTTTCTTTCCTCCATGGCCTTCTGTCTCTTTCACCAATCAACTTCCTAGCTCTTTGCTTCATCCTTCCCCTCCAAGTCTCACCTGTCATCTGGTATTTTTCTCTCCTCTCTCTCCATCTTTCAAATCTACTCCTCAAATTTTTTCCTCCAGTCTTGCCGAAGGGTTTCAGCCCGAAATGTCAACTGAGCTTTTTCCATAGATGCTGTCTGGCCTGCTGAGTTCCTCCAGCATTTTGTGTGTGCTGCTCGGATTTCCAGCATCTGCAGATTTTCTCTTGTTTGTGCGTGGAAAAATTTATTGTGATACAATACAGTATGTAATACACGATGCAATTACTTTTTTCTAATATGAGAGTCATGATATTTCTCTTTCTTTCAATTTTAAATCATTCTCTTTGAATTCCAGCAGACAAGGATTTGAAACATTCCATTGAATTATTTTCATTTTCTATTTTAATGAAGTTGCTAACTAGTTCAATTGAACGATTTAATAAAATTGTGCAAAAAAGAATGTATGGCTTTAAGAGGTTTAAAGGATTTTCACTGACATTCATAAAGCCTAACATCAAGCTCTGTTTGTGTGTAAAGAAAAAGCAATTGCAGTTGCTCTTAGCATTTATGTAAATCTGAAATACCTTCTCGATCTCAGCCGTCTGGCTGAGTTTTGGGAACCGGCCACCATTTTGCAGTAGAATGTTTCACTTTAATTACAACATCAAGCAGCTTCATTCACTGAGGAATTTCAATCCCAAACAGCTGCTTCCGAATCCCCCAAATATGCGTTAATTTGAAGTTAATTGCAGTAAGTGTAAATTAAGTAAAAGCAGAGTTATAGTAACATTACATCTAAATTATATAACAATAGAGACACTCTGCTTCTTTCACTGTGTCACATGAATGCAATTTTGTTAAACTGTCTTCTGAATATTCTGATGCTTTGTGTCGAGCATAGTTCCAAGTGTCCTAAGAAAGTAAAACTGTATTTATAATTTGTTGGCTGTTTCTCCCCAAAAGCCACAAAGGATGGAGTGATAAATGTATGTCACACCAGATAGGAGACAAGGGCTCGAATCCAAATGAAGAAAACTTATTTGAAAAGGATGCTTCATGCTTGGAATGCCAATTGCTGCAAACTGTAGATAAAAATAGTTAAATTGTGAATCCCTACATACAAATTTAATCATTATTCAGAAATTCAATCTAACTTATACTTGGAAACAAAGGTATGATTTTCAGAACTGGCTTTGCTCTGTGTGAAAACAGAGAACATAAAGGCACATTTATGAAGTGTTTTACCATTAACAATAGTTCAATGGACATAATCCGGACAGTCATAGTGAAATAACTATATGTGAATTTACTCAATCTATTGCACAAAACACACCTTTTCAACAATAACACAGTTACAGGAAAATTTTGGGGCATATTATTATCACGTACAGAGATAAATCTGTCCATAAATCACTTTTTGTTAATATTTCTGGCACGTAAATACTGCAAAGTTACAGGTAAAGCTCCAAGGGAGCTTCAGGGATGTCTGTTGTTATTGATTGGTGTATGGCATGTTCTTAAAGAATCAAAATTCTTTCATTCAGGGAAAAGGAGGATATATTGTATACAATATATGAATATATTATTTTATTTTTATATATATAGACATTCTCATTCTCTCTCTCAACTGGTGCTGCTGTTTCATGTCAAATCCAGTATACATGTAAGAATCATTCTTCTAATATCAAAGTTTGATATTAATGCAATAACTCCAGTCTCAAGTGATTTAGGGCACTCTGTTTCAGTCTTTCAGTTATTGCAGAGTATTTAAGTGGAAGGTAAATACAGCTGTTCCTTTCTGAAATAAGTTGAACTAGGAATTGGTCTACCCTATACATAGTACTGTGATTGTGTAATAGAAGCAATCTTCCTGCTGATCTCCGGTGAGATCTCAAAGACAAAAGCAATGAAACATCATTGAAGTATGTCTACTTCTGCAAGGAAAGAATTGCAACAGTCAATCTGCATGTTCCATGAAGAAAACCTAACAATTGAGCAAGCTTTTTGTTTCAGTATTCAGATCATGGAGAAATATTCTCCCGAATTCTGCGAGATCCTTGCTATGTTTTCTTTTTCAGTTTAGGTCAGGAGTCACAGAATCAAGATACAGTAATTGAAGTGATCCATTTGACCATCAAGTTGGTGCCAGTTCATAGTCAGTGAGTTTTCTACACTCACTGGCCACTTTATTAGGTACACCAGCTTTTTAATGCAAATATCTAATCAGACAATCATGTGGCAGCAACTCAGTGCATAAAAGCATGCAGACGTGATCAAGGGGTTTACTTGTTGTTCAGACCAAACATCAGAATGGGGGAGAAATGTGATCTAAGTGACTTTGACCATGGAATGATTGTTGTTCCCAGAGAGCTTGATTTGAACATTTCAGAAACTGCTGATCTCCTGGGATCACACAACAGTCTCCAGAGTATACCGAGAATGATGTGTAAAAAAAAATAAATAAATTCAGTGAGTACCAGTTTTGTGTGCAAAAAATGCCTTGTTAATGACGGGAATGTGACAGTAACTCAAATAACCACACATTATAACAGCAATGTGCAAAAGAGCATCTCTGAGGACACAACACATTGAACCCTGAAATGCCTTGGTTACAACGGCAGAAGACAACAAACATAAACTCAGTGGCGGACTTGTTAGCTACAGCAGGTGCTTAATAAAATGGCCACTGAGGGAAGTATGGAACTCTTGTGTTCCAACGCCTGTACCTGGTGCCCTGAAAGATGGAAGCAAATGTTCTAACACATTCTTCACAACTGACTACCTGGTCACCACTTTCAGTATGTATCTGTACCTCTTGATCTCTGGATAACTGTAATGCAGTTAAACAAGAACCTATCTCTACTGCCCCCAAATAATTTCATTTCAGGTAATTGTCCCACTCTTCTGAATCTGCCTTCACATCTACAGTACAGCTGGCAATGCACTCCAAAGTTTTTCAACATGTCACTTTTTCGGAATCAGAATCAGGTTTAATATCATAGACAGTCATGGTCCCGATGGTTAATTCCTCATTTTCTCCAAATTCCCTTTGATTGTGGCACATTTCCAACCGTTAATTTGCCATTTTCTCCTAATTTCCTTTGATGGTGGCACACTTGGTTTTCATCAAGACTTGCAGCATAAGAACCATGGCTTTGCATCCACTTAGTTGCCAGATCGTTGGTTTTGCTAATGTGTTAATTAACATTTCCCGGCCGCTTAGGACTGTGTGTTCTAAGTTTTGTTTCAGTAGGGGAGCAAACTTAGAGGAAGACCTCGGCTTAGGTACATCAAAAGCCTAGCCAGGTGGCTACACATCGAGGAAATGGAAGTCATCCAAAGAACGAGGGATAGATCTATTTGGAAAACCATGGTCACCAACATCTGCATCAGATATGAAACCTATACAGACAGACAGACCGAGATTTACCTGTGAAACTCAGTCCCTTCGTGTCAAGATAAGTACTCTTAAGTTTTGCTTCAGTTCCGAGGTTTACCTGTGTAACTCCATCTCTCAGTGCTAAGAGAAGTTTTGTCTGCTGCTTTTCTTTCTACACTCCGTGTCAAGATAGGTTCTGCCTGCCTCCTGCTTTCCTGCACTCCCACCTGTTTGCCGTTCAACGCTCACGCCCACATCTGCATCCTAACTCAATCTCTGTGTCTGTGTCCTACGTTTAGGTTCACCTCGTTCATTGCAACAGAATGACCTGGCTGCCATGTGCCCAGTGGACATGTATACCCTGCAACAAGCCCTGGCCAGCCAGGATTCCCTACTGGGACAGCACAACCAACTCCTCCGGGAGGTCATGGAGCGCCTCCGTTCCCTGACTGCTCACGTCACGCAGATCGGTGACCAGGTGGACCGTGTATCCACTCATTTTACTTACCCCACTCCTGGAACCCTGTCTAACCAGCCCAGTCAGCCTGTAGCAACAACCCCTACGTGTCAGCAACACCCTCGCCAAGAGAGCCTCACGTACCTGAACCAGAGCATGATGCTGGGGATTTGGGGAAGTACCGGGCCTTCCTCCTTCAGTGCTCCTTGGTGTTCGAACAGCAGTCGTCCATGTACTCCACAGATAAGTCAAAGATAGCTTATATCATGGGGTTGTTGCAGGGAAGTGCATTAGCGTGGGCCACAGCTGTTTGGGATAACCAACCAGATATCTGCTCTTCCTTTGCCACCTTTATCGCGGAAATGAGAAAGATCTTTGACCACTCTGTCTGTGGTAAAGAGGCCACCAAGCATCTACTCACTCTTTGCCAGGGCTCACGCAGTGTTGCCGGATATTCCTTGGGATTCTGGACGTTAGCAGCCGACTTCAGGTGGAACGCTGAGGCACTCCAAGGGGTATTTCGGAATGGTCTTAGCGACATGGTGAAAGACAAGTTGGCGGTAAGAGACTACACCGATATCCTGGATTCCCTGATCTCCCTAGCCATCAGGTTGGATGATCGCCTCCGAGAACACCATAGAAAAGGAACTGGTCATCCACCATCTTTGGCCACTCCTCGGCACTCATTACCGCCTCCCGCCAGAACAAGCCTCTCTCCTCCTCCTGCTCCTAGAGTAGCTCCTAGCCCAGCCGTTTCCACCGACCCGGGAGAGGAACCCATGCAGCTGGGATGGAACCAACTTTCCCCCGCTGAACGACTGCGGAGATTGAGAGCTAGTGAGTGTCTCTATTGCAGCCAGTCCGGCCACTTCCATGCTACCTGTTCCATTCGGCAAAGAGGGAAGGCACCAGTAGAAAGGGGACCCTGGTGAGCCAGACAACATTCCCTTCCGTTCCCCGACCCCAGATGCAGCTTTAAGCCACTTTGTGTTGCAAACAACAGTCCCTGCCTCTGTCAGCACTGGGGACTCCGGCGCTGAGGGAAACTTTTTGGATGAAAACTTAGCCTTCCAAGCCGGAATTCCTTGTGAGCCATTGAGTACCCCCTGGAAGCCCGGGCACTGGACGGTCGACTACTGGCCCGAGTCACACACTGCATAGAACCCCTGTCTCTCCTTCTCTCCGGAAACCATCAGGAACAGGTACAATTCAATTTAATTCCTTTCCTCAAGCCCCTATAGTTCTTGGTTATAACATAACCAGGAGGGAGATGAGTGGAAAACAGCTTTTAACACCCCCCTCGGTCATTTCAAATATCTGGTCACGCCATTCGGTCTCATCAATGCCCCCGCTGTCTTCCAAGTCTTGGTGAACGACGTCCTTAGGGATCTTATTAACCGTTTCATTTTTGTTTATTTGGACGACATCCTAATCTTCTACCGTATTCTTCAGGAGCACACCCACCATGTCCATCAGGTTCTTCGAGGCGTTTGGAGAACAAGCTATTCGTTAAGGCAGAATAATGCCAGTTCTGTCAGTTTCCTGGGGTACACCATTGACAGCGGGCAACTGAGAGCGGATCCTGAAAAGATCCGGGCGGTGGTGGAATGGCCAAAACCAATGATGCTCAAACAACTCCCGCGATTTCCAGGGTTCGCAAACTTCTACCATCGCTTCATCAGGGATTACAGCCGGATGGCAGCACCCCTCACTCGACTCACCTCTCCTGTGACCCCTTTTCACTGGGACCCCGAAGCGGACTCAGCCTTCTCGGAGCTGAGGAGGTGTTTCACCTCTGCTCCCATCCTGGCCCAACCTGATCCTTCTCGCCAATTCGTTGTGGAAGTCAACTCTTCCGACTCTGAGGTGGGAGCAGTCCTCTCCCAACGCTCCGGCCCAGACCAAAAGCTCCATTCCTGCGCCTTCTTCTTTTGCCGTCTATCCCCTGCCGAACGGAACTACAACGTAGGGAACCGGGAGTTACTGGCTGTCAAACTCGCCTTGGAGGAGTGGAGGCACTGGCTGGAGGGAGATGAACATCCATTCATTGTCTGGATGGGCCATAAGAACCTAGCATACATCTAAACCGCTAAACACCTGAATTCCCACCGAGCCCATTGGGCATTATTTTTTGGCCGTTTCAAATTCACCGCCACCTATCGTCCTGGTTACAAGAATGGGAAGCCAGATGCTCTCTCTCGTCAATACGTCTCCAAGGAGGGCCTTCCCAACCTCAAGACCATCCTTCCACCATCCTGTGTTGTGGCGGCCCCCACTTGGGAGATCGAATCCATAGTCAGAGAGGCCCAATGGACTCAACCTGACCCAGGCAATGGACACCCCCCCCCCCTCCCAATCGCCTCTTTGTGCCTGACTCTGTTCGGTCTCAGGTTCTCCGGTGGGGGCATAACTCTTGTTTCGGCTACCATCCCGGAATCAGTCGAACTCTCCATTCTGAAGTCACATTTCTGGTGGCTCACCATGGATGCTGACACTCGCTCCTTCAGTCTCTGCCTGTTCTGCCTGTGCCCGCGGAAAAACCTCCCATCAACCCCCTGCTGGGCTGCTTCATCCCTTACCTGTCCCTAGCCGCCCTTGGTCCCACGTTGCTCTGGATTTCATTACTGGACTACCCCCTTCACATGGTAATACTGCTGCACTCACCATACTGGACCGTTTCTCCAAAACCGTGCACTTCATAGCCCTTCCCAAACTCCCTACAGCCCGTGAAACAGTCAACCTCCCTGTCCATCACGTCTTCCACCTTCATGGAATTCCCTCTGACATTGTTTCTGACCGGGGCCCCCAATTCATCTCTCAAGTCCAGAGATCCTTCTGTCAAGCTCTTAGAGCCTCAGTAAACCTGTCTTCCAGTTTCCATCTGCAGACTAATGGTCAAACAGAACGAGCAAACCAGGATTTGGAAGCAGTACTGCGCTGCATAACCACCAACAACCTGTCATCCTGGAGCACCCATATCACTTGGGTGGAGTATACCCACAACTCCCTGGTCAGTACCACCACCAGAACGCCTCCCTTTGAATACTCCCTCGGTTATCAACCCCCTCTGTTTCCTGCCCATGAGGACGACATTGCTGTGCCTTCTGCTCAGGCTCATCTCTGCCAGTGCTGTAAGATTTGAAGGATGCACGTGCGGCCCTGCTCTGCTCAGCTGACCGCAACCGGAGGATGGTCGATCGCCATCGAATTCCTGCACTCTACTATCGGCCTGGTCAGAAGGTTTGGCTCTCTTCAAAAGACATCTCGCTCAAGGATGAACCCAAAAAACTCACCCCTCGTTACCTCGGACTATTCAAAATTGAGAGCATCATCAATCCCTCGGTGGTCAAACTCAAACTGCCCAGATCCATGCATATTCATCCCATGTTCCACATCTCCCAACTGAAACCCGTGTCTGTCAGCCCTTTGTGCCCTCCTGCTGAACTTCCTCCACCCACCTGAATCATTGACAACTACCCAGCTTACACCGTCCGGCGAATACTGGATGTGCGCCACTGAGGCAGGGGTCTCCAGTACCTGGTCGATTGAGAGGGATACGGTCCCAAGGAGCGCACCTAGATTCCCCGCTCCTTCATCTTGGACCCTTCCCTCATCCGAGATTTCCATCGAGACAATCTGGACAAGCCTGGTGGTTCGCCTGGAGGCTCCCATTGAGGGAGTACTGTCACGGTCCTGACCGTTAATTCTCCATTTTCTCCTAATTCCCTATTTCCTCCCAATTCCCTTTGACTGTGCCACGGTTCCAACCGTTAATTCCCCATTTTCTCCTAATTTCCTTTGATGGCAGCACACCTGGTTTTCATCAAGACCTGCAGCATAAGAACCCCAACTTTGCACCCACTAGTTACCAGATCGTTGGTTTTGCCAGTGTGGTAATTAACATTTCCCAGCCGCTTAGGATTGCGTGTTCTAAGTTTTGCTTCAGTACTGAGATTTACCTGTGAAACTCAGTCTCTCCGTGTCAAGATAAGTATTCTAAGTTTTATTTCAGCACCGAAGTTTACCTGTGTAACTCCGTCTTTCCGTGCAAGAAAAGTTTTGTCTGCCACTTTCCTTTCTACATTTCGTGTCAAGATAAGTTCTGCCTGCCTCCTGCTTTCCTGCACTCCCTCCTGTTTGCCGTTCAACACTCATGCCTGCAACTGCATCCTAATTCAATCTCAGTGCCTGTGTCCTGCATTTGGGTTCGACTCGTTCGTTGCAACATAGGCATGTGACATGAATTTTGTTTTGGTACTTCTGCAAACTTTCGTAATCCTATGTCTCTTTGTTCTTGGCCCTCCTTCCAGTGGGTACAGCTTCTTGCCATTTATTCTGTAGATAGCATTCATTTTGAGGGTCTCTATCTGAGCCCCTCACAACTTCCTCTGTTCCCAGGAAAAAAGTCCCAGCTGCTCCAGACTAACCAAAGAACTCAAGTCCCTCATCCCTGCATCATCCAATTAAACCTCTCCAGTACCTTCACTAACCTTAACCCTAATTTATAATACAGCTCCCAGACCTGGACACATTGCTCCAGTTGCGGTCAGATTAATATTTTGTAAAGGTTCATCATGACTTTCTTTCTTTTATATTTTGTCATGTCAGGAGGAGAGCAGACCATATGCATTTTAACAACTTCCTGTAACCTGCATTATGAACTACAAACATATTTTGTTATCTCTCTTGTGTACTCATCTTAGAATTATACCATCCCATTTATGTCATCTCTTTTCATTCTTCTATCCAAAATGCAATGTTTCATATTTCTCGGCAGCTGACTGGCTTCTCTATATCTTTTTGAAGTCTATTCCACATTCACTAGATCTCCAGGTTTTGTGCCACTTTACAGATTTGTACATCAAAGCCAAGTTATTTATATGTATTAAGAAAAGCAGTTATCTGAGTAGTGACTGCTGGGTATCTTCAAAGTTCATTTCCCCACACCATGAAAAAATCAGGTTGGAGGAACAACACCTTATATTCGGTCTGGGTAGCCTCCAACCTGATGGAATGAACATTGATTTCTCCAACTTCCGTTAATGTCCCTCCTTCCCTTCTTACTCCATCCCTATCTATCTATCTATCTATTTATTTATTTATTTTCTCTCTTTCCCTCTCACAATAACTCCTTGCCTGTTCTCCATCTTCCTCTGGTGCTCCCCTCTCCCTTTCTTCCTTCCAAGGCCTTTCGTCCCATGATACTCCCCCTTCTCCAGCCTTGTATCGCTTTTGCCAGTTAACTTCCCAGCTCTTGGCTTCATCCCTCCCCCTCCTGTTTTCTCCTATCATTTCAGGTCTCCCCCTCTCTCTCCCACTTTCAAATCTCTTAATATCTCTTTTTTCCGTTAGTCTTGATGAAGGGTCTCAACCTGAAACGTTGACTGTACTTCTTCCTATAGATGCTGCCTGGCCTGCTGCATTCACAAGCATTTTGTGTGTGTTGCCCTTACTACCTTGTTATTTCTAGCAACTTAGCCAATTGCTCTTGTTGCTTCAGTTCATTTCATTCCATGAGCTTCAATCAAGATGACAAGCTATTATGTGGTTCCATATCAAACATCTTTGGAAGTCTATTAACACTAAATTAATTGCAATTCTCCATTCAACCCTCCTTGCAACTTCATCAAAAAGCTCTGCAGTTAGTTAAACGTGATTTGCCTTTATCAAATCCATGCTGACTTTTTCTTATCAATCCACACTTGTCCAAATACCTGCTAATTCAGCCTTTGATTATTGCTTTTAGTATTTGCCCTATAACTGATGTTAAACTGGTTTGATTTTTGTTAAACAAAAGCCAGCTGAAGAGGAACTGCCACGCATTTGTAATGTAATTCTTCTGAAATGTTTAAATGTAAAGTTCAGGAATATTTTATTTTAGCATCTGTGGAATTATTTCTGACATTTAAAGAAATGGAATATAATGAGGAAAAAGTGCCAAGAATGTCCTTTGTATGTGCAGCTGCATGATCTTGGATATAAGCAAGTCTTCAGAGACAATGAGTCACTACAATCATCGTATATTCCCATTCAAGATGAAGCTAAAATGAGGCACATATTTATTCTTTAGTAAAACACATCTTTGGAGAGGTTTCATTTGAAAATTTTGATTCATTCTTGAAATTATTTATTTTTATATACATTGCCTGAAAGCCTTTTTTTTTGCTTTGCTTTCAAAGGTAAATATCCGTCTAGATGTTTCACTCACGATTTATTACAGAATATCTTGTTCTCATTTTGCGCTTTGGCATAGACAGCACAAAACTTAAAGAAAGCTCCTAACTTGTCCCCACATGACATGTAAACCTACACTTCTAAAGGCAGATTTCATTTACACTTCCTTCAGCCAGAATCTACTTTTAAAATGTATTTAAAATTTTGGTTTTGATTTTCAAAATTTAAAGCTTATATCAACATCACAAATAGAACATTAGTTAATTTTGATGAAGTTCTTCGGATGAGGAGCCCTGCAGAGTGAGTTACTAATCTTAATGGAAATTTAGGAGAAAATACAGGTATTGAGCAAGGGTGCATCACATGGGCTTTGAATCAAGTAATTAAACATCAATTTCACAAATTCATAGACATTGATCCTGTGGGCAGTGAAAATGTAACAGAACACTCTGCTGTTCTTGAAGAAAGAAACCTCAAATGATCGAACAAATCATTAAAGAGTAGATTTCACTTCTTTAATCATTGACTTCCATCAGGCAGTAACTCAATAAGTTTGATAACACCAATATCATTCAGTTGACCTGGCCACCAACCTCCCACAGACAGCAAGCAAAGAATTAAAGAGCCTCTGTCTTTTCACCAACGTTTTAAAATATTGTGGAGAATGAAATAGTAATTGGACATTCACCTGGGATCAGGTTAAAAGATGCAATTTCACAAATGTTTGAAATTTTAGGAAATTATTTTAAAAAGTATGTCACCCCACTTATATAAATTATGATAATACATTAGATGGTATTAGCATCAGAAAGGTCTTGATAATCAACAGTTAAGGAAGATTATGATATTAAAAATTCACTTACATTTTGTGGAACAATGTATAAAATTGTCAGGGTATTTTGTTGGACTGTGGTTCATAAAAGCTACGGTTCCTGTCAGTTTACTGATTTATGGAGATTACACTGGATAAGGCTGCAAATTGGAGCAACACACACAGAATGTTGACAGAACTCAATAGATCAGGCAGCATCTATGGAGGGAAATGAACAGTCAACTTTTCAGGCTGAACGCTATGTCATTCTTATGTGTTTTGATCCAGATTTCCAGCATTTGGATTCTCTGTTGTGCAAAATGGAAAAGCCTGGAATCACTATCAGCAATTTATGCATTTCTGTATTTAAGCATAGGTACATAATAGTAATGTTACTGCCAGATTTCATCCAATGTAACTTTGATTATCTCACCATTTATTTACACTGCACTTTACAAATACTATAGTAATTAATTTAGATCTTCCCTGTTAATACATATATTTTTAATCTAAAAGGTAGCTGAGCAAAGGAAACATAATAAACAATGCAGATGCTGGAAATCTGAAGCAACGCACAAAAAATGCTGAAGGTACTCAGCAGGTCAGGCAGCATCTATGGAGAGTAATGAACAGACCACATTTTGGGCCAAGACCCTTCAATAAATGACACCAATGGATTCATATGTGAAGTGCTGCCTCATTTGCAAGAACTGTTTAGGGCCCTGAATAGTGGTAAGGGAGTTGTTGTGAGGGGAGGTGTAGCACATGGCATGGTTGCAGGGATAATTCCCTGGAGATAGAGCAATGGGGAGGGGTGATCAGACAAGGAATTCATGGAGAGAATAATCCACTGGTGTCATTTATTGTATCTGGTGCTCCTAGTGTGGACTCCCCTTCACTGGTGAGAACAGATGCATTTCGGGGATCCTTTTTATAAGCTCTTTTACTCCATCTGCCATAACAGCCAGGCTTTCCTGGTAGCCAGCCATTTTAATTCCAATTCTCATTCCCACATTGACATTTTTGTCCATGACATCCACTACCACCAAGTTGAGGCTATTCAGATTAGAAGAACAACATCTCATATTCCGCCTTGATATCTCCAAACTGACAGAATCAGCATCAATTTCTTTTATTACTCCTCTGTCCACTCTCCACTTTTGTTTTCCTTTATATCCATGGCCCCATTACCCCATATCTTTCTCCTCTACCAATCTCTCAACCAGCCCAACACCCACATCTTCCCCCCTCTGGTTCCTCACTTCCTTCCCTTTACTCAATAGTCCTCTGTCTGATTCTTCAGCTATTTGCCTCTCACCCCTATCACTTCCCATCTTCTTACATCATTCCCACCCCACCCTCCACAATCTACCCATCTTCCCCCAATTTCCTGGATTCACCAGTTCGTATACCACCCCTTCCCCCCACCCTTTTATACTGGCCTCTGTCCCTTTTTTTCCCTGTCCTGATGAAGGGTCTCGGCCCAAAATGTTGATTGTTCATTTCCCTCAATAGTTGCTGCTTGAGTTCCTCCAGCATTTTCAGTGTTTTGAGGCAAGGCATACCCGGTTTCCAGTGTTAACTTGGATTCCCATAATAAAACTGTTCTGCAACATGCCCTTGAAAAAGCTTCTGCTTGGGAGTTTTGTTGTGAATTTCTGTTTGCTTGCATGTGAAGTGTTCATAAATCTGGCACAGCATTCACCAAGTTGTTAATGTATTTAAAGTCACTTTGAGTCACATCTCCTACTTGCTGGTTTAGAGTTTATAAACTGAAGCTATCAATTCCGTCTGTGAAAAGTGTATCAGAGTTCTAAATCATATGCTGTTCTCAGTGCTGACAAAGCATTCATCTGAATGCTTTGACTCCATAGCAGAGTGAGTGAAGATGTTTTCACTTGACTGAAAGACCTCACTTAACAAGAGGCCTTTGAGTTCATGGTGGGGTGGAGTGGTCAGAGAGAAATTGTTTCTGGATGTAAATGCAATTGGAATGTTTGATGAATAAAATCAGCTATAACAAATGCACAGCCCAAACTTTAAAAACTTTGAATTTCAGTCTAATGAACGGATTCCTTCGGAGAGGATGGCCAGTTTGTATGATAACAACACTTTGCATTTATATGATTCCTTATTTTGGAAAGATATCTTGAGACATGAGGAATATGTTGTTCTATGTTGTCTCCCGATCAAGAGCAGCAGAATTATTGGGAAATATTTGCATTCAGGGTGTTTAGTCAGGTTGATAATATGCATTGGAAATTTTGTTTTGTTGTACTGAGCTGTGCAATGTTGCACAACAGTTCTATCATTGAACAAGCGCACACACAATATTCATACTTTGTATTTAGGCAAATAACAATGCATGAATTCAGATCAAGAGGAGACCATCTGGTCCTTCCAGCCTGTTCATTAATTCAATAGCAGATCTCATTTTCCCAGCCTCCCCATATCCAATCATTCCCTTAGTATTTAGATAAACTTTGACCTCTGTATTAAATTGACTCGATAACTGAGTCTCCATATCCTGACAGTAGAAAATTTCAAAGCTTCTCTATCCTATTTGTGAAGAGAATTTTCCTCATCTTAATCATCAATGGCTATCCCTTATTCTGAGATCGTGATCACTAGTTCTAGACTCCTCAGCCTGGGGAAGCATCCTCCAGGCATCTGTCAAACCCTGTGAGAATTTAGTAAGTTTCAGTGCAATGTCCTCTCACCCTTCTTAATCCTAGTTCCTAAGTGTAGTTTACCCCAACTCTCTTCATGTGGCGATCCCATAATTCCTGGAACCAGTCTAGTGATTTTTTGTTGTATTTACACTATCATGATTAGTGAAGGAGACCAAACCTACAAGTGTCTGCTGTCATCCAAGCCCTACAAATTTCGGAAGACATCTTGTAATGCAAACCTCCTGTCTCTGATTTTGATATTTATAGCTGACACTACTTCTACCTTAAGATCCAAGTAAATTGAGAAATGATTTGAGAAGTTAGGTAATCATTCAAAGAAACATTTGCAGTACTGTTCAGCCTTCAAACACTTATCGCCAAAGGCAATTTCTGGTCACTCAGAAGACATTCAGGCTCAAAACATTTTTTTTAAATTGAAGTGAAAGATAATGTCACAAGACATTTTTGAAAAAGAAATTTCTTTATAGAATCATTCAACTTAATGAAACCACAATGGATTTTGGCTTTATAAAAGTTTGGGACAAATCATCGCGTTGTTATAAGGGAGGAGAAACTGACACAAGTAGAGCTAAAAGACAAAGAAGCTTTTAAGACCTTCAAAATAAGGATTTTAACGCAATAAACCAATCTAGAAAGCATTACTTGTAGCTGTAAAGTAATTGTATATAAGCAATACTTCAGAGGTGCTATAACAAGTAGGAGCAGTGTTCCATAGATCTGAAAAATTTAGCTCTGCCACTTTCACACAGAGGCAATGGTTACTGCTCATTTCCTGATGTGCAAATAACGAAAGAGCAATCCACAATGGTTTTATCATCGTCAGCATTCAGCCACTAACTAATGTGCAAAGACTCAGCCAATAATGAAGTCATTTACATGCATGACAAGGTCTTCATTCATGCGCTTCTTTACAGACTCCATGAACTGTTGTTTTATTTAATCAAAAAAAAATTTGCACTTGAATACAGCTGCAGTACCAGTTAACAGTGGACCAGCTGCCTCAGTGCCAGAACCATTGCACAATGCCTGCTTTAACACTTCTTGATGTTTGCTTCGGAAGCTCACAGGAAGTGACAGGTGTGATTTACTTGAAGGACACAACCTATTTTATTCCACCACCACCCCCCAGCCCCCCCCCCCACCATCCTTCATCTGTGTACCTCCATTGGTCCCAATGTAGTAATGGATCACTGATAGATTTTGACATGCCCCTATCGCTGCTGAATGTAGGAAATGAACACACTGACTGCAAACCTCTCAGCTTGGAGCCCTTAGGCAGTCCTCCTTAATTACAGCTTGTTTTTCTGTGTGCAAACAGGGGTGAAAGTGGCATAAATTTGACAGTAAATATTAATCATTCACTTGACTGTAAACATGACTAGGAGTGGAGAGAGAAGTGATTTCTGTGTAAGTAGCAGATGCAGAGAACCAGGGACAAGAATTAGAGGTATCAGGGCACAACAGCAGAGACTAAATTTCCTAGTGCCCTGATAAGTTGGGTTTTAAGGAATGAAGGGTGACCTTATTGAAGCATACCAGATCCTCTAATTGCCTAACTATTAGTCGCATTGCGTACTGTGAAGGGTCATTGACTTCAGGGCATGGATTGTAACAACGGCTTTGCGCCTTAAAGCTGTAGGAAATTGTTCTCAATATCATAATATTCCAGCTTAGTACTTCTAATACATCCTCCGATCAAGTCAGCACTCAAAGCTATTCCAAGTCTTTTGCTTAAATTAAAGTGCAGTGATTTTGAAAGTGATTGATAGCAAACGTTCACTTCAGTGAAAGGTAGCACCTGTGCGGACTGGTTGCATTTCATTTGTTTTTTTTTCTGTACTGCACGTCCAGTCTAAACACTCAAAGAAAAGTTCTGCTTTTACTCATTTGCTTCATACACAGCTATTTGCTTTGAAGTGCAGTCACCGATAATGTGGAGACAAATGTGACAGCTGTTTTGCATAAGACAATTGTGTTATAAATTGGAAATTAATCTCCGCTTCAGTGAGAAAAATTAGCCAGAAAACGGGAAGGGATTCTGCCTGCTCCTTCCAATGTCAAAGGATATTCAGCATCCACTGATAAAGCAAAGAATGACCCCTGGACCTGCTGCAGATTAGTACCATCTGCACAGCATGGGAATTTAGGGCCACTGGTTTTGTAGACGGTAATATAACTAATTTTAAAAATCCATCAAGGCACATTGTTAGACATAAACAATGAAAAACCTACTTAGCTTATGTACCATTCCGTGCTCAGACTGCATTTTGGTAAACCGGGTCACTTGGCTATCATTCTCCCACCCACCTGCACACGGGGAGAGGCTAAAGAGCAAAACTCCAGAGATTAGGACAACAGAAAGATGGTCACAGGAGACAGAGCAGTGTTTACGGGATTACTTCATCTGAGTTGCGCTTTTGTACTGCTGGACATTGCTTGTACTGGCTGGTTACGATTTTATTTATTGTTTATTTATTTTATTTGTTGTTTTATAGCATTGAGTACGAGAGTTGCAAACTCATTTTCTCTGTATTGGTGCATGACAAATTGTACTATGCAATGACAATAAAGATATTTCATTTCATTTCATTTCAAAGTCAGTGGAGGGGGCTGTGTTCAAGGACTCATCTGTGAATCTGAATGATCACACCATGGTTGTCATGGACCTTTATTAAAACAGTGATAGCTGAGTGTGTCCCCACAAAATCATTCAGAATCCTCTCCAATCATAAGTCCTGACTGAACCATGAGGTGTTCAAGTTTGGTGACCAAGAAAGTTACAAGAGGTCCAGCTACGATCTCCAAAAAGCCATCTCACGGATGAAGTGGGAATTTCAGGCTAAACCTGAATCAACGAAGAATGATTGACAGTTATGGCAGGGCTTGAATATTATCACCTCTTATAAAATTTAAACAAGGGGCATAAGCGACTATAGGCCCTCCAGATGAGCTCAATGCCTTCTATACTTGTTTTGACCATCAAAACATGGAGGAACCATTACAAACTCCCACAGGCCCCAATGATGCTGTGATTTCAGTGTCTGAGGCTGATGTGCGAGCAGCCTGCAAGAGGGTGAACCCATGAAAAGCATCCGGCCCAGATGAAGTACCTGGCCGAGTACTAAGGACCTGTGTTGATCAACTGGCTGGAGTGTTCACTAAGATCTTTAACCTCTCTTTTGGGCAGTCTGAGATACCCATCTGCTTCAAGCAGGCTTCATTACACTGGTGCCTAAGAAGAACGTAGTAACCTGCCTCAGTGACTATCACACAGTAGCACTTACATCCACAGAGATGAATATATATTGAGAGGTAGGTGATGAAACATGTCAACACCTGCCTGAGAAGTGACTTGGATCTGCTCCAATTTGCCTACTGGAGCAACAGGTCCACAGCAGATGCCACCTTATTCTTTTTTCACTCAACCCTGGAACATCTTCACAGCAAAGGTACATAATGCACATCAGGATGCTCTTTACTAACTACAGCTCAGTAATCAATACCATCATCACCCCAAAACTAACCAATAAGCTCCTAGACCTTGGCCTCACTACTTCGTCGTGCAACTAGATCTTCGATTTTTCACTTGCAGACCCCTGTAAACTCAGATTGGCAACAACATCTCTTCCACGATCTCCATCAGCACAGATGCACCACAAGTTGTGTGCTTATCCAATTTGCTGATGACACCACTGTCATAGGATGGATCAAAGGTGGTGATGAATCAGGAGGGAGATTGAAAACCTGGCTGAGTGGTGTCCTAACAACAACCTCTCACTCAAGATCAGCAAGACCAAGGAGGTGACTTCAGGAGAAAAAAATCAGAGGGCCATGAGTCAGTCCTCAACTGAGAGGTGGAGAAGGTCAACAACTTTAAATTCCTCAGTGCTATTAATTGAGAGGATCTATCCTGGGCCCAGCACATGAGTGAAAATCCAAAGACAGCACGGCAGTACCTCTACTTCCTTAGGAGTTCTTGTAGATTCGGCATGACATCTAAAATCTGACAAACTTCTATAAATATGTAGTGGAAAGTAAATTGGCTGGCTGCTTAACAGCCTGGTACGGAAACACAACTGATGTTGAATGGAAAATCCTACAAAAAGTAGTGGATATGGCCCAGTCCATCACGGGTGAAGCCCTGCGAACCAGTGAGCACATTACAGGAAATGTTGTTGCAGGAAAGCAGCATCCATCATCAGGGACCCCCATCACCCAGAACACGCTCTCTTCTTAGCGCTGCCATCAGGAAGAAGGTACAGGAGCCTCAGGACACACAGAACCAGGTTCAGGAACAGTTATTTTCCCTCAAACATCAGGCTCTTGAACCAGAGGGGATAATTTCACTCAACTTCACTCACCCCATCACTTAAATGATCCCACAACCTATGGATTCACTTTCAAGGACTCTTCATCTCATGTTCTCGATATTTATTTCTTGTTTATTTATTTATTATTATTATTTCCTTGTTTTTGTATTTGCACAGTTGTTGTCTTTCACACACTGGTTGAACACCAAGGGTGGTGTGGTCTTTCATCGGAAACATCCACGAAAACAGAAAAGTGCCCCAAAGAATGAATGACAGTTAAACGTGAAAACCCCAAAGTCCCCCCCCAGCTCTCCTCTCCCGCACGTAAGCGGCAGCGAGCAACGATCCTACCGCCCTCCCCCCACCAGCAAAAACAGTGCACGTCAGTACCATCACTGAGCCTAAGCAATAGCAAAGACACAGACCCAAGATACCCCAAAGGCTTCGTATTTCATCCGACAAACCACAGGTTCTCTCTCTCCCTAATAAGGAAAAGGGAAGTATCACTCCATTTTCACAGCGAGCGGGAGACATAACAACAACCCACGGTTTACAATGTTAAAAATCCATTTCATTGCTTTTCTCGAGCTCTGTGTCCGAAGATCGCAAAGATCTCGGGTCTTTGGGCCCACAGCGAAAGATTTTCTGGCCTCCCCGACGACACACGAGTCTCCTGTTGTGACACCGATCCTCAATCGGCCTTTCTCCAGAGCACCGAGATCTTAAGCTTCCAAACGCGATCAAGACTCTCAGGCCAAACCCTTGGCATGTCAAATAATGGCCAGTCATGGAACCCCGAGAACGGGACCCATTCCCGCAAAGAACCAAAGCCTGCATGTAATTCCAGGTCAACATCTTCAGAAGATGAAAGGGAAAAATAAAGATATTAAAGGTAGAAACAGAGCTGTTTCTGAAGATGCAAGCAAAGGAGTTGCTGTTAGGCGCCATTACCCTTCCTGACCTCTGCCTTCTCATTTATTGATTTATTGAGTATGCCCACAAGAAAATGAAACTCTGCATTGTACTTGGTGATACATATGTACATTGATAATAAATTTACTTTGAAATTTCAAACATACTTTACTTTATTGTCGCCAAACAATTGATACTGGAATGTACAATCATCACAGCGATATTTGATTCTGCGCTTCACGCTCCCTGGAGTACAAATCGATAGTAAATATTAAAAATTTAAGTTATAAATCATAAGTAGAAAATAGAAAATAGAAAGTAAGGCAGTGCAAAAAAAAAACAAGAGGCGGGTCCGGATATTTGGAGGGTACGGCCCAGGTCTGGGTCAGGATCCGTTTAGCAGTCTTATCACAGTTGGATAGAAGCTGTTCCCAAATCTGGCCTTCAAGCTCCTGAGACTTCTCCCAGAGGGAAGAGGGATGAAAAGTGTGTTGGCTGGGTGGGTCGTGTCCTTGATTATCCTGGCAGCACTGCTCTGACAGCGTGAGGTGTAAAATGAGTCCAAGGACGGAAGATTGGTTTGTGTGATGTGCTGGGCTGTGTTCACGATCTTTTGCAGCTTCTTTCAGTCTTGGACAGGACAACTTCCATATCAGGTTGTGATGCATCCTAGAAGAATGCTTTCTACGGTGCATCTATAAAAATTAGTGAGGGTTTTAGGGGACAGGCCAAATTTCTTTAGCTTTCTCAGGAAGTAAAGGTGCTGTTGGACCTTCTTGGCAGTGGACTGTGCTTGGTTGGACCAAGTCAGGTCATTTGTGATATTGACCCCGAGGAACTTAAAGCTTTTGACCTGTTCCACTTGTGCACCACCGATGTAAATGGGGTTGTGCGGTCCGCTACTCCTTCTGAAGTCAACAGCCAATTCCTTCGTCTAGCTGATGTTGAGGGATAAGTAATTGTCTTCACACTATGCCACCAGGTTCTTAATTTCCTCTCTGTACTCAAACTCATCATTGCTCATCAAGATTCTGCATCTCTTGAGGCAGGGATAGGAAAAGGAGTACAGGCTGGCAAATGATGGCTGAAACCAAGTGAGGATTAAGGTGGTTGGGTGGTGGGAGAGGAGATAAAGCAAGAAGCTGGAAGGTAACAGTGAAAGAGGTAAAGCATGAAGAAGAAGAAGAAACTAATAGGAGAGGACATTGGGCCATGAAAAAAAGGGAAGGAGGAATGGCTAGGCCTACACCAGCCCCTACACCTCCTCACCATCCCTCAGGGCCCCATCACCTTCAGCTACGAATCTTTCAGGGTCATCTACTGCATTCAGTGCTCCCAGTACTGCCTTCTCTACATCAGTTAGACCCAGTGTAAATTGGAGTCTGCTTTATTGAGCATGTACATGTATTGAGCACAAAAGGCAGGATTTCCCAGTGGCCACCCAGTTCAATTTGACTTCCCATTCTGATCGCCACACATCAATCCACAGCATAATCTGCTGCCACAATGACACCCTACTACTCAGGTTGGAAGAGCAACACCTCACATTGCACCTGGGTAGCCTCCAATCTGATGACATGAACATCAATTTCTCTAACTTCTGGTAATTCTCCTTCCTCCCTCTTTGCCTCTTTTCAATTCCTCATTCTGGTTCCCCTCTCACCCCTTCTCTTCTCATTTGCCCATCACCTTCCTCTGGAGCCCCTCTTCCTGCCCTTCTTTCCATGGTCCACTGCCCTCTCCTATCAGATTCCTTCTTCCTCAACTAATTTACATTTTCCACCTATCACCTCCTGGTTTCTTACTTCAACACCCTCCCCCACCCACCCATCTTCTCCCTCAGCTGGTCTTACCTATCACCTGCCAGCTTGTTTTGCTCCCCCCCCCCCACTTTATTCTAACTTCTGCCCTACCTTTCTTTCCATTCCTCATGAAAGGTCTTGGCCTGGTACGTCAGCTGTTTATTTCTCTCCACAGATGCTGCCTGAGCTGCTGAGTTCCTTCAGCATTTTGTATGTGTTGTTAGCTTATATGCATTCTTCTTCCTGTATTTCATAGATCATTTGTAGCCACTTCTAACATTACAGTCACAGTTTGAGGATAAAGGGGAAGCCTTTTAGGACCGAGATGAGGAAAAACTCCTTCACACAGAGAGTGGTGAATCTGTGGAATTCTCTGCCACAGGAAACAGTTGAGGCCAGTTCATTGGCTATATTTAAGAGGGAGTTAGATATGGCCCTTGTGGCTAAAGGGATCAGGGGGTATGGAGGGAAGGCTGGTGCAGGGTTCTGAGTTGGATGATCAGCCATGATCATAATAAATGGTGGTGCAGGCTCAAAGGGCCGAATGGCCTACTCCTGCACCTATTTTCTATGTTTCTATATTTCTAAGCATTCAGTATGTTGCATCAAATCAGCTTAAAAGTGGTGGGTTCAACACTGACTGTGACATTTTATTCTATTTTATTTTATTTAGAGATATTGTAAGGTAAAAGGCCCTTTGGCCCAATAGACACACACCATTCAATTATACCTTTGACTCATTTATCTACAAAACCCATACACCTTCGGTGTTCCTGCTATGTGACTGGTTCACTCCAAATACAAAACGTAGGTATGGTAGACAGAGCTTTTGCTGTTAATGCGCCAAGGCCTTTTGTACCTGGGCTCAGGCAGTTTAGAAGAATGGGGGGTGGGGGGGAGGGTTGTCATAGAAACCTACTGAATGTTGAAAGGCCTAGATAGAGTAGATGTGGAAAGGATGTTTCCTATAGTGAAGGAATCTCGGACTGAAGGGCACAGCCTCAGAAGAGAGGGACGTCCATTTAGAACGGAGATAAGGAGGAATTTCTTTAGCCAGAGGGTGGTGAATCTATGGAAATCATTGCCACAGGCAGCTGTGGAGGCCAAGTCATTAAATATACTTAAGTCAGAGGTTGATAGAGTAATGATAAGTCAGAGTATGAACTGCTACAGGGCAAAGGCAGGAGAATGGGGTTGAGAGGGAAATGCATCAGCAATGATCAAATGGTAAAGCAGACTCGATGGACTGAATGACCTAATCTGCTCCAGTATCTTATGGTCTGCTGTGTAAAAAAAAATGGAGAGCTTTAACGCCTTCATGATGGGGGATAGATGTGTATAGGGACTGGACATCCATAATGGAAATAAGGCTGGTGATCTGTAAGCATCCACTGAGTGCCTACACGTCACCGGCTGCATTCTGACAACATGCATGCTTAACCTAACACAGGTCACAGGTAGGCAAGGAGCAATCACTGTACCAGGTTCAGGAACAAGTTGAATTTTCATCCTGGGTATCGGATCGTGTTGGTTTGAGACCAGAGTTCATAAAGCTTGAATCATAAAACAAGTGTTACCAAATGAGCATAGCATGGTTCAAGTACACTGCATCAACCTCTGAATACAGGTAGCAGGACATGCATAAGTAATGTATAATTAGTCATTGTGGCAGGCCATTCACCTCGAAGGAGTACTTATTAGTTATATTTAGTATTGGAACAAATATTGAATTACCACAAAATTATAACATTTATATGCACTATGAAATTTTTGATTTGAATATCTTACTTTATCTATCCCAGAGGAGTTCTGCTTTAAAGCGGTTGCCCTTGGATAGGTCATGTCTGTTTTCTGTTCTAATATCTGTGTATGCTCTATATGATTAGTGGATTAAATAACTGAATCAAAATCCTCATCAAAATGTTAATAATCCATTCTTTGTAGAAACTCAGCCGGACCTTGCCTTGCATTTCAATATTCAGATTTGTCTTTGATTCCTTGCAGCTTGCCCCCGTACTTTCCTACATCAGTGGCACGATGAATTCTATTGCTATTCTGTCAGGTCCCTGTGGCAAGCACTGGTGCATACGTAACTAGAAGCAAAGGCAGTTCGAGTTTTCGCCAGAGAAAGATGTACATTTAGGAATGTTTATACTTGATAACCATATTTCTATAGCTATTAAAAGTTCTTTAGTTTTCCCCGGCATTTTGAGTTAGGTATGAAAAGTTGAGCATTGCAATCCACCAATCAAGCGTACACTTTGAAAGTGATGCAGACTTCTTTCCTTTTGTCATTTGTATAAGCAGAAGTTTCAGGTGGCTCAATCAGTTATGACAGTCAGTTACTGTGCATATCAAAGTTCCACGGTGGATTCAGGGTGTAGACTGATGGCTGAGCTTGGATGTATCAGTGGTAAGGGTATAAAAATTAGATCTAACACCTTAGGTCAGAGAAAGAAAACTCAGGCCTGGTTCCTGATGCAAAAAAAAATCAAACTGCTAGAAAAGATCAGCAGATCAATCAGCACCTGTGGAGGGAAAAGAGCAGTTGACAATTCAAGTCAATTCCCTTCATCAGGACTGAGAGTGGAGATGGAAGATAGTGGATATAAAGAGAGGGGGAGGGAAGAGATAGTTGGCAGCAGATGACAGCTGGACTGAGGAGGGGGAGGTTAAATGGACAGGTGGAGCCTCGTAGGTGTGGAGAAATTCCCAATGGCTTTCAACACCAGAAATTGACTGTCGTGTTCCCATGTTGGAAGTCTGCAATGTTCATTGAGGTTCAGGCATAAATGAGATTGCAAAGATTAATGCAAGATTTTGAGGAAACATTGACCATCAAAGACACTTTTCAGGAGTGGAAGGAAGAAAATAGTGGGAAAATAATCTATTGTTATTTGAATTTAAATTTCAAGCTGATGGCATCAATTTCTCTAAATTCCAGTAAGTTCTTCCCCCCGCCCCCACTTCTCCCATCTGCATTTCTCCATTCTGGCTCCATTCTTACCCCTTCTTCTCCTAACTTGTCCATCACCTCTCTCTGGTGCCCCTCCATCTTCCCTTTCTCCCATGGTCCACCACCCTCTCCTATCAGATTTCTTCTTCCTCAATCACTTCACATCTATCGTTTCCCAACTTCTTACTTCAACCACTCCCCCATCTATCCACCCTCACCTGATTCAACTTGTCACCTTCCAGCCTGTGTTCTTTCCCCTCCTTTCACCTTCATATCCTGGCTTCTTTCCCCTTCCCCGTCAGTCCTTATGATGGGTCTTGGTCCGAAAAATCAATTGTTTATTCCTCTCCATAGATGCCAAATGTCCTGCTGGGTTCCTCTAGTATTTTGTGTGTGTTGCTCTGGATTTCCAGCATCTGTGGAACCTTTTGTATTTATGATTTGATTGGACTTCTGTTATTTCTTAATCAAAACAGATCCATGGAAGATTTATATATTTGAAATAGAGCCAGGTATAATTCAGTTAGAAATTGTCTCTACTTATAATTGGTATGAAACAAAATACAGAGCAATTCAATGTTCTTATTAATGCTTACAGGGCCCAAACTGCAGAATCAGACCATGAAAAGAGGAAGATGAATTTGGTTATAATGTGAAAGTTTTAAAATCTTTTAAAAAACATGGAGGACTTTGTATAAGATAAAGGTTAGTGTGATCTTAGAATAGGTTATCTGTCAAGGGAAGTTTTGGGAGGGAATCAAATTAACAAAGAGTGAAATTAATAGGACAGAGAGCAGGGTTCTACCAAAGTCCTGATCTGCATTGGCCTTCAAACTGCATTTTTTTTAAAACGGGAGATGAGTTTCCTCTACTGGAGCCCACCGACCGGCCATTTTACGACCAGCTCTAGCTTCACTACCTCACCTAATGGGAACTACTATACATTGCATTTCTGAAAAAAAATCAGATCTGAAAAAGAACTGAAATAATTATCATGATCAGATTAAATTCATACAAGCCTGTGGAGTACAGAGAATTTTTTCAGTTGTAATCGAATGCTTAAAAAACATCCAGATCTCAATCTAGTGAGGGAAGTTTACAAACCAAAAATATCAGTTGTGCGCCTATTGAATTCCAGTTGTAGTCCCAGAATAAAGTATTGACCGCAATCTATTAAATTTTGTATGCAGTCCTATAGAAATCTGGTTGTGATCCTATAAAATGTCAGGCCCCAACGTGGACTGATTGGCAGGATTGGTTGATTGCAAGCAAATTATTTCTGAGGATGTTTCAGAATATGAGGAATGCGACAGGACAGTGCGGTTACATTATTCAGGGGTCCCAGACATAAATGAAGATAAAAGAGGATTCTGTTGAAGTCAACTTTAATGGATGTCTTGAAACCAGATGTTGCCAAAAGGGTGAAGCTGACAAAAATGAACTGGAGGGAAGATGCTGTTTTATATAACGAGCTAGTGTGAGCCACCAAACAAGTGGAACAAGATATCAAAATTGAAATGAGATCATTACAGGTTGATCAGTTACCAGTTAACCAACAGCCTTGAACCACAGGTCAACAGACGTTGCTTACTGGTCAACAGCCACAGCAAGCAGCTAATAACCAACAGAAGTAGCAGGACTGGAATTCACCGTGTGCCTCACAGCAATCTCAGTCTGAGTCATACTTCCAAGGCCAATCCCATAAAGCACAGTGTCACTTACATAGTAAGCAAGGACATAGGGCTAAAAATTGTTGGCAAAAGAAAACAGAGAAACAAGCTCACCAGCAAGTTGAATTACCTACTTCGCAAACATCAGGAGATTTTAATTTAATGACGCTGTTTCAACAAATTATGCTCGATGTAATGGATGTATTTTCACAGTTTTTGAAAAAATGCCTAGGCCCTTCCTTGCAGCCCTTGCTTGCCTTGATAGAGCAAAAACCAGGTAGCTTTTATATTAATTTGTTGATTGGAAATCAATGTGCTGAATTCTTATTGGATACAGGAGCTGAGCTAACATGTATAACATAATCTATTGGCCAAAGGTGCAAAACAGCATTAACTAATGTCCATAAATATGCATGTGTGCAGGAGGACCGAGAATTTCATGAATCAAAAGCGAACCAGTCGAGGTGCAACTTGGTCCTCATCTACAAGAAATACAATTCTGGGTAGGAGATGGCTTGCAACCTAAAACTCCATCCTTGAGCTTGTGGAGGGTAAAGTCTTTTGGAATCTCATTCATTTAACCAAATCTGAATTAACCAAACATCCCATGTGGTCGAAAAAAAAACGACTGTGGCCTGCTTGAAATGAATCCTATTAAGTTTACTGGTAAGATGCCACCTTGTACTAAGCAGTATCGTCTGAGAAGAACATCTACATAGAGTATTTTACCCATTGTCAACAAGCTGGAGGAGCACAAAATTCTTGTCAAAACTCTTAGCATGTTGACCAGTCTAGTCTGGTCTGTTAAGAAGGCGTATGGTACCTGGTGTCTGACACTGGATTATCAGGTTGCTAATCAATGTATTGACAAGCTAACCCCTATCGTAGTAGATCAATCAATTATTTCCAATGCCCTGAAGCTATCACACAAATAGTTTCATTATTGATTGATTCTGGTCCATACTACTGGCGCCTGATTGTCAATCATGGCTGGCTTTCACATTTGACCAGTGGACAAGGCTACCACAAGGGCTCAACAACAGTCCCACTGTCTACTGCATGGCTTTGGAACATCTCAGGGACTTATCAGCTATTGATTCGACTGTTATACAATATGTGGATGATGTCCTGATTCCTGACCAGTATGGACACTATATGCTTTATTTGCCCAATTATCTATCCTCCAGTGGTCACAAAGCAAATCTACACAAGGCACAATTACAGTAAGAAGAAATAATTTCCATAGGACAGAAAGTTTCCCAAGGCAATTGGGAAATCACAGAAGATCATGCGAAGACCATTAAGTTTAAGACTCTCAGGGAGCAGAAGTGAGTGCAGTTGCTATTAGTAAAGAGAATGTGCTTGGGAAACTGGAAAGTGAGAAGGTAGGCAAGTCACCTGGACCAGATGGACTCTGCCCCAAGGTTCGAGCAGAGTTGAGAGCTATTGCACACTATGGTTTACTCTAATATTATTTGTTGTTATACCTTTGCCAATATTCCCTACTCACAATAAGTGATAATATTTGTCCCAATATGCTTTATCATAATTTACTTTTTTACTTGTAAAAAAGAATTAATGACAATCATTAATAGAGTAGTTCAAACACACATAAGTGTGCCAACTAATCTACCTAACAATAACATAATAAATGCCCTTTGATATTTCCATGCTTAGGTATTTTTTGTCTATTTCATACCTGACGTGGACACCATGAGTTTTCCTGCTTCTGCATTTTCAGATGTCATCATTTTAAATTTGTGATTTAGAACCAAAGGGGGGAACATTGAATTAGACTGTATAATTGTTATTTATTTGCAGTTTATCTTTCTTATGACTGCTTGTATTTTTATATAATTACCTAAGCACCTCAATAGAAAGCATACCACACTAGATACTGCTAATGGGGGTGATCTACCAGGGAGGAGCCACAGAAACCAGGTCTCTGAGACTGAGTCTGGCGCTGTGGTTCAGAAGAGAGCCAAGGTGAAGAGGACTGCAGTGCTGATAGGAGATTCCATAGTTAGGGGAACAGAGGAGTTTCTGTAGGTGTGATAGAGACACTCGGATGGTATGTTGCTCCCCAGGTGCCAGGGTCAGGGATGTCTCGGATCAGGTCCACAGAACTCTAAATGGGGAGAGTGAGCAGGCAGAAGTCTTGGTACATATTGGCACCAATGACAAGGGTAGAAAAGGTGAGGAGCTCCTGAAGAGAGATTTTAGGGAGCTAGGTAGAAAGCTGAAAAACAGGACCTCCAGGGTAGTATTCTCTTGACTGCTGCCTGTACTGTGCACTACACATCAGTGAGGGTAAAAATAAGAGCATTTGGCAGATAAATGCATGGCTAGGGAATTGGTGCAGGGGGCACAGTTTCAGGTTCCTGGATCATTGGGATCTCTTCTGGGGAAAGTACGACCTATACAATAGGGACAGATTACACCTGAACCCAAGCGGGACCGATATCCTTGTGGGCAGGTTTGCTAGAGCCGTTCAGGAGGATTTACACTAATTTGTCAAGTGGATGGGAAATGGAGTGATAGTGCTGAGGATGAAGTAGTTGGTTTACAAACAAAGGTCCTGCCTAGTGATACTGCTAGCAAGGAGAGGCTGACGATAGGGCGAAATTCCAGTCAACAGGATGATTTGCGACGTAAAAGGGGGACAAAATCGAAAAGAGTGATGAATACAGGACTGAAGGTGTTATATTTGAATGCACCCAGTATACAGAATAAGGTAGATAAATCTAGCACAGTTTCAGATGTTGTGGGCATCACTGAATAATGGCTGAAAGTAGATTATAGCTGGGGACTTATTGTCCAAAAATACACGTTGTATTGAAAAGAGTGGCAGGTAGACTATGGAGGCGGGGTGGTTCTGCTTGTAAAAAATTAAATCAAATCATTGGAAAAAGGTGATCAGAAGGCGTGGAATTGTTCTGAGTAGAGCTAAGAAGCTGACAAGGGTAAAAAGACCCTGGTAACACACATCAAAGTTGCCGGTGAACGCAGCAGGCCAGGCAGTACCTCTAGGAAGAGGTACAGTCGACGTTTCAGGCCGAGACCCTTCGTCAGGATTGTCCAAAACGTAAAGTGTAAAGGAGAGGTGAGAGTAGAGATCAGACCACTGAAAAACGATGCTGGAGAGGTAGTAATGGAGGAAAAGGAAATGGCGGATGAAATGAATAAGTATTTTGCATCAGTCTTCACAATAGAAGACACAAGCAGTATTCCAGAAGTTCAAAAATGTCTGAGGGCAGAGTGTGTGAAGTTTCCATTACTCAGGAGAAGGTGCTTGGGAAGCTATAAAGTCTGGAGGTAGATAAATCACCTGGACTAGGTGGTCTTTTCCCAGTATTGTGAAAGCATAGCTGAAGAGATTGGGAAGGCATTCTTTAAAGAATTAATGGATTCTGGCATGGTTCTGGAGGTCTGGAAAATTGCAAATTTCACTCTACCCTTCAAAAAGGGAGAGAGGCAGAAGAAAGGAAATTATCATCCAGTTGTTTGACCTCAGTGGTAGGGAAGATGTTGGAGTTGATTGTTAAGGATGTGATTTCAGGGTACTGGGAGGCACATGATAAAATAGGTCATAGTCAGCATGGTTTCCTTAAGGGAAAATCTTGCCTGACAAATTTGTTGAAGAAATAACAAGCAGGATAGACAAAGAAGAATTGGTTGATGTTCTGAACTTGGCCTTTGACAAGGTACTACACATAAGGCTGCTTAACATGTTAAGAGCTCATGGTATTACAGGAAAGGTACTAGCATGATGAGAACATTGGCTGATTGGCAGGAGGCAAAGAGTGAAAATAAAGGGGGATTTTTCTGGTTGGCCGTTAGTGACTAGTGGTTTTGCACAGGGGTCTGTTTTGGGAAGATAGGTGAAGGGGCGGGTAGTTTTGAGGAAGCTCAGAGACTACATAAGGACTTAGACAGATAAAGAGAATAGGCAAAGAAGTGGCAGATGGAATACAGTGTCGGCAAGTGTATGTTCATGCACTTTGGTAGAAGAAATTTAAGTATAGACTATTTTCTTAGTTGCAAGAAATTTCAAAAATCTGAGGTTGGGAGCTGGGAAGTTGGGAGTCCATATTCAGGATTCACTGACGGTTGATTTGCACGTTGAGTTGGTGGTGAGGAAGGCAATTGCAATGTTAGCATTCATTTGAGAGGACTAAAATATAGTTTTATAAGATAAGAAAAAAACTTTCTTCACCCTGAGGGAAATTATTGTTGCAAGGTTGCTCTATGTACTTTAAAATACAAAATGTAACCATAGAGGTACGAAAAGGATACAACATGTGCATTAAAAAGTAATAGTGCAAAATACAGAGGTGCCATGAAACCATTACTTACTAACTTAAGGAAGAGTAGTTGTAGAGTCTTATAGCCACAGTGAGAAAGGATCTCCTGTGGTGTTCAGTGGTGCACTTTGGTGGAATCAGTCTATTACTAAAGGTGCTCCTCTGTTTGCCCCGTATGTCATCAAGGGGGTGAGAGGAATTTTCCATTATGTTCTGTATCTTCTACCGCATCCTCCTCTCAGACACAACCACCAGGGAATCCAGATCTAGCCCCCAGAACAGAACAAGCCTTCCTGATAAGCTTATCAATCTTCTTGGCATCATCTGCTCCCACCCTGCTGCCCAGCAGACTTCAGCATAAAATAGAATGCTGGCCGCCACTGAGTCGTAGAATATCTGCAGCCTAGTACTGCAGACGTTGAATGACTGGAACCTCCTCAGGAATTACAGTTGGCCCTGTCCCTTCTTGTACAGAGCCCCTGAATTTTTAGTCCAGTCCAGTTTATTATCCAGGGGAGCTCCCAAGTACTTGTAATACCGGATGACTTTCACATCCATTTTCTTGATGGAGATGGGAATACAAGGTGTTTTCACCTTCCTGAAGTCCACCACCAGCTCCTTTGTCTTAGTGATGTTGAGCTGCAGGTGATTCAGCCCACGCCACTCAACCAAGTTGTCCACCACTCTTCTGTACTCAGCCCCTTGACCCCAGCTGATACAGCCCACAACTACCAAATCATCCAAAACTTCCGTGTACGGCAGGAGTCCAAATTGTATCTGAAGTCCGAGGTATAGACGGTGAACAAGAAGGGGGACAGGACAGTCCCCTGAGATGCCCCTGTGCTGCTAACCACAGTATCTGATACACAGTTCTGCAATCTCACATACTGTGGCTGTCGGGACAGGTAGACTGTAATCCAGGACACTTGTGAAGCATCCACCTGCATCTCTGTGAGTGTACTCCCTAGCAAAGCAGGATGTTTGGTGTTAAAAGCACTGGAGAAATCAAAAACATGATTCTCACAATGCTGCCTGGCTCATCCAGATGGGTGTAAGCCCGTTGAAGCAGGAAGATAATGGCAAACTCAACCCCAATAGGTAGTTGGTAAGCAAGCTGCAGGGGGTCCAGTGATGGATTTATGATGGTCTGGAAGTACGTCAGGACCTTATAAGGCACTGGTGAAACCTCACTTGGAGTATTGTGAGCACTTTTGGGCCCCTTATCTAGGAAAAGATGAGATGATGTTGGAGAAGGTTCAGAAGAGGTTCATGAGAATGATTATGGAAATGAAAGGCATATCATATGATGAGCAATTAATCGCTCTGGGCCTTTACTCATTGAAATTTAGAAGAATGAAGAGGATCTCTCTGAAACCCATCAAATGTTGAGAGGCTTCGATAGATTGGGTGTGGAGAGGATGTTTCTTATTGGGGGGAAATATAAGACCAGAGGACACACCATCAGAATAGAGATCTGTTTATCTAGAATGGAGATGAGGCATAATTTTGTTAGGCAGAGGGTGGTGAATCTGTGGAATTCATTGCCACAGACTGTTATGGAAGCCAAGCAATTGGGTATATTTAAAGCAGAGCTTGATAGATTGTTGATTAGTCAGAGCATGAAGGGGTATGGGGAGAAGGCAAGAGACTGGGCTGAAAGGGAAATGGTTCAGCTATGATGAAATGCAAAGCAGACTCGTTGGGCCAAATGACCTAATTCTGCTCCTATATATTATGGTCTTATATACAAGAGTGCAGTATGTTTCCTTGTGGTCACAGTATGCATATGCAATTGTTCAGAGTGCCCCCTAATGGTTGCCATATTTTGTATTATTCTGGAAGCTTCTTGGGTACTGCATTTTCTGAATAAGGACTATCTGATTGATCAACTTCTATCTACAAATTTGAATGGAATATCTGTTATCTATGGAATAAGAAGAACAGAGCAGAAAAGACTTGCCATATTTTCTTCTCTTTGTCCTTCCCTGTGAACACTACTTGGCATGGTCCAGTCCATAAAGTCCGCATTCCGGTTCACGGTCCGGTCCGTGGACTCAGGACTCCGAGTCTTTCAGCTGTCCCTTGTTTTGGTTGAGTTAATCATAGGCACCTGATTCCCATCTTGGCACTTGGAATACAAGTAGCCTTGCGGACAACTGTGGGCTGCTGGTTTGTCTTGTCAAGATCCCCTGGGAGCAACCTGCCGGTGGAAGGCTACAGCGGCATCTTTCCATTTTTAGGTCACGTTAGAGAACCATCGCTTCATGGAGCCTTGCTGTCCGTAGTCGGAGCAATCATTGCGGTATGGATTCGGCTGTTTCCTGGGTCAGCTGAGTGGCTGCCAGCCACTCCAAGCTAGGTAAGGATCTGGCTGTTTCTGTAGCCAGCTAAGGTTGCTGGCCGAACTGCGACTCAGAGCAACCCCATTGCAGAGATGGAACTGTCTGTCGTTCTTTGGTGTTTGTCTCTTCTTGTCCTCACCTCTGTGGGGTAAGTCAGACTGTTCTGCTGTTGCCCTAAGGGGGGATCTGTCTTGTCTTGTCTTGTCCTTGCCTCCGTGGGGTAAGTCATGCCATTCTGCTGTTGCCCTGCAAGGGGGATCTGTCTTGTCTTGTCTTTGCCTCTGTTTAGTAAGTCTGGCCATTCTGCCGTTACCTGACGGATGGACCTGTCCCATTTTGGTGTGGGGATAAAGTTGAGCCCCAGCTTGTCTAAGGATAAGTCTTGGCTCTATGTCTATGTTCTGTCCAGTCTCATGCTGGTATCATGTTAAAGATGAGTCCCAACTTTTCGAAGGATTAGTCCCGGCTCTATATTGATGTACAGTTCCCAGTCTGTCTCCGAGTTCCAGCCTCCAAGTTATCAGCCTCTGCATCTCAAGACCCAAGACCCCAGTCTGTCTCCAAGCTCGAGCCTCAAGACCAAGACCCCAGCCTCGTCCAAGATTCCAGCCTCAAGCCTCAAGACCAAGACCCCAGCCTGCAGCCCCAAGCTTCTAGACCCCAGCCACAACCTGTCCTGTAGCCATGTTATGTCCTTGCCTGGTTTTGGGGCCTGAGCCCGAGGCAAGACCCAGGTTCTGGGTCCTTGTCCAGTCTCTGGCTTGGACCCCAAGCCCAGGCTCCTAGTGCATAGTCAGACTGTTCTGCTGTTGCCCTGAGGGGGGATCTGTCTTGTCTTGTCTTGTCCTTGCCTCCATGGGGTAAGTCATGCCATTCTGCTGTTGCCCTGCAAGGGGGATCTGTCTTGTCTTGTCTTTGCCTCTGTTTAGTAAGTCTGGCCGTTCTGCCGTTACCTGACGGATGGACCTGTCCCATTTTGGTGTGGGGATAAAGTTGGGCCCCAGCTTGTCTAAGGATAAGTCTGGGTTCCCTGTCTTGTCCATGTCCTAGCCCAAGTCTGCGTTCTTGTCCCTGCTCCTTGTCTGTATCCTATCACGTCCCTACTCTTGTCAAGTCCTGTTCCTAGTACTTCAGTGTCTGTGTCTTGCATTTGGGTCCACCATCAACGCCCCCCATTGTGACACTATTAGATTCTTGCTACTCTCCAATTCCAATTTCTTTGGTCTTTTAGAACTTAATAAACCAATCATGAAGCAATAAGTCTTATGCTTCATTCTTGATTTCCAAAATAGCCTGGGATCAAAAACATCAGAATCCAAAAATATGTTGTTTATAAAAACAAGGTAAGTACAACTTACAAAAGGGAATAAAGTTGGAATAGAGCAGTTTTATATCCAGAACACAAATATACAGTGTCAGTTGACAGAGTACTATTTAAGTCGTACAGCATACCATACAATATTAGGCTAAAACTGTAAATTGAATGATTCAGGTCAGCCCATGTGAGAAAGTGCACTGATGTACCAAGGGCAATGAATAATTTTACACAAAACATTCAACATAGAAAGTTCTTGATTTCTACAGGACCTCTCTGGGGACAGGTAAAGCACAAGTCAGATACTGTTGGAAAATTAGTGCCAGTATCATCATGAGCAACTAAGCCACATTCATTGATTGTGGTAGAAGTACACACCAAATTTGTATTGCCCTCTGTTTCTAATGATTTCAGTGTACACCTACCATTAATCATGGATGATGTATTGGCAGGTGACTGATGTAAGTGGCTTAAGGCAGCAGATATGGAGGAAGTGAGTCTGAACTGAAGCTGACTGGGGCCAGCATCTTGCCGTCTGTCAAACTTCTTACTAACTGTCAGAGACCGCACTTCGCTGGCTTCAACTGCAGAAAGCAACAGCAGAAAGCCCCAATACTTTGCAGGACTACAACCCCAGAATTTTTTTCCTCTCAAAGGCAGCCAGGGCTTTCTAGGCTACCTAAGGCTAACTCACTGCTGAGACCTCTTCAGGTCTTGCCAGATACCTCTCTGTTGTGAACACTCAGCTTGTATAGGCACTCTGGATCTGATTCTGACTAACGGAGGGGTTGGGAGGGGTATTTCGGGAAGACGGGGTGAGTCAAGAGAATGAGCTGAATTCTACTCCATTCGTTCCAACCATCTCTTTGACATTCTTGAATGTGTCTTAAATAATCTAGAGGAGCCCTTTTCCATCAGCAGCTAATCTGTAAAGAAATGATAATCCCCTTAAATTTTGCTGATGTAAAAATTTTCCTGTAGCAAAATGTATCTAAGAACTATCGAATACTGGGAGCATTGAGCTCTTAATTGAAAGTTCAGGCATCAATTGAGATTGGAGATGATTCACGTTGCTCTGCATCATCCCAGAGACACGCACTAAAGCCTCACTGACATTGTATCTGGTGCAAATGATACCAGTAATGCATACATGCAAAGCAGATGCCATTTTGGAGATTTGAGAACACTTGTAATACTCGAGGAATGAATACTAATGATCTATGTTTCTTATTGCATAACTTGGACAATATTTGTACACTTCCCAGTGGCCATCCAAAGAGCAGCAAAAGAAGGAATCTTAAAACATGTTGGGAAATAATGCAATTGATTTTTGGAAGGAAATTGGTCACATGGGTGCTGGAGCAGATGCTTTGTGTGTGTGAATGTAGTGAGTGGAGCCGGTGCCAACGCAGCTGCTGCCAGCCCCATTTATATGCTTGTGGCTGCAAGAGAATTTCACTAATCCAAACGGGGCTAATTTACATGTATCAGTCAATAATCCAAACATATTTTTGTAAACATGCACTTCCCATTTGGAGCTGTACCAGCTCAGCTTTTTCACATATATATGTAATCTATTCTGGGGAAGAAAATGTCCATAATGTTAATCCTTATCAATGAAATCGTGTTACAGAATGGAAAGTTACCAGAGTACAAGACCTTTACACTGAGGCACAGATGTGGGAACACACACAAAATGATGAGTTCCTCCAAATGATGGGTGTCGCTCTAGATTTCCAGCATCTGCAGAATCTCTTGTGTTACGGATGTGGGAATCTCACTGACTGAGGGGCATTAGAGTTGATTATCAAGTCAAGTCAAGTCACTTTTTATTGTCATTTCGACCACAACTGCTGGTACAGTACACAGTAAAAATGAGACAATGTTTTTCAGGACCATGGTGCTACATGAAACAATACAAAAACTACACTGAACTACATAAAACAACACAAAAACTACACTAGACTACAGACCTACCCAGGACTGCATAAAGTGCACAAAACAGTGCAGGCATTACAATAAATAATAAACAAGACAATAGGCAGAGTAGAGGGCAGTAGGTTGGCATTCAAACATATATCAGGTGTGGTGGGGAGATTACGTGGGTTTAACAGAGCCACCCAATTTTCCTCCCAAATAAAATAAACAAAGAAAAATTAGACAAGAGATTTTCTTCCATTTGATGTAAAGCATTAGTAGTGATCTCTCAGGATGACAAAGGGGTCAGTCGGTTAACCAGCACATGGGTAAAATTGGGCAGCATGCGCTTGTTGGACCAAAAGGCTTATTACTGCGCTTGATTAACCAATACATGCAAATTTTAAAAATTAAAAATAAATTTAAAAAAATAAAAGTAATCATAGAGATAGTTTCCATATCTTCCAGCGCCCATGAATGACTGCAACCAAAATCCGTTTGTCTAGCCATTCACCATAATTCTTTTGAGATTTTTGACCATATCCAAAATAGCTGACCTATTTCTCATCAAAGCAAGTCACTGTAAATTAATTACTTTGAGATCTTCTGCAGAGACATGATCAAGAACCAAATAAATGCAGGTGATGTAATGATGCATAAATCTCTGTGTTCCTTTAATTAAAACTGGTTGTTCATTACTTGCCAGTGTTCTACTCACTCAGTGTATATATTAATCATTACCTCCTAGCAATCAATCCATGACAATTCTTCAATTATCATATCTACAACTCCTTTTGATACTTCTTAAGGCAAAGAGTCATTAAGGTAAACACGAGGAATTCTGCAGATGCTAGAAATTCAAGCAACACACATCAATGTTGCTGGTGAACGCAGCAGGCCAGGCAGCATCTCTAGGAAGAGGTACAGTCGACGTTTTGGGCCGAGACCCTTCGTCAGGACTAACTGAAGGAAGAGCTAGTAAAAGATTTGAAAGTGGGAGGGGGAGGGGGAGACCCAAAATGATCGGAGAAGACAGGAGGGGGAGGGATGGAGCCAAGAGCCGGTCAGGTGATTGGCAAAAGGGATATGAGAGGATCATGGGACAGGAGGCCCACGGAGAAGGAAAAAGGGAAGAGGGGAAAAAAAACCAGAGGATGGGCAAGGGGTATAGTCAGAGAGACAGAGGGAGAAAAAGGAGACAGAGAGAAAGAATGTGTGTATATAAATAAATAACAGATGGGGTATGAGGAGGAGGTGAGGCATTAGCAGAGGTTAGAGAAGTCAATGAGGATTTCATTTTAGAAACTTCAGAGAAACAAAATATCTAAACATTATGTGTGTTGTGGTCTTCACTTCTCTTGCATTTTCACATTCAAATTGGAGCAGTTGTCCAGTGGTGCATTGCAAGCTTGTGTTATCTCAGCTTGCTCATTTTCATTGTTTGAAGTGGATGGATTAGACCTGAAAACAACTAATGCATATTTATATTGCACCAGTGAAGTACCAAAACAGCTGATATTCATCCAGAAGACAATGATCAAGCAAGGGGTAAGATCAAGCCACATGAGAAAATATTTGGAACATTGAACAAGAAATAAGAATTTATGATTTTAAAGAAATACACAAGAATAAAAGAAAAGAACAGGTGTAGCCCACCTGGCCTCCCAAGCCTTCCCTGAAAAACAATAGCTGATCTGCCCTGGGCTGCAATTCCTTTGTTTCACACAACATTCAATTCTTCAGTACTTAAACATTGGAATTAACCTAAGTGGCTAATTAATGTTAGTGTGGAATTTTTCAGACAAAAGGACCTATTTCTGTACTTTACCTTTCTATTACTCTAAACATTTATCTGTGGAACTCATCTAGATGACCCCATGATCAAACCTCCACGGTATTTTGATGTAGAGAATTCCAGTGATTTGTCATGCTTTGGGGAAGAAGTGGCTTAGTTTTAAATGACCATCTCCAAACTTTTATAGGCATCCGTTAGTCTCATGAGACCATGGATTTGTGCCTTGGAAGGTTTCCAGGGCACAGGCCTGGGCAAGGTTGTATGGAAGACCAGCAGTTGCCCATGCTGCAAGTCTCCCCTCTCCACGCCATCGATGTTGTCCAAGAGAAGGGCATTAGGACCCATACAGCTTGGCACCGGTGTCGTCGCAGAGCAATATGTGGTTAAGGGCCTTGCTCAAGGACACACATGCTGCCTCAGCCGAGGTTCGAACTAACAACCTTCAAATCACTAGATGAACGCCTTAACCACTTGGCCACGTGCCAACTTCCAACTATATCCCCTTGTTTGAGAGTTTCCCCATAGTTCCAAACATCTCAGCATCTACCTTGTCATCCCCCATTCTTCTAAAACTGTAAGGAATATAGTCACAATTTCTTTACCTGTTTGTGACCACCCAGAGAATTACCTTCATAAATCACTTCTTAATTCAAGTATATTTCCTCATAAATGTGGATCAAAACTGTGCAGAGTACTCCAGATACTTACCAACATCTCATGGAATCATAGAAGCACACAGCATAGAAACAAGCCCCTTTTGGCCTATCTTGTCTAGCTCATGCTTTTCTATAGTAACCCCATTGTAACAAACTTAAGCTCCAACATCCTACAATAACAACCAATATGTCAACAACCTCTGTGTGATTCATATAGATTAACACCTAGACCCTTCTGAATTCTCTAATTTGCAATATTTCTCCATTTATTTGACAATTTTCTTTTGGATTCCCCTTGCCAAAGTGCATGCGTTGGCATTTCCCATATTAAATTGCACTTACTAAGTTATCATCCATTCACCAAAACATATCCATATCCTGCTGTAGAGTCCAAATATTCTCTCTGCAACATGCCCCTCCACTTATTTTCATATCCTTGGCAAACCTGGACATCTGACACTCTGCTCATTCCTCCAGGTCATTAATATAAGGATCAAATAATCAGGGACCAAGAAATTATGCATGGGGCACTCTACTAGTAGCTCGTGAGGCCATGTGAATAAGGCTATGAAAGGAATTCTAGTGCTTCAGGAAGGCACACCTAAAAGCACCGTTGCAATACAAGTTCAATGAAAATTACATACCTAGATCAGGGAAGTACAGAAATCTGAGATGACTGTGGAACTGGAGGAGGTTAATCACATATGGAAGTGTCATGGATGGAAAGGCCTGAAAATAGCAAAGAGTTGATGAGGCCACTCTTAGTTTGGAAGAGCAACACCTCATATTCTGTCAGGGTAGCCTCCAATCTTATGGCGTGACAATCGATTTCTCCAACTTGTGGTAATATTTCCTCCGCCCCCTTCTCCCTTCTTCCATTCCCTACTGTGGCCTCCCTCTTACTCCTTCTCTTCTCCTCACCTGCCTATCAACTCCCTTGGTGCCCCTCCTCCTTCCTTTTCTCCCATAGTCCACTCTCCTCTCCTATCAGATTCCTTCAGCCTTTAACTTTTCCACCTATCATCTTCCAGCTTCTCATTTCATCCCTCCCCCGTCCACCTGCCTTCCCCCTCACCCGAGTTCATCCAGCATTTTCTATGTGTTACAATGAATATTGAAGTCAATGCAGTTCAAAACAGGGAGTCAGTTACAGACAATTGAACAGAACTTTATTGCCTTTATTGCTAGCACTAGGTTTTGTATGAAAATTTAAAAACTGCAGAGGCTCAAGTAAAAAGAATGATGGAAGGACTCAACAGGGCAGGGAGCAATTGCTTAAAAAGAAAATAAATTAACGTTTCAGGTCAGTGACCCTTCAGCAAAACTAATCAGACCTGAGATTTTAACTCTTTCTTTCTCTACAAGTGCTGCACATCCAGCTAAATGATTCTAACATGTTCTGGTTTCCTTTCAGAGTGTTTGACAAATTTAAGCTGGCAGATGGTGGAGGGTGAGAGGGCAGTCAGATGTGTGTTGGAACCAGTCCAGTGATTCCTTCATCACTGCTGGCCCAGAACTCTGCAACTCCCTGCCCAGGGGCTCTGTGGGAGTACCTTCGACAGAAGAACTGCAGTGGTTTCATGAATCTGGCTCATCATCTCTTTCGCCAGAGCAGTAGACACCAGCAATAAATGTTCCCTGTGACAACAGTATCCACATCTCTCAACACTTTTCTTCTGAAAACACTAATAAGGTCACAGTCGAGCATTCCAGCAGCAGGTGAGCTGACGTGAAGTTAACACAGGCAACGGTCAGAGGTGAAAGAGGGATGAACTGAACTGACTGTGAACTGAAATCCAAAGAGAACATTAGAAGGAAACAAATCTGAAAACAAAATACAACTTAATAGTGTACTTTTGGAAATTATCATTATTATCTACGTGTGGATTAGAGAACAATTAAACTCCATTTTAAAGCTAGTTTAGAAAATATATGCGCTTGTAATCCTTTTCATCAGAATGTCACCTCTTGTCTGGTTTTACTGTGTTCAATAATCCTTGACTGACAATGGCAAAAGCTTTACTTGTAGAATTTACTTTAATTCTGCTGATTTAAATTTATTATCACTGACAGGCAAGCTCACTGATTTTCATTGTTAGCATTGCTGACATACAGCAATAGCTACGAATATTTTCATTCAATAAGAAGGACTGTGCATCTTCCGTTCTGCTACTGTCCATCTGAGAGTGCTCCCATGTCATTGCCTCTGTTTCATCTATCACAGCCCAGTAATTTCTATCTCACGCTCTGACATGCCAGTGAGTTGAATGCTGATGATGCATTACACATCCAGCATCTTTTTGTCGCACTATGACATATCAGCTCATGTCTACTCAAAGTAGTTAGATAAAGCCAGTGGCAAATAAAATCTACAATCATGAGAAAAGGCTTTTCTCACTAATCTTGAAATGTTGAAAACCTGAGCAAGAAATTCCGATTATTGGACCCATAAATGTATGACGTATCATTGCTCTTCAGATCAGCATTTAAACAAGCCTTCTGAAGGAGCAGAGATTAAACACTGACCTGAAATGCTGCACATAGTAGAGTCTGGAAAACCACAAAATCGACAGTGTATTGTTTAGTTGATCTAGATTTTCAATAGAAGGCAAACATGGATTATTATACAATATGTTCCAATTTCTGCTTATAACATTGATTCTACGCCTAAGCTACTGAAGGAGCTGGTTATTAATTTCTAAATTTTGTTCCAGTCACACACCCTCTGTGAAATCACTCATTTCTGTCAAATGAAAGCGAATACATCCCATGGTACAAATTTTTGAAGTGAAGTGGGGCTGTAATCCCTAGTAATTTGGCCATTTTTACCCCACAATCCATATCACTAAAACAGATTAAAACAGGGAGACATGGAAGTACTTAGCAAGTCAGACTGCATCAGTAGAGAGAGAGAAACAGTGAAAATGTTTCAGATCGATGACACTTCTTTGGAACTCTACTTCTACTAGTGGTTGCTTGACCAGCTGAATATCTCCACCATTCTCTTTTCTTATTTCACATAACATACTTCCACTTTCTTTTTCACTACAGCAGGCTATCTGCTTAATATCACACTAATGGTGACAGAAGCTTGCTGCTTGCAAATCAGTGGCGAGGTTTCCTACATTATATTCAAGTGATTGCATTTCTAAATGGATTCATTGGTTGTAAAGGGCAGTAGGATGAAGCTATATAAATATAAATAGCTCTCCCTTTAATATTTGACTGCTCAGTAAATGACGTTTAGAGAGGCTATGATGAACTCTACACCAGAGTAATAGCATGTATAACTTACGACATTTTTTCCCTTCAATCAATATTTTAGAGATTGTAGTCTATAAACAAAAAATTAGATATTTGCACATACACATTTAGTAAATATTCTGAATGAAAAGATATAACTTAATTCCACATTTTTATGATATCCAGACATATTGGGACACTGGAATTCACTACCCTTAGAAACAAAATGTATACTGCACCTTGACACCCTTCAGATATCTCCCAAACAATTTCACACAAGGAATTACAGTGAAGAGTTATCTCTGTTGACAGGACTTCAAGGATATTTCATTGGATATCATGCATTTTCTGTGACAGACCAGAAGGCTGGCAATCTAGTCTCCTGGGAGACCTACAAACTTGGGACTAGAATGGGAGGAGGAGTGTATATTATAGGAATCTGTTGCTCATCTTGTGATCTCAGTGTTGCTGTTTCTGTCTCTGTCTTCCAAATGGCAACTTTGGGAAATGGTTGCACAGGGAAGGAAATTGTCCATGTCCTGCCATCTACACTTCAAACATGTAGTGAATAAGAGTGAGGAAACCACAGGTCAATCACATTTTCCATTATCCTCCTCCATGACTTTAATTAGAAACGTGAGGTTGCATCTTGGAAGAAATCTCTAATGAAAAGTGTTCCAAACTAAAGTTCCTTTCTGAGATCAGGAAGCCATTTATTACTGAGTATTAATGACTCAATCACCACTGTCATAAATTAAATGCAACTTTTCAGGCAGGCACAGTGAACATTTCCCTTCGGCATAAAGCTTTTGCCATCATTTAACCTTTGCTGACTGGAGTGATTTCAAATGGAAGTGGGAGACTTAGTTGGCACTAGCCACAGATCTGTGGTCTACAGCACATGTCAAGTGACTGATGGTGTTGTCAGAGGAGCATGTTCTGATGTCTCGGGACAGCACGACATCAACAGAAGATTAAACATGACTTTTATTAAATAATAGGATTTCCTCATGTCTCCAGTGGAATTAATTTTACATGTGGTACGAGAGGCACCTGATGTCACTGAGAAAGTCCTTTGAAAATATAAACAAGTTCAGACTGTGCAGGTAGTCTGTGACTGCAGGATCACTTCCCCGGGCTCATTCTAAGTCCATCACTTCAAAGCTCTGCCCCAGCTAGATCCTGTCGGACAGCTGTTCCTTCCCTTTTTGCGCTAGTTCAAATAGATAGTTAAAAAAAAAGCCTCGTATTGCATTAAATCAGCTGATCTGTGCCTTTTGTTGTTGATAAACCTCAAGGATGGACTAGATCGATTGCAGGGTGAAAACTCGCCTCCTTGACCAGTCTCCTGGGTAATGACCCAATAATTCCTTATCTGGCTCTGGGTCAAATATTATCTGATAATGGCTCAAGACATTTTAAAACCATTAAAGATTGTATATAAATACAGACAATTGTTCTATTTACTTTGTACATAACAGAAATGGACCACTTGGCCTAATGGGTCAGTGCTAGCCAGCAGCAGAATAATCTCTTCAGTCTCACTCTGCCTCTTTTTCTCCATTTAATTTGAATATATTGACATTCCCATCAAGTTCCCTTTGATTCTTTTGCTATTTTGCTACGCTCCAGGTAATTTGCCGCAGCCTCCAGTTAAGCCTCCTGCAGCCAAGAGATGAGAGAAGGACAATAAGACAGAGATTCAACCTGAAACTATTTTAGGAATGATGTCAGGATGTACCTCTGCACAGGAAGAATGGCCAGCATGTGGAATGAATCACTAGATGGTGTGGCAGAGATGAATTGCCTTAAGCTATATGAGAGAAAGTTATGTGTTCTCATGGCACAGATTAAAATGTGAGTGGAAATGGTGGTCACAATGTGATTGCTACTTGGGAATTCACGTCACCAGTGGGCTAATTCTTTATCTAGGTATCAAAGAGTCTCTCTGAATTAAGCTACATGGGAAGGCCTAAACAGCTGTGAGCGAGTTACACATTGATGAGCCTACAATTTTCACTATCTACCAATAGTTCACTACGGTGCAGTGTTACTAACAACTCAACATGCTGAGCAAGGAGGCATTCAATCTATCAGTCTTATGCGTGTATGGCCATTAACAAACTGAGAAAAATCAAGTCCCACACTGCAAATTGAAAGGCTGCCTTTTTTGAAACTCAGCAGCATTGATGGCAGCAGATTTACTGATTTCCTTTGAAGCACAAGTGTGGCGTGAATCAAATTCTCCCACAAAACTGTAATTTACATATTGTTATCCCAGTCATTTATATTCTGTAAAAGACACCCATGCCAATCAGCAAATCCATGACTAGAATAGAATGATCAGGATTTTTGTACTAGGCAGGAAATGTGCAGAATTTGCTGAAAACTGCTAATTAATAATGAATACGTGTGCTGGCATTGGCATTATTAACTTTCAGTCAATTGAAAGTCCAGACCTAAATAAAGATGTTGGTCCCTGAAGCTCTGTACGTGCTGTGAGGTTCTGCCATGAATATCTCAATATCCACATGGCTTTCTGGAGTTATTTTTGGGTTCGTTGACCTTAAGGAATCGGAAGTACATTTCATGTCAAGGATGGTGATGAACCAGTGCAAAATTAATTACAAGCTAGCGTCTGTTTCTACAACACTTGGAAGGGTTTTACTAGCAAGAAGGAACTTCCGGAGTGTGATATGGGATGTGGAAAAGCCAACAGCCAGTTTATTCACAGTAACCCTGAACAAACAGTAATGTGACACCAGAAAACCTGCTTTTGTGATGTTGACTTATCGTTAAGTATCAGCCCAATGCTACTGTATAGCTGGGACTGAATCCTCTACATTTACCTGAGGATGTCGATGGTGCAACACACACAAGATGCTGGAGGAACTCAGCAGGTCGGGCAGTATCTATAGAGAGAATTGAACCAGTTGATGTTTTGGGCTGGGACCCCTCATCAGGACTGGAAAGAAAGAGAGCAGAAACCGGAATAAAAAGGTGGGAGGAAGGGCAGTAGCATGTGCTTATGGGTGATAGGGAAAACGATGTGAGGGGGAAGGTGGCTGAGTGGTGGACAGGGGATAAATTGAAAAGGTAGGGAGGTGAAGGAAGGGGGAACTAGGAATGATGTGAGAAGCTAGGAGGTATTAGGTAGAAGAGGTAAAGGGCTGAAGAAGGAAGAATATGACAGTAGATGAGGGAATAAAGAGGAGGTAAGGAACAAGAGGGAGAACGGTGTGGGTGATAAGTCATGACAGCGGGGGGAGGAAAAGAGGAAGCATGAAAGAGCCAGGGGAATAAAGACAAACAAAAGTTGTGCAGGGGGTGGGGGAGTTGCAAAGACCAAAGGCAGGGAGTGGTTATGGGAAATTAGAGAAATTGATGTAGGGGAGAGGGAGAGACAGAGGGGAGGGAGTGGTTACTGGAAATTAGAGAAATTGATGTTGATTCTATCAGGTTGGAGATTGCTAAAATGGAATACGAGTTGTTCCTCTGATCTGTATCTAGAGGGGGCCATGGATACATGTCTGTGTGGGGATGGAAAATAGATTTAAAATAGCTGTCAACCAGAAGATCTTGGCTGTTACGGCAGACAGAGCAAAGGTGATGATGAAGTGAACCATCCCCCCCACCCCCATCTGCATTGGGTCTCACTGACGTGGAAGAGACTGCACTAGGAGCTTGGTGATTTGGTTTAATGACTCATACAAAACAACAGTCTTCACTTCGTGCACTGGGCCATCAGCTGGAATTTTTATGAGTTTAAATCTCTGGAGCAATATGTTTCACCTCTATCCTTTATCTACATGGGGAGTGTTGTGGTATTGTCAGGATTCTGCAATTTTGATGTGATGGTCCCCACTTCACAGGAGATAGGAATATGGCTGAAACCTCCTATGGATATAATGTGGATACTGACCCAGGGGGAGTAGTGTATTAGCAGTGGTGAAAAAGAATGCCAGTCCATTAGAAAGTTACTCATTAGGGGTGAATTACAGCTCTGGTGACAGAACGATTTAGAAGATTATTTTTTACTCTATGTTCCAAGACTTAATCTATGGGAAACATAAACTCAGATAAAAGAAAACCTGGCTTTTTGATTCTGAGTATTCTTTAGAGTTTAGGAGAATGAGAGAAGATCTTCTTAGTAAGTACGAACACTTAAGGGGCTTGAGAGTGGAAAGCAGGAAGAATGTTTCTCCTGGCTGAGGAGTCTGAGACCAAGGGACACAATATACAAATAAGGGTAGGCCATTAAGTACTGAGATGAAGCAAGATTTCTTCATTAAGGTAGTGCTAAACCTTTGGAATTCTCTCCCCCACACATGGTAGTAGCTCAGTCACTGTGTCCATTTATAACATCAATCAATAGATTTCTAGGTATGGAATGAATCAAAGGATACGGGCATAGTGCTAGAAAAAAGACACTGATGTGGCAGATTAGTTATGATCTCGATCATGATCCAAATGTCTACTCCTGCACTGATTACAAACCCTGGTGTATTTTCTTATTATCAGGTTTTTATTTATTACAATTCCTTCTACAAAACTGCCAAACCCTGAGTTAGTTATAACAGTAGGTCAGCTGCAGTTCCAGGGAAATTCCAGTTTATGCCTTGGAGACAAAATAATCTCTCCTCCCAGGGAACCATCTGCAACCTCTGCTTCATATTGTTGTTATGGTTTTGTCCTGGAACTGCAAAGGCTGTGGACAGGACCAGATGGCATGTGTTGATTAGTACAAGAATTGCTGTGGCCAGAGCTGAAACATGATAGTCACAATTCTCAGTAAACAGTGAGCTCCAAAAATATAAATGAAAAATTGGATATAATGTTAAGACCTAATTAGTTTACATTTACATCAAATATACATACTTATGAAATGCAAACATTCACTTAACAATCAGGTATTGCTGAATAAAACTTCCTGTAACATGCTATTACAGATTATTCTGCCTTTCCTTGGGCTTCTTGTTCGCTTTCAATCTGAGGAGTGCTTCAAATGGGAGAAACAACAATTAAATCTCATGATTGAAGCTCACAGGCCAGGATTAGTGAGCAGTTCTAACCACCACAGTGTCATGCTACCTGAGCTGACAGGTTTTCTGTTTGGCTTCCCTTTATAGAATGCAAGGTTTGCTTCTTAAAATGGACTGGACGTTGGGGTGTCAATGCAGCAAACTCTGCAGGTACCTCCTCCTCTACCTTAAAGTGATCAGCAATAAATTCATCAGTCTGGAAATTACCTCTAGCAACTTCAACTGCTCTGAGTTTGATGTAGTTGTCTTGATGTTAATTTGTTATTTTAATGGAGTTGTCCATTTGCTTATGATAAAAATAAGTTAGCATTAAATTTTCAGGCAGAGTGGTGTCATTTGCTAATACCAGCAGCAGTAATTTCTGGATGCTAGTCTTCAAGGTTAGAAATAAATTCACTCTTCCTTAATGGGTCATTAATTTGTATTGACTACTGCAGTTGTGCTTCCTCCATTTCGAAAGGGACGTGGCTGACAGATTTCATGCTCTCTCTGCTCCCCATTTGCTATGCATGGTTACCAAGGGCATTAGTAATCAGCGAAAACTTATCTTCCTCAAGATAGAATTTTGGCTTGAACTCTGTTGAATATTTCATAGTGGCATATATTCTCAAATTCTAGCCTTATTATTATTTCGATAAATGAACTATTTTCTCCCTTAGAACATGTGTTACTATCTCATTCGTTATCAATATAGTTACATAGGCTTTGACATTTCTTTCCACTGCCCCTTCACAAAGAAAATCCCCCATGATTCGCTGCTTCATTGGTGAATATCATTGCCTTTACATCACTGATAGCATGGTTCTTCAAATATTTCCCATTTAACAACAAACTATTTAAATTTCAGCTGCAAAGATTTTGCACTTCAGCTGACATGCACACTTAAATAAAGTATCCCAGCAAACAATTAAACTAGACAGGCATTAATCATAATCATTGTGTGGATTTTAGAACCAGTTTAGCAGCATTCATCTATTTTTAGAAGAAGTCAATGATAAAGGAAATTTAAGCACATCATGTTCAGTTTACAGAATATTACACGTCTATTTGGGTCTCTGCTGAATTGCTTACAAACTTCTTCGGCAGCCCTGACAATGAAATGAGAACTGAGTACATTTCAATATTGTTCATCAGTGCTCCTCACTCTCCCAGAGCTGCCATTTTAACTGAATTCTGAGCATGTATTCCTTTGCTGTTACTGGGTCACAATTGTGGAACTCTCTCTAACAGCATTGTGGCTACTCCCACACCCCTCCAAGTGATTCAAAGAGGCAACTCCACCACCGTCTCAAGGACAACAAACACTGACAATTAAATGATGCTCAGCCAGTGAAGCCCATTTCATTTGAAGCAATATTTTTAAAAATGCCTTTATCATACACGGAGCTTAGAAAAATAGAGGGCTATGGGTGACCCTAGGTAATTTCTACTGTAAGGACATGTTTCGGACAGCTTTGAAGGCCAAAGGGCCTATATTGTGCTATAGGCTTTCTCTGTTTCCATGCTTCTGTACAGACTGCAGCATTTCAAAAGGAAAACACAAGAGATTCTGCTGATGCTGGAAATCTAGAGTAACACAGAATGCTGGAGGAACTCAGCAGGTTGGGAAGCATCTATGGAAAGCAATAAACAGACTCTTCCTCAGAAATCCTAAGGACTTCAACATTACAAAAAGATTCATTTTTTACTTTTCCTGGATTACATAGGGTGGGCACAAATATAAACCTTGACAGCAGAGACTGTATTTCAGGAACGAAGTGATTTTAAAAATCAGTTTTACCCATGGTGCCTTAGAGAAGCAGGTCATCATGTCCTGCCAACTTATCAGCATCCACTCTCAGTAGTTTTTCCAGTATTCGATTTTCCATATTGCTAGTTTGTTTCAGGTCACCATTCTTTACTTTTCTGGGATTTTTTTGTGACTTTATCTGAGAAGACAGACAAAAAAAAACTTATTTACAATAAAGACACGACTTCAGGATTGAAGGACGTCCATTTAAAACAGAGATGCAGAGTAATTACTTTAGTCAGAGGGTGGTAAATCTGTGGAATTAGTTTCCAGGAGCGGCTGTGGAGGTCAAGTCATTGGGAGCATTTAAGGCAGAGATAGATTGGTTTTTGATTAGCCAGGGCATCAAAGGGTATGGGGAGAAGGCAGGGGAGTAGGGGTGACTGGAAGAATTTGATCAACCATGATTGAATGACAGAGCAGACTCAATGGGCCAAATGGCCTACTTCTGCTCCTATATCTTATGGTCTTGTGGTCTTATGTATTTTTTTTATCTCAGTCAGTAATATACCCAAATAAACTTGTTTTAATCCTTCCCATGTTTAATTTCTAAGCTATTGCTCTCTTGTTTTGTAATTCTCTGTGCATGGCTCTTGTATTCTGCATCCCCATTGCTTACTGGAGTCTTGTTGTTCCTTTGCAAAGTTCTGAAATTTTCACAATTCCAAGACTAACTGCTCTTTGAGCAATAGGTCTTTTCCTTTGATCGAACACCATATTTTATTCTGAGATTAGTCACGGATGGATCATCTTTTCTGTTCCGTTTTCATCGTAAGCGATGCATTTGTTTTAACTTCAGATCATAGGCATGAAATCACTTCACTTCATGGTCAGAGATGTTGGGTTTGTTGGCAAAGTGGACAGGAATAGCTGAGTTGTGGGAGGGGAGTGGTGTCAGAGCTTTGAGGATAGCAGTGTGCAGGTAGAGGAGAACAGTCAGGAGGGTGACAGGAGCAATGAGAGGGTGAGGGGAACAGTGAATGGGAGATGAAGGGAATATTAGGAGTGGTTAGGGGAGCATTGATGGTGAATGAGGAGAGTAACTAAACAGGAAGAATGTGTAGCTGCACCAGCTGATGAGAAATTCCTAACCACCTACTCCAACTCTGTGTCTGAGATCTTAATGCCTTCTTGGCCAAGAGCTGTTTAAGGTCATCCACCAGACCCATTTTGAATCAACTCAGCTGTAAGTCACCAACATTTCACTGATTCAGAGACACTTCAGGGCATGTAGGGAGAACGCCCAGCCTTTCATTTCCGTGCCTGTTGAAAGAGAACCCAGCAGTTATAGCTCAGCTTCCCTCACTGAGGAAGCCGAGAGGCAGCTCAGTTGGAGCCACCAATAAGTTGTACCGGAGGGCTAATGTGGACAAGGCATTGAAAGGACAGCCAAAAATGACTGTAGGAATAGATCCCTTATCAATCAATCAGCAACTATCCCACAGGTTATTGGTGAACCTGTTCATTAACACTGATGGAGGTGGTCAGGGATTTTGGGAACCAACCAACAGTCTCCTGAATTGCTTTAATAACTTCACTCTCCTCAGCACTGAACTAATTCCCCAGTCTATAGACTCACATTCTAGACTCAACAACTCATGTTCTCAGTTGAATTGATTGATTGGTTATTTAATTTATGATTTATTTGTACCTTTTTCTGTATTTGCACAGTTTATCTTCTTTTGCACATTGGTTGTTTCTCCGTCTTTGTGTGTAGTTGTTTGTTGATTCTACTGTATTTCCTTGTTCTATTCTGAATGCTGGCAAGAACATGCATATCAAGGTAATATGTATATGTACTTTGAAAATAAATTTACATTGAACCTTGAACTTTTTGGGAGAGAAGAGGTGTCTCTCTGTTTTTCAGCTGGGGAGTTTTATACTAAGTGGCAACATGATGGCAGCAAGCTTGACCCTATAACATGACAGCACTGACAAGAAATTGACATCTGATTGATATCATGATCCGCCTGCTCTACAAACAGCTGGCAGACAATAGCTGAGCTGTTTTAGCATGGTCCTGAGCTGCCAGCCTGTGTGACTGGCATCAGATACATATTGGAACAGAGCCAAATCTTGGTGCCCGGCAACAGCAACTGACTGCATCACCAAGGTCTGTGGCCTCAGGTTTTAATGCAGAAAACAAACTTTAACAAACAAAATCAGCCATTGAACAAAACAGATCTTGCTTTCATTTCTTTCCTATAAAAATACTGTGACATCAGGAATAGAGAAATCCAAATTAGAAATTCAGTTGAAGCTCAGAATTTGTATCATTCTTTTGCCAACAAAAAGGGAGTCTATTTGCTTTACGGTGACTCAGACTGGTAAATGAAAAGGAAATAATGATGTTGCAGACTGGAACAAAAACAGTTGTTACTTTTTATGTCGGGTCTCTGTGGGAAGCAGCCAGTCTTATGATGTAAGAGGTCACATGGTTCAGAATGTGGGTAACAGTGTGATACAAAGTTTATCCAGTGTGTGAAAAGAACCTCTCTCCTTCATTATCAAGCCATTGTTACATAATATCACATAATGCTTCCTGTCTTCAGTTTATGCTGTTAATATTCAATCACAATTACATTGAATCCACATCAGTAAATCACAACCATGTGAGATTAATACAGTGGTTGTTCCCAGAAATGGTGACCAGATTAAGGTGGGCAAAGAACTGCATTTGTCCTTTTTATTGCAAATATCGGAGGAGGTTGTCTAAATTTGATAAGCACTGGATGCAAAGACATCTGCTCACAATGCTGTGACAAGACTCCCATGGATCTCATTAGCCTTTGACACTTCACACACAGTTTCCCATATATTGAATAGTTAGGCAGGATCTGTTAATAGGGAAACATTCTTCCTGCAAGTACATCTTTGGTCTAATTCACTGCAATGCTCAACGACACACACAACCATCACTGTATTAGCCCACAATGCTTGGTTTCATAGAAACATAGACATAGAAACATAGAAAACCTACAACACAATACAGGCCCTTCGGCCCACAGAGTTATGCCGAACATATCCCTACCTTAGAAATTATTAGGCTTACCTATAGCCCTCTATTTTACTAAGCTCCACGTACCATTCTAATAGTCTCTTAAAAGACCCTATCGTATCCACCTTCACCACTGCTGCCAGCAGCCCATTCCACGCACTCACCACTCTCTGCATAAGAAACTTACCCCTGACATCTCCTCTGTACCTACTCCCCAGCACCTTAATCCTCTTGTGGCAACCATTTCAGCCCTGGGAAAAAACCTCTGACTATCCACACAATCAATGGCTCTCATCATCCTAAAAAACTCTATCAGGTCACCTCTCATCCTCCGCCGCTCCAAGGAAAAAAGCTCGAGTTCACTCAACCTATTCTCATAGGGCATGCTCCCCAATCCAGGCAACATCCCTGTAAATCTCCTCTGCACCCTTTCTTTGGCTTCCACATCCTTCCTATAGTGAGCCGACCAAAACTGAGCACAGTACTCCAAGTGGGGTCTGACCAGGGTCCTATATAATTGCAACATTACCTCTCGGCTCCTAAATTCAATTCCATGGTTGATGAAGGACAATGCACCTTACGCCTCCTTAACCACAGAGTCAACCTGCGCAGCTGCTTTAAGTGTCCGATGGACTCGGACCCCAAGATCCTGCTGATCCTCCACACTGCCAAGAGTCTTACCATTAATACTATATTCTGCCATCATATTTGAGCTACCAAAATGAACCACTTCACACTTATCTGTGTTGAATGCCATCTGCCACTTGTCAGCCCAGTTTTGCATCCTATTAATGTCCCGCTGTAACTTCTGACAGCCCTCCACATGATCCACAACACCTCCAACCTTTGTGTCATCAGCGGACTTACTAACCCATCCCTCCACTTCCTCATCCAGGTCATTTATAAAAATCACGAAGGAACCCTGAGCAGATCCCTGGGGCACTTCACTGGTGACCGACCTCCATGCAGAATATAACATGCCTACAACCATTCTTTGCCTTCTGTGGGCAAGCCAGTTCTTGATCCACAAAGCAATGTCCCCTTGGATCCCATGCCTCCTTACTTCCTCACTCCTGTGATTATAGAAGTATTTGGCTGTATATGACAATGGATCAATTCTACAAAAGTTTAACCTGTTTTAGAAGATAAACCATTGATCACCACTACCATTCTCCTGGTCAGGTGGGGCTGGAGCTTGAATCAGGTTGGAGGTATTAGTGCAGAAAAGCAGATTGCTTGGAGGAGGGAGGGGTGTATTGGGATGGGTCACAGTTTGATGGGGGTTTGGGGTGTGTTAGAATGGAAGAGTCAAGCCAGGGTGGGGAGAAAAGATCACTCGAGGGAGAGGCACAGTGAATGTTACTAGGAGAGTTGGGGCAGGCATCTGCCTTAAAGTAGATCTCCTTGAATCATGTTCCCAGCACTGGCCTTGGATTAACTTGAGTGTGTCACCTTTTACTTGCTTGGGAATAAGGTTCAGGAACAACAGCTACAGGAGAAGTTTGAAGGATGATCTTAGTGCAAGTTTCAGTACATTGACTCAGTGTCCAGAAGGCTGGAGGCAATGCCAAGGAGTTTCAGAGGGTTGAGCACAAGTTTGTCACTAAGGTTATACATAGCTTTGTGCCCCTCCCCTCCAGCAAGGATGTTATGGCAGTTTCACTGGTCCAGAGGGGTTGCCAATGTGAGGAACAAGCTCACCACCCCCCCCCACCCCCCAAAAGTAATTTGCCCTAACCACTGGAGATTGGGAAAGGGGTGGGAATTGTAAGAAAGGATGGGCTGTGCAAGGGAATAGTGTGATGGTGCTCAAAAGAGGATCCATGGCTGTGTTAATGTGAGGTGGGGTCTGTGTCAGTATTGGCAAAATGCAGGGGGTGGGGTTCTGTCAAAACCGAAGTATCCTGGCCCCCAGTTTAAGTTCATGCCTCTGCAGTCTCAGTCTAGTCCTAACCTGGCATGGGTGGGGAAGATCTGTGGCACTGGGCAATGTTGATAGGGATGTATGAGGCAAGCCTGTGGCTGCATTGGGTCCTACACACTCAGGACAATGTAAAGTGTTTGATTAACCCACCAGCCCTATATCTTTGGGATGTGGAAGAGACCTGCAGTACCAAGTGGAAAACTTGTAGTCAGAGAGAGAACATGCAAACTCCACACAGACAGCACCAGTGGTCAGGATTCAGCCATGGTTGGCGGAGTGGTGAGTCACTTGCGCACTACTGCGCTACAACACTGGAGGTAAAATCTTTTAACTGCAAAGATTTAAAAACTTGCTTTTAAATGAGCACATGGTTGGGAATTAACCATTCCCTTACACTGATACTGTGTGCTAACTCTTGCGCTAGGAAACTTCATGTGGCTGTGGCTGAAAACAGACCACAACCCAGCTTTTGTGAAATACTAGAACTCCCAACTTTTGGATCTCCTTTCTTGAACCAGCTCAGGATACACTGCAGAGTAGGGCCTCCTAGCCCTTTGAGATACTCCACACAGCAACCCCCGTCAAACACAATTAACCCTGACCTAATCACAGGACAATTTACAATGACCAATTAACCTACCCAATAGGCCTTTGGACTGCAGAAGGGAAATGGAGCATTCTGGGAGAACTCAGGTATTCCAGGGGGAGGACATACAGACTCCTTCTGGAATAGCACTGGAATTGAACTCCAAACTCCAGAATACCTCACGCTGTAATAACATCTTACTAACCACTACCCCACCATGGTGCCTTTTCTAGGAATGGGATCCATACAGCCTGAACACCATTCTTCATAAAGGGGAAGAAATGGGCCTGTACCTGTCTTCTGCCCCTGGCCACCACAGAGAACCATCTCCTGCTCGTGCGTTGCAGGGAACTGAATCAATTGGTGAAGGGACATCGATGGTTAGGACTAGACTGCAGAGGCACGGACTTAAACTGGGGACCAGGATATTTGGTTTTGACATAAGGGAGATTGGTCTGAGGAAAGATAAAGTTGTGAAGTCAATGCCTTTTACAGGCTAAGGAGCAGCAGTCGCCAAGGCAAGATGAAGAAATGACAAGGGGTGAGCAAATCCTTGAGATTTTAATGTCAGTAAGCAGTGAAAATACTTCCTCATCATTTGCGAATGGAAGAGAAAAGTCACAGTATACTGCATCCTCCTGGCTAGATTCCATGCTTTTCGTTTGATCTGGAGTTTGAAAAAGAAAAAGCAAGTCTAAACTATGTCCAACTAAAACAGGTTCAGATAAAGTAAATTGGGTCTTGTAGCCCAAGAAGTTTGCTTTTTGAAATAGAATATAAAGAGATATGGAAGCAGAATAGTCTACAAGTAATTAATTTTGAAAATACTAGAGCTGCAGTTTTTACTAGGAATGAAAGCTGACTTATCATTGATTTCCTTCCAATTATTATGACCTTGTGGTCCTTGGGATTTGAAAGGTGATATGGAAAAGGATATTGTTGTAGTATCTGGGGTTTAACTATGATTCTTGGAGAGGCAGATGCATTCATGTTAAAATATATTTACCTTACCAATGATAAATCCGACAAACAAATGATTTGATTTGATTTATTTTGTTTTTGGCCGAACCCAGCAGCTTTAAAGTCTTCATGATAAAAGACCCAACTCCTTTTAATGACAACAATTTATATAAAACTCTAAGAACAGCTTTGGCTTTCATCTTTGTTCTCTCTTCCTCAAATTTTGCAATTTGTTACCCAGGTCATGCTCTATACCAATTAAGTAAATTTTAATAACATGAACATGGGTTAACAAATTAATTTCTATTTCCTTGTGGGCAACATGGTCCAAATCCTTGATCTGATATCAAATGCTCTGCTGAAGCATTACAGTATTTGAAGACAGGAAGGAGGAGTGGTGGTGAGCAGAGATTTTGAAATCACAGGAATAATATATTCGGGATTTCATTATCTGCTTATCTTACATTTGCAATAATTAAGTTAACTCTTTGTTTAATTGGGATGGATTTGAGTGAAATTAACAGCAATCACTACTGCAGCAAGTAAATTTATGAAAACTGAGATAAGAGCAATAAGAACTAATAGACTGTGGGAAGTGCTCCCGGAGACAACTGATCTGGTATCACCACTGGTGAAAGATTCACTTTGAAGAGGGAAACTTGTTTAGATCACACATCAACATTCTATGTTTATCCATTAATTTGCTATAATTCTCTCAGTATTTCTTCCCAAATGGACACCAGAAGGAAGGAAAGATGTCATCTTGTTCAGGGGGAGGTGAGAGCAGTAGTGGAGGAGATGAGAGCCTGCAAGGTGGTGGGAATGAAGCAACAGGGAGCTTGAACAAGATGGGAGAATGCGGTTGAGAGGAAAGTGACCTGGGCTGATCTTTGGAAAGCCAAACAACACCGCATCCAATTTCTCATCCAGGCAGTTGATCAATGTGCTTCCAAGCCCATCAAACCTGCATACATGGGGCAAGGCAGAGTCATCTGCGTGCCCACTGTGCTCCAAGCGAGGAACCCTGGAGCACGTCCTCAGCGGCTGTGCAAGGGCACTTGGTGAGGGACGGTACAAGTGGAGGCATGATCAGGTCCTGAAGACCATTGCCGAAGCCATTAGCGCAGGAGTTGAGTGGGCGAAGCGGTCCCGACCCTCCAAGCAGACCGTTGCCTTTGTCAGAGCTGGGGAGCAGCCAATACCTGCCAAAAGAACATCTGCAGGCATTCTGACCTCTGCAAGGGACTGGCAGCTGTTGGTGGACCTCGAAGGGCAACTGAAGTTCCCTAACCATATCACAGCCACCACCCTGCGACCAGACATTGTCCTAGTGTCTGAGTCTACTAAGCAAGTGGTGCTGCTGGAGCTGACAGTCCCATGGGAAGATAGCTTGGAAAGAGGCCTTTGAAAGGAAGCTCTCCAAGTACGCAGGACTGGTCAGCAACTGTCAGCAGGCTGGATGGAGAGCGAGTTGTCTCACAGTGGAGGTTGGTTGTAGGGGATTCGTAGCCCGTTCTTTAGTTAGAGCCTTCAGCATTTTGGGCATTGAGGGAGAGAGGAAGAGGAGAGCCATCCGCAGTACCACCGATGCGGCAGAGAGGGTCTCAAGATGGCTGTGGCTCAAAAGAGGGGAGCCATGAAGTCATAAGTAGCTAGCCATCTGGATACAAGCTGGGGTCTGATCAGCCCCGGCTGGGTCACCTGGAGGAGGTTGTATGATGTTGAAAGACCCGAAATACCCGATGATTCCAGGAACATCACTGAAGATGTGTCCAGAAGCATCAACCGATGTATGTACACAGCCTGAATAATGTGTTGGCAAGAGTTTATACAGGCATAGTGTTACAGAACATTACAGCACAGGAACAGGCCCTTTGTCCCATCTAATCTGTGCCAAGCCATTAATCTACTTAGTCCTGTTGACCTGCATCAGGACTGGAGCCCTCCATATCACTCCCACCCATGTACCTATCCAAATTCCTCTTAAATGTTGAAATTGAACCACATCCACCACTTCTGCTGTCAGCGTATTCCACACTGTCACCACCCTCTGACTGAAGAAGTTCCGCCCTCATGTTCCCCTTAAACATTTCACCTTTCACCCTTATCCCATGACCTCGAGTTGTAGTCTAACCCAACCTCAGTGGGAAAGGCTTGCTTGCATTTATTCAATCTATATCCAGCACAATTTTGTATACAGTACCTCTGTTAAATCTCCCCTCAACCTTCTATGTTCTCGTGAATAAAGTCCTAACCTATTCAACCTTTCTCTATAACTGAACTCTTCAAATACCAGCAACATCTTTGTAAATTTTCTCTGCACTCTTTCAATCTTAATTACATAGGAGGAGGAGAAGTTGGCGGCGCGATGCAGTGCGCGCAGCCTCTCCGGTGATGAATAACTGTTATCTGTCAAGTAGGATGCTTAGGATGCTGAGGAAAATTCTGATTTGATGGAGGCAGATGTGAGAGCACGGAAGAACATCTGGTGAAACTTCTGAAATGCCTGTTTTGCTGCCGCCGCTACTGTGTGATCCGAAATCTCTGGAGGGGAAGGCCCTGAATCCTTGGCTTTGTTTGTTGCTCGGCAGCTGGGGCAGAGTCAAAGCGCTCGGTGCTCGGTGTCGGAGGGCTGGTCAGAGGCTCGAAGTTTTCGGATGGACTCAGAGTCGGCTGTGGTCGGGATGCTTCCAGGATGCTGCATTGGCAAGTTTGCGGCGCTGGCGGCTCATGGCAAGGAGAGTTTCTCCCTTCTACTGTCTGCGTGAGATGTTGGGGCTATCGGGACTTTGAGACTTTTTTTTACCATGCCCATGGTCTGCTCTTATCAAATTATGGTATTGTTTTGCACTATTGTAACTATATGTTATAATTATGTGGTTTTTGTCAGTTTCAGTCTCGGTCTGTCTTGTGTTTCTGTGATATCATACCGGAGGAACATTGTATCATTTTTAATGCATGCATTTCTAAACGACAATAAACAAGGACTGAGTGTCCTCATAACCTAATCTAATCTAATCTTTCCTATAACTAAAACTGCACATAATAGTCCAAATTATGTCTCACTAACATCTTAAACAAATTCAACATAACATCCCAATTCCTGTATTCAATACATTGATTTATGAAGCCCAAAAGCTTTCTATGTGACTCTATCTACCCGTGATGACATTTTCCAGCAATTATGGATTTTTATTCCCAGACCTTCTGTTCTGCTGGACTCCTCAATGCCCTCTTACTGCTCATCATGTAAGACCTACACTGGTTGGTCCTCCCAAAAACGCAAAACCTCACAATTGTCTGCATTAAATTCCATTTGCCATTTTTCAGCCCAAATTTCCAGCTGGTCCAGATCCTGCTGCAAGCTTTGATAGTCTTCCACACCATCCACTACACACTTAGTTTTGGTTGAACCTTCCTGAGCAACCTCCCATGCAGGACCTTATCAAAGGCCTTGCTCAAGTCCATGTAGACAACATCCACTGCCTTGCTGTCATCAAATTTCCTGGTCACTTCCTTGAAAAACTTTATAAGATTGGATAGACATGACTACCATGCACAAAGCCACGTCAATTACCCCTAATTAGTCCTCATCTCTATGAGTACTTATTTATCTGGTCCCCTAGAAAATCTACAAATAACTTTCCCACAACTGTTATCGTGCTCATCAGCCTATAATTTCCTTGCTTATTCTTAGATGCTTTCTTAAACAATGGAACAACATTAGTTATCCTCCAATTTTCTGGTACCTCATATATATATAAGGATGCTTTAAATATTTCTGATAGGACCCTTGAAATTTCTGTGCTAGTCTCCCACTGGGACCAAGGGAACACTTTGTCAGGCCCTGGGGATTTATAAGACCATAAAATATAGGAGCAGGATTAGGCCATTTAGCCTATTCAGTCCGTTGATCTATTTTCCCTCTCAGCCCCAGTCTCCTGCCTTCACCCCAGCCCCCATCTCTCCATGTCCTGACCAATCAAAAATCTATCAACCTCTGCCTTAGATAAACATAAACACCTGACCTCCACAGCTACCTGTGGCAACAAATTCTGCAGATTCACCACTCTCTGGCTAAAGAAATTCCTCCTCATCTCTGTACTAAAGGAACATCCCTCTACTCGATGGCTGTGCCCTCTGGTCTTAGACTCCCTTGCCAGAGGAAACATCCTCTTCACATCCACTCTATCAAGGCCTTTTGCCATTCAATAGGTTTCAATTAGGTCACCCCCCATTCTTCTGAATTCCTATGAATACAGGCCCATCGCCATCAAATACTCTTCATATGACAATCCTCTTAATCCTAGAATCATTTTTGTGAACCACCTTTGAACCCTCTCCAGTTTCAACACATCCTTTCTAAGATAAGGGGCCCAAAAGTATTCAAAATACACTGTGAGACCACACCAGTGCTTTATAATGTCTCAGCATTACATCCTTACTCTTATATTCTGGTCTCCTTGAAATGAATGCTAACATCGCATTTGTCTTCCTCACCACAGACCCAACCTGCAAATTAACCTTTAGAGAATTCTGCATGAGGACTCCCAAGTTCCTTTGCACCTCAGATTTTTGTATTTTCTCTCCATTTACAAAATAGTCAACATTTTCATTTCTTCTGTCAAAGTGCATGACCATACATTTTCTGACATTGTATTTCATCTGCCACTTCTTTGCCCATTCTCCTAATCTCTCTATCTTTCTGTAACCTCTCCATTTCTTCAAAACCACCTGCCACTCCACCTATCTACGTATCATCTGCAAGCTTTGCAACAAATTCATCAATTCCATCACCAAAATCATTGACATACAACATAAAAAGAATTGGTCCCTCCACAGACCCCCGTGGAATACTACTCATCACCAGAAAAGGCTCCCTTTATTCCCATTCTATGCCTCCTGCCAATCAGCCACTGCTTTATCCATGCTAGAGTCTCTCCTGCAATACCATGGGATCATAGCTTGTTAAGATCCTCATGTGTGGCATTTTGTTAAAGACCTTCTGAAAATCCAAATACACAGCATCAACTGAATCTCCTTTGTCTCTCCTGCTTGTTATTTCTTCAAAGAATGCCAACAGATTTAACAGGTAAGATTTTCCCTTGAGGAAACCATGCTGGCTATGGCCTATTTTATCATGTGCCTCCTAGTATCCCAAAACCACATCCTTAATATTCTCTTTAATATTATTGGCTAGCTTACTTTCTTATTCCATCTTTACCTTCTTAATGACTATTTTAGTTGCCTTCTGTTGGTTTTAAAATGCTTCCTAATCTTCTAACTTTCCACTAATTTTTGCTCCATTATATGCCCTCTCTATGGCTTTTATGTTGACTTTGACTTCCCTTGTTCGCCATAGTTGTGTTATTTTGCCTTTAGAATACTTCTTCCTCTTTGGGATCTATATATCCTGTACCTTCTGAATTGCTTCCGGAAATTTCAGGCAGTGCTGCTCTGCCGTCATCCCTACCAATGTTCTTTTCTAATCAATTCTGGCCAACTCTTCTCTCATGCCTTCTGTAATTTCCTTTACTCCACTGTAATACTGATACATCTGACATTAGCTTCTCCTTCTCAAATTTCAGGGTGAATTCCCTTCCATTAAGCTCCATAATCAATTCTGGTTAATTGCACGACACCCAATCCAGAATGGCTTATCCCTTGGTGGACTCAACCACAAGCTGCTCTAAAAAGCCATCTCGCAGGCATTCTAGAAATTCCCCCTCTTAGAATCCAGCACCAACCTGATTTTCCCAATCTTTCTGCATATTGAAATCCCCAATTACTATTATAACATTGCCCTTTTGGCACGCATTTTCTATTTCCTGTTGTAACTTGTAGACCACACTCCTACTGCTATTTGGGGGTCTGTATACAACTCCCATCAGGGTCTTTTTATCCTTGCAGTTCCTTACCTCTATGCCTTCCAACTCTGTGTCACCTCTTTCTATTGATTTAATTTCATATTTTACCAAAAGAGACTTGCTACCCCCTATGCCTTCCTGCCTGTCTTTTTGATAGAATATGTATCCGTGAGCATTAAGCTCCCGGCTATAAAGTTCCTTTAGCCATGATTCACTGATGTCTACAACATCATACTTGCCAATCTGTAACTGTGCTACAAGTTCATCGAGCTTGTTCCATTTACTGTGTGCATTTAAGTATAACACCTTTAGTCCTGTATTCACCCCTTTCAATTTTGTCCATTTTTTATGTTTCAACTCATCCTGTTGACTGCAATTTTCCCCTATCATCAGCCTCTCCTTGCTAGGAGTCCCACGACGCACTGCCTCTGTTTACAAACCAACTACCTTATCTTCAGCACTATCACTCCAGTTCCCTTCACCTTGCAAATTAGTTTAAGCCCACCTGAACAACCTTAGCCAAACTGCCCGCAAGGATATTGGATCCCCTCCACTTTATCCACCTTAATTTGCCTCAAGGGAGCAAACACCTCCTCCCAAGTAATCCGTATAGTGTGCATGACCTCAGCAGGACTCAAAAGAATGTGAGGGAGCACCCAGATTTGAACCAAGGACCTGTTACCTGCAGCCAAATGCTCTACCACTGAGCTACAGAGACCTAATGAAGGGCCTTGGCCCAAAACATCGACTGTACTCTTTTCCATAGATGCTGCCTGTCCTGCTGAGTTCCTCCAGCATTTTGTGTGTGTTACAATCACAACCTGATGTTTCTTGCATCAGTCTGCAAATTTGCATCTCAAAATCCCACAGATGTATGGGTAGTCTATAATATAATCCCAATAATGTGTTCATACCGTTCTTATTTCTCAGTTCTACGCATTGAGCTCCTTCATGGTCCTGACTGCGCACTGCTGTGACATTTTCCCTGACTAGTAATGCCACCCCTCCTCTTTTAGTCCATCCCACTGTATCATATCAATAAAAAAGAACCCCAGAACTTTGAGGTGCCATTCCTGCCCCTCCTGCAACTAAGTCTCATTAATGGCTACAGTGTGGTAGTATAATTCCACATACAGAACCATGCCCTAAATTCATCTGCCTCTCCTACAGTTCTCCTTGCATTGAAGTATATGCAGCTCAAAACATTAGTCACACCAAACCCGACTTTTTGATTCCTGACTTTGTATTTAGGCTTAGCAATATCTTTCCCCACAACCACTCCACTATCTGTTCTGGTGCCCTGGTTCCCAGTTACTGGACAACAAACAGTAGTTTTACTCCCACTGTTGAACATCAAATAATTATCACATTCACAGTTTTTGGCTTGTAATTTGGGGCTCTTTTTTGTCTGCCTATTTTATCTCTGAATGGTGTCTCTAACGTCAGAAGTAACAAACTACTTGAAACAATCTGGCGATCTGCAGTTTGCATTCAGGCAATAAGCTTCCTCCTTGAATGTGAAGGTTCTGGTCCTTGAGGAATGGGGAGAATTGATAATCTACGAAGGATGGAGCTCTGATAGTTCTTGTATTTTTTTCTATATCACATGGATAGGATCACACATGGAACCCTGATTTCAAAGTATTTGGTTTAAGGTGGATCAAGTAACCAAAGTCAGCGAAATCCTTCAGAAGATGATTGGATGAGGAGAGTCAGTGTACGAGTAATTGTGCATTGGTGGGCAAGTGAGGTGGGCGAACCTGTACAGAAGCATTGATGTTTGTGGACTTTAAAGTTCAAAGTCAATTTATTATCATAAGACCATGAAACCATAAGGCCTCAGAGCAGAATTAAGCTATTCCATCATAACTGATTGATAATACCTGTGAAGCCCATTGTCCTGCCCTCTCCGTGTAACATTTGATGTCCTGATTAATCAGGAACCTATCAAATTCCACCTTAAATATACCCAATGACTTGGCCTGCACAGCTGAATGTGGCAATTAATTCCACAGATTCACCACCATCTGGCAAAAGAAATTTTTCCACATCTCTGTTCTAATTGGACGTCTGTTAATTCTGAGGCTACGCCTTCTAGTCCAAGACTCACCTACTAAAGGAGACCTCCTATCCACGTCCACTCTATTGAGTCCTTTCAATATTCAATACGTTTTAATGAGATCCCCCCTCATTTTTCTAAACTCCTGCGAGAACAGGCCTAGAGCTATTAAATAATCCTCATACTTTAAACTTTCCATTCCTGGGATCATTCTCGTGAACTTCTTCTGGACTCTCTCCAATACCAGCATACCATTTCTTAGATAGGGGGCCCAAAACTGCTCACAATATTCCAACTGTGGTCTGACCAATGCCTCATAAATCCTCAGCATTACATCCTTGCTTTTGTATTTTAGACCTCTTGAAAAGAATGCTAGCATTGCATTTGCCTTCCTTACCATCAATTGACCTGCAAGTTAATCTTTAGGGAATCCTGCACGAGGACTAACAAGTGTTTCTGCACTGGTGGTGGAGAATATTTTCACAGGCTGCATCACAGCCTGATAGGAAAACAACAATGTCCTTGAATCGAAAATCGTACAAAAAATACTGGTAATGGCCCAGTCTATCACGGGTAAAACCCACCTCACTATTGAGCACATCTACACAGTGTGTTGTCACAGGAAAGCAGCATCCATGATTAGAAACCCCCACTACACAGGCCATGCTCTCTTCTCTCCGCTGCCATCAGGAAGAAGGTACAGAAGCCTCAGGACATACACCACTAGGTTCAGGAACAGTTATTACCCCCTCACCCATCAGTCTCCTGAACCAAAGGGAATAGCTGCACTCAACTTCACTCGCCCCATCAATGAACAGTTCCCATAAACTATGGATTCACTTTCAAGGACTCTTCATCTCATGTTCTCAATATTTACATTATATTCCATCTGTCATTTCTTTACCCATTTCCCCAATCCGTCTAAGTTGTTCTGCAGTCACTCTGTTTCCTCAACACAATTTGCACTTCCACCTATCTTCATATCATTTGCAAACTTGGTCACAAAGCTATCAATTCCTTCATACAAATCATTGATATACAATGTGAAAAGAAGTGGTCCCACCGACTGTCACCTGCAGCCAACTAGAAAAGGCCCCCTTTAGTCCCACACTTTGCCTCCTGCCAGTCAGCCAATCTTCTTTCCATTCTAGTATGTTGCTCATAATACCATGGGCTCTTATTTTGTTAAGCAGGCTCATGTGTGGAACCTTGTCAAAGGCCTTCTGAAAATCCATATAGATAACATCCACTGACTCACTTGACTATCAGCCTGTTATTTCCTCAAAGAATTCTACAGAATTGTCAGACAAGATTTTCCCTTTAGAAAACTATGCTGACTTTGGCCTATTTTGTCATGTGCCTCCAAGTACCTTGAAACCTCATCTTTAATAATAGACTCCGATACCTTTCCAACCACTGAGGACCAGCTAATTGGGTTATATTTTCCTTTCTTCTGCCTCCCTCCTTTCTTAAAGAGTGGAGTGATATTTGCAATCTTCCAGTCCTCGGGAACAATTCCAGAATCTAGTAATTCTTGAAAGATCATTACTAATGCCTTCTGCTACCTCTTTCGGAACTCTGGGGTGTAATCCATCTGGTCCAAGTGACGTATCTACCTTCAGACTTTTCAGCTTCCCAAGCACCTTCTCCTTAATAATAGCAGTGACACTCACTGACACTAAATACTTATTAAGTTCTCTGCCATTCCTTTGTCTCTCATTACTACCTCTCTAGTATCATTTTCCAGCAGTCCAATATCCACTATCATCTCTCTTTTACTGTTTTTATATCTGAAAAAAGTATCTTGTATCCTCTTTTATATTATTGACTAGTGTACCTTCATATTTCATCTTTTCTTTCCTTATGGCTTTTTTTCCATGCCTTCTGTTGGTTTTTAAAAGTTTCTCAATCTTCTAACCTCCCACGAATTTTTGTTATATTATATGCACTCTCTTTTGCTTTATTGCTGCCTTTGACTTTTCTCGTTAGCCAGGGATGCTTCATTCTCCCTTTAAAATAATTCTTCATCTTTGGGATGTATCGTTCCTAAACCTTCCAAATTTCCCCAGAAGCACCAGCCATTGCTTTTCTGCTGTCATCCCTGCTAGTGTCCCCTTCCATCTACTTTAGCCAGCTCCTCTCTCATGCTTCTATAATTCCCTTTACTCCAATATCTGATATTAGCTTGTCCCTCTCAAATTGCAGGGTGAATTCTATCATATTATGAACACTGTCTCCAAAGGGTTCATTTACCTTAAACTTTCTAATCAAATCTGGATCATTACAAAACACCTAATCCAGAATTACCATTCCCCTAGAGGGCTCAACCGCAAGCTGCTCTAAAAAGCCATCTTGTAGACATTCTACAAATACCCTCCCTTGGGATCCAGCAACAGCTATATTTTCCCAATCTACCTGTATATTGAAATCCTCCACAGTTATTGCAACATTATCCTTTTTACATGCCTTTTCTATCTCCTATTGTAATTTGAAATCTCACATCCTAGTTACTGTTCGTGGCCTGTATATAACAGGGTCTTTTTATCCCTGCAGTTTCTTAACTCAACCCACAAAAATTCTACATCTTCTTATCCTATGTTACCTCTTTCTAAGGTTTGGATTTCATCTTTTACCAATAGAGCCACCCACCCTGTCTGCCTACTTGCCCCTCAATACAATGTGTATCCTTGGATGTTAAGCTCTCAACTAAGATCTTCTTTCAGGCATGACTTGGAGATGCCCAAAGCATCATACACCTTCAGTCCTGTATTCATCACCCTTTTTGATTTTGGCCCCCTGTTAAACTTTAACTCATCCCACTAACTGCAATTCTGCCTTATCATCTGCCTATTCTTTCTCACAGTATAAATACACACTGCATCTACTTGTATAGCATCTGCCCAATGTCATTTTGGTGGTTACCAGCTCCTTCCTAAGTTAGTTTCAACCCTCCCCAGCAGCTCTGGCAAACCTGCACATAAGGATGTTGGTCCCCTCAGGTTCAGGTATAACCGACCGTTTTTCTACAGGTCATATCTTCCCCAGGAGGAATCCCAATGATCCGGAAATCTGAAACACCGCCTCCTGCACCAATTCTTCAGCCACACATTCATCTGCCAAATCGTCCTATTCTTACTCTCACTGGCGTGTGGCACAGACAGCAGTCCAGAGATTACTACCCTGGAGGTTTTGCTTTTCAGATTTCTGCCTAACTCCCTATATTCTCTCTTCAGGAACTCCTCCGTTTTCTTACCTATGTCTTTGGTACCAATGTGTACCACAAATTCTAAATGTTTGCCCTTCCCTTTCGAATCCCATGATCTATTCCTTTCTGGGCCATTGAGCCAGACTCAGTCCCAGAGACCTGGACACTACAGCTTTCCCCTGGTAGGTTCCCCCTCACCACAACAGTATCCATAAGAACCTAAGAAATAGAAGCAGGAGTAGGCCATCTGGCCCATTCAGCCTGCTCCTCCACTCAATAAGATCATGATTGATCTGGCCATGGACTCATCTCACCCACCTGCCTTTTCTTCATAATCCTTAATTCCCCAATTATGCAAAAACCTATCCAACCTTGTCGTAAATATATTTACTGAGGTAGCCGCCACTGCTTCATTGGACGGAGAGATTAGTATCCAAAGTGGTGTACTTATTACTGAGTGGAATGGCTACAGGGGTACTCTGCACAGGCTGCCTATTCCCTTTCTCTTTCTTGTCAGTCACACAAGGACCTGCCTCCTGCAATTTAAGGGTGACTATCTCTCCGTAGCTCCTATCTATCAACTCCTCATTCTCCCGTATGAGCCGAAGATCACTGAGCTGCAGCTCCAGTTCCTTGACATGATTTCTAAGGAGCTGCAGTATGATGCACTCACTTCATACAAATATAGTTATCAGGGAGACTGGAGAGCTGCTAAATTTCCCACATCTCACACAAGGAACATACCGCTACCTCCAGATCTATTTTCAGCACATTATCTATGTACTAACAGAAAAAAACGTAACAGAATTTTTATTACTTCCTTACTTAGAACCTCTCCCTGTGCTTACCCAAGCCTGTTGAGCCAAAGCTGGACAACTCTAACACTGGGCCACTCTAACAAAGGCCGCTCTGTTTGTGCCTATTTTCTTTTGAATGACCCCATGCTGATTGCCGCCACTGAGAAATAGCTGAAAAGCACCCAGGCTCTTTTCAAACCTTGTGCTGTTTCACCAACAGACATCCTCTTATGCTGATTGCCGCCCACTAAGAAAAAAATTATCTAAGTACATATATGTCACCATATACAAACCCGAGATTCATTTTCTTGTGGCCATTCACAGTAAATACAAGAAAAACAATAGAATCGCTGAAGGACCACCCCCATTAGGACAAACAATAAATGCCCAAAAGGTAACAAACCATGCAAATACAAAAAGTAATCATCCAAAAAAGTACAATAACCATTATCAAAATAAACCAAGGCATTTTACAGAGTATTTCTCTAAGCCTACTATGATTTTGTTTAGCTTTAAACCTGTACTCTAATTTACTCAATCAGAAGAAAATAGGATATCAAATCAGAGACAACCAAACAAATTATACCTTGACACAACTTCTATACATGGATGATTTGAAATAATATGGTCCTTCATCAGTAAATCTAAAGCAATTAATTCAAATAGTAGAACTATTTTCTAAAGACATAAACATGAAATTTGGACTGGACCAAGCATTAAACATAAAGAAAGTGCAATAGAACTAGTAGAATATAAAACGGAACAGCAGGATACATTACAATTGATGGGTGAATATGAAACATATAAGTATCTGAAACATCAACAAGCAACGAAAATAGACCCTGCTGTGATAAAGGGAAAACTCTCAACAGAATTTACTTCAAGGCTTATGAAAATCTACCAAACAGAACTCAATAGTAAAAAATATAACAAAGACAATAAACTGTTTTGCTATACAAATATTAACATATTCTTTTGGCATAATACCTTGGCCCGAAACTGATCTGGAAAATTTACAAAGAAAAATGAGAAATTTTTATAAAAAACACTATGTATACTTGAACTCACTTAGATTCACACTACCTAGGAAAGGAAGAGGAAGAGGTATAAAAGATTTTAAAAGGTATAAAAATTTTACACAACAGTCAGATAAAACTTATAAGGATATAGTTTCATCAACGGAACCAGGATTCAGCACTCCACACAAGCATATGCAATTCTGCTAAGATGTACACACCACTAAACAAATGAAAACACAACCCAGAAAAATGAAGAAATACTCACTACAACAGAAAAAGTTTACTAAGAGAAGAGCGTGCCCCTCCATGGAAGACATCCCCACAATCAGAGCAGACTAAATATCTACAAGGAAGGGTTGAACTCCTGGCTCAGAGTTGGAGACCTCTTCCAAGAAACAGAGGGATTCCTTATGGCAATACAGGCCCAGATAGTTAACACAAAAAAATGATCAAAAATACATAATAAAAGTCCAACAAACTCAAGATGATAAATGCAGAAAATGCCTAGAGAAACCAGAAACAATCCAGCGCATTATGGGATCCTGCAACAGTTTAACTCAATCTAATTACTTACACAGTGACAAACATCAGCACCAAAATCTTGCTTTAAAACACAAACTCATAAAGGACACCATAGCTTACTAAAAATACAAGCATGATCCAGTTTTAGAGTCAGCACCCGACAAATTACACTATGACTGATCTGTTATTACAGAGAGTTTGATTCATCATAACCATCCAAATATGATATTACAGGATAAACAAACAAGAACAACTTACTTAATAGATATAGCCATTCCAAACACACATAACATACAGAAATCAATAAGTGAAAACACCAGAAATATGCTGAGTTAAAAGAGGAAATTGAAAGACTATGGAATATGAACAGGGTATATATTGTCCCACTAATAATGTCATTCCCAAAGTCTCTACACCACATGATTAAACAATTAGGTCTGCACAGCAGTATTTACGTCAACTTTCAGAACGCCACAACACTGAACACTACTGAAATAGTCTGAAATTTCCTAGCAATGAGAAATAAGCATGCCTGTACCTCAGGTTATATTAGGTTGAGCTGAGGAAAAAATATTAATAAATAAGCAAAAAATATCAAGAACATGAGCTGAAGACTCCTTGAAAGTGAGTTCATAGGTTGTGAGAACCGTTCAGTGATGGGGCAAGTGAATTTGAGTGAAGTTATCCACTTTGGTTCAAAAGCTTGATGGTTGAGGAGTAATAGCTGTTGCTGAACTTGGTGGTGTGGGTCCCAAGGCTCCTATATCACATTGGTGATGACAGCAGTGAGGAGAACATGGGCTGAATGTTGGGTGTCCTTGATGACGGATGCTGCTTTCCTGCAACAGCACTCTGTGGCAGGCAGGGGTTTCTCATGATGGACTGAGCCATAACCACAACTTTTTGTAGGCTTTTCCCATCGAGGATATTGGTATTTCCATACCAGGCCATGATGCGACTAGTCAATATACAGTTCTGTCCACCACACACCTATAGAAGTGTAACGTGCTGTAAGGATTCAGTGCTAATGTAATGGCTTCTTTGTAATGTTTCACCGCTAAGGCTAATGTAATGGCTTCTCTGTAATGTTCACTGCTGAGGTAACGGTTTCTTTGTAGCAGCAATGTTTGGGTTATGGCTGGAGATAACAGAACTGTGATTATGCATGTTAGCCAATCAGAGATTATTGCTCTATCTTGTGAATCCGGAAGAAGGTTTCTCGCGGTCTTTGTTCGAGGAGAGATGAAGAGGGAAGTTACGTATGGACAGAACTGGTAGACCAGCGGATGGAGTGGACTGGGATCTGAGGATCCGAAGCTCAGTGATGCTCGGAGGAGATCAATGGTGGAAGAATGGCGACTGATTGAGCTCCGACGTGCACTTTTGACTTTTCCTTGAATTGGGCCCTTTTTTATTTTCATTACTAACCCTATATTCAGATTCCGATTCACAAAGTTCAATCATTTAATTGCATATGGTGTACTGTCTGATATTTTGTGTTGTGGGTTTGTAAATGGGTGGTACATTACACAGCATCCACACAAACGTGATTTCTCAGTTTGGCGGGGCCAAAGGCTGTTTTCCCCGAGACGAACATGAGCTGGCCAAGCCTAAGGGTTATAGAAGTTTATCAAAATTTTAGATGACATATCAAATGTTCGCAAACTTCTAAGGAACTACAAGTGCTGTTGTGCTTTTTTGTAATGGCACTTCAGTGCTAGACCCAGGACAAATCCTCTGAAATGATAACACTGTTATAAAGTTGCTGGCGCTCTCCACCTCAGATTCTTCAATGAGAACTGATTCATTTCTCCTTCTGAAGTCAATAACTAACACCTTGGTCTTGCTGACATAAGTTGTCATTGTCTCTATGTACACTGACAAACGACTGAACCCAAGTGCGGAGGGATGACAGACTCCCATGTAGACACAGAAGCAAGAGTTTATTCATAGGATTTCCAACTGAACATCAGTGGCTTGACTGAGTGGCCTAACACCATAAGCAGAATCATTCTCGAAACACAAAGATCCTGTGAATAGCACTAATTGGGAGCTCACTTGAAATAATCACAGTACGCCGAAAACCCGTGCCAGTCAAAATAAACTTGACAAGTTTAAACAGAAATCTCCAGGGCTTAACGACTCTCAGGACAGCCACATACAAATACAGGTATACAGGCCCACAGGGCTCATGACTATTCTGTGGTACCACTCGATCGCCCTCCTATAAGCTGATTCATCACCATCTTTGATTCAGCCAATGACAGTGGTGTCATCAGCAAATTTAAATATGGCTTTGCAGCTGTCCTTAGCCACACAGTCATAGATGTAAAGCGATTAAAGCAGGGGACTAAGGACACAGCCCTGTGATGCACCTGTGCTGTTGGGGATTGTAGAGCTTGACAGAATGCATGGGTTAGTGAGGACAGGCACAGATGAATGAAGAATTGGGGCAATTGGTAAAGATTGTGTAGCTCGCTGTGTGGTCATGTGGAAACCCAATGTGAGGTCAAGCTATTTAACAGCTGGTTTGTGTTGTTTGTGGTGGTTTTGCTTCAATTAGTGTGATAAGAAATTATGGAGGTACCTGGTATGATAATGTTCCAAGTTTTGCATTACTTATTTCACATGAACTTTCAGGGGTGATTGAAAGTCCTTCATAGATGTGCCATCAACGTGAATACAAAAACATGTAGTCAAAGAAAAGAGTTAACAAAGTTAGAAAATTAAAAGCGAGAGAGGACATAAGGGCAGAACGCCTTGTCCATACAACATATGGATAATAGTTTTGTTATCCTCACTGCAGCACTCAAAGTTCAGTAGTGCTCAGCACTTTCATTCCAATCCTTTTGGCACTCGGTAATTCATTAACCAATAAAGAGGATGACATTCCCATTTCAACAAAAGTGAAAACAGACCGATAGAAACAGGACAATGGTGATGTCACTTTGGCTCTCAAATCTTGTCCATCATTCAGATAATCACAGTCCTTGTGTGATCTACCTCCACATACCCACATTTTCTATATATCCTTTCATCTGATTGGTTATCAAAAATCTCTCAAGCTTAGATTTGAAATTAACAGCACACTTGGTTTGGAAGTGTTCCAAACTTTTACTTCTCTATGTGAGGAAGAATTTTTATGAGTTTGTTTTATCATTCTCTGTCCGTATCTTGGTAACTTCAATTAAATCAACCAGTAACCTTTGAAATTCTAAGGAATTTCACCTTAGATTCTCCACTCCTTTTCATTCAACATCATATCGTCCTGAGGTACGGTGCTTAGAACTGCTTATAGTTTTCCTGGATTGGCCTAACCAGACCTTTACAGCATTGTAACATTCTTGCACTCCAGACTTCAAGAAATAAATGCAGACATTCTGCTAGTTTTGCTTTTAATTGCTTTCTGCACCTCTTTATGATGTCCTAATTTGTTTCCAGATCCCCATCCTGGCCAGTGCTGTTTGTTTGAGTGTGATCTGGGACAATCGTGTGCCAGCAGGCTAGTTACAAGCTCAGTGCTATGGTGCAAAGGATGCTAGTATAGTGCCCGATATCTCTGCACTTGTCACTGACTGCACAATGTTTTCGGTGTCACTATTTTAATAGATCCAATATATGCATGTCAACAGTCAAACCCGCCATTTAACTTGGATGCTCTTTCAGAATCACTCAGAATCAAAAAAAAAGAAGTAAGATATCATGCACATAATTCTAACATTTAACCTAACTTAATTAAGTCAAGTAAGAAGTTGTATCTTCTTTTCTCCTGCAACTGATTTCTCCCAATCAGTTGGATGAGGGTGTTGTGCAGCCTAAGACCTGGGAAACCTTCACTGCACTGTACATGGAATAATTGCATGGAGCAGCGCAGGTATCCCAGCTCTCATACAAAGTCCAGGAGGACAAGTGAAAGTGCAGAAGGCAAACATTCGGCTAAAGCAGAAGGCCATGCTTCAACTCTCACTCAGGAATTGCTCAAACACCTCTCCCAGTAGTTCCAATGCAATCCGTCATGCAGAAAACACACTGCACTAAACGCTTTAGGTTCACAGTGGATAACCTCATATTTGCTTACATCAAAATCAAATTGCCACAGTTTTAACCATTTGCATAATCCATTAGTATCGCTGTGTAATTTAATGCTTCCACCCTGCTTAACGAAGAAACAGGATACAGAGATAAATGTAATGGAGAATTTCTGCCTGGATCTAACACGGTGCTGTTATTTATAACTTATGTTCAGAAACACATCTCCATGTCACTCTTAACTAAACATTAGGGTTGGATTGCTCAAGTTTACTCTCTTGTAACAGTTTCAAAAATAACTTTCATCTGGCATATATCTTGTGAGTAAGACTAATGACAATTCTGTCACAACAGAAATAATAAGTCAGCAACAAGAAGTTGCAGTGTCAGCATTCTTTAAAAGTTAAACTCCTACAAAAGAATCCTGATTGATATTAATGATAATTCTTCCACTTCTGTTGATGGTGACACTAAGGGCCTCCATTGGCTAGAGTCAACCATGGATATTGCATCCTAGCTGTCTGTGTGAGCTGCAAGCCAGGGCAGTATGATATGGAGAGCCAGCTGTTGCCCATGCAGTAGGCTCTCCCTCTCCATACAGCTGATGAATCCAAAGGAATAGCAGAGACCAATATAGTTCGGCACCAATGGCATTACAGGAAATGCCAATCAGCATTGTTCTCAGCACAGGGCTGCCTTAGGGTCTCCAGCACTGGATTTTTCCTTCAGGATTTACTCCTGAAGCCTTCCCCATGAGTGGATATAGCAAGGCATTGGAGGTTTGAGATCAGAGTTTTCGTTCTTTTAGGTGAGCTGCCAACTATGGCTGAAAAGACCCAAATTGTCCAAAGCAACTGGTTTTAAAGAGCCAGTAACCTGCCTTTGCCCTGTCTCTTGTCAGTCGAAATGGTTCTGCTGCGCTTAGTAGCTAAGCCACACATGAAGGCCAGAAGTCAGACAGAGGCTATTGGTTATCAGAGGCTAGTTATGATGCATCCCATTGGGAGTATTTAACAGGTAGGGGGAGCTTATCCCCACCATTTCCCCAGCTACGAACATCTTAAAGAACCAATGACCTTACTACCAAACTATGACATTGTAGCGATGTGCTACACACAGAGCTAGAAATAACGACACACAGTCTGTAAGTCGCACTCAAGACTCATTTATTTCAACTTCACGGCACTGGCTTTTAAACAGTTCCCTTCCAGCCCTCTCCGGGCAGAAATGACGTCAGAGGTGCATTACAAAAGTCTCTCCCCACGCGCGGGCTATTTTGTGAGCTGGTTGGCTTGTGTAGAAATTGGTTCGCCACATAACCCCCCCCCCCAGAACTGGCGATACACCCCCAATGTCCACAGTCTGGATCAATCTCTGTTTGGGCAGTCTGCCTCTGCGCCGCGGTGCCTGAACCTCGACCGGCTGCGCCAAGTCCACATGGGCTGGTTTGAGTCGGTCCACCATGAAAACCTCCTCTTTCCCCCCAATGTCCAGAACGTACGTGGACCCGTTGTTACTGATCACCTTGAACGGTCTCGCGTACGACCGCTGTAGCGGTGCCTGGTGTGTGCCCCTTTGTACGAATACAAACTTACAGTTCTGCAGGTCTTTGGATACGCAGGTCGGGATCTGTCTGTGCTGTGAAGTCGGTACGGGGGCCAGGTTGCTGAGCCTTTCGTGTAGTCTGTCTAGGACTACTCTTGCCCCCTTGAGGTGGTATGGACTGTCCAGGGACGACCAGGAGGGTGCCGTACACCAGCTCGGCTGACGAAGTGTGCAGATCCTCTTTGGGTGCTGTGTGGATTCCAAGCAGGACCCAGGGAAGCTCGTCCACCCAGTTAGGTCCTTTCAGGCGGGCCATGAGAGCCAACTTTAAGTGACGGTGGAAGCACTCCACTAGTCCGTTTGACTGTGGGTGGTAGGCAATTGTGTGGTGTAATTGTGTTCCCAACAGGCTGGCCACAGCTGACCACAGGCTGGAGGTGAACTGGGTGCCTCTGTCGGAGGTAATGTGGGCCAGTATCCCAAAGCGTGCTATCCAGTTTGCAATCAGCGCTCGGGCGCAGGAATCGGTGATGGTGTCGTTGAGCGGGACCGCCTCTGGCCATCTGGTGAACCGATCTACCATAGCAAGGAGGTACCACGCTTCTTGTGACACTGGCAGGGGCCCCATGATATCCACATGAATGTGGTCGAACCTCCGGCGGGTGGGTTCGAACTGCTGCGGCGGGGCTTTGGTGTGCCACTGCACCTTGGCTGTTTGGCACTGAGTGCATTTTTTGGCCCATTCGCTGACCTGTTTGCGAAGTCTCTGCCACACGAACTTGCTGGAGACCATCCAGACAGTTGTCCTGATAGATGGGTGTGCCAAGCCGTGTGGGGAGTTGAAAACTCGCTGCCGCCAGGCTGCCAGGATGATGGGGCGAGGTTGGCCGGTAGCCACGTCACACAGGAGGGTCCTTTCACCTGGGCCCACGAGGGTCTTGCAGCTGCAAACCCAAGACTACGGTCCTGTAGCTGGGCATCTCGTCGTCTAATTGCTGCGCCTCCGCCAGTGCTGCATAGTCCATCCCCTGGGACAGGGCCTGGATAGCTGGTCTGGAAAGTGTGTCTGCCACGACGTTGTCCTTTCCCGAGGCATGCTGGATGTCTATCGTGTACTCGGAGATGTAGGACAGATGTCGTTGCTGGCAGGCCGACCAGGGATCAGACACCTTTGTGAATGCGAAGGTCAACGGTTTGTGGTCCGTGAACGTGGTGAACGGCCTGCCTTCTAAGAAGTACCTGAAATGCCGGATTGCCAGATATAGTGCCAACAGCTCCCGGTCGAAGGCACTGTACTTGAGTTCGGGTGGCCGTAGGTGCCTGCTGAAGAATGCCAGGGGTTGCCAGTGCCCCTCGATGAGTTGCTCCAGCACCCCACCGACTGCTGTGTTGGATGCGTCCACTGTGAGGGCGGTTGGAACGTCCATTCTGGGGTGCACCAGCATCACGGCATCTGCCAAGGCTTCCTTGGCTTTAAGGAAAGCAGCCGCGGCCTCTTCGTCCCAAGTAATGTCCTTGCCTTTACCCGACATCAGGGTGCACAAAGGGCGCATGATACGGGCTGCTGAGGGGAGGAAGCTGTGGTAGAAGTTCACCATACCAATGAACTCCTGCAGGCCTTTGACTGTGCTGGGCCGGGCAAAGTGGCGGATCACGTCTACCTTGGTGGGCAGAGGTGTTGCCCCGTCTTTGGTAATCCTGTGGCCCAGGAAGTCAATGGTGTCGAGTCCGAACTGACATTTGGCCGGGTTGATCGTGAGGCCGATTTCACTCAGGCGGGAGTAGAGCTGGTGGAGGTGGGACAGATGCTCCATGACGACAACTGCTGGCTATGAGGATGTCGTCCAGATAGATGAACACAAAGTCCAGGTCGCGTCCCACCGCATCTATTAGTCGCTGGAACGTCTGTGTGGCATTCTTCAGGCCAAACGGCATTCGGAGGAATTCGAACAGGCCAAAGGGGGTGATGAGTCCTGTTTTGGGGATGTCTTCAGGGTATATCAGAATTTGATGGTACCCCCGGATGAGGTCTACTTTCGAAAAGATGCTTGCCCCATGCAGGTTTGCTGCAAAGTCCTGTATGTGCGGCACGGGGTAGTGGTCTGGAGGTGTAGCCTCATTCAGTCTGCGGTAGTCGCCGCATGATCTCCAGACCCCGGCTGCTTTGGGCACCATGTGCAGGGGGAAGGTCCATGGGCTGTCGGACCGCCGTACAATCCCCAATTCCTCCATCCTCTTGAACTCCTCCTTCGCCAGGCAGAGCTTGTCCAGGGGGAGCCTTCGTGTGCGGGCGTGGAGGGGTGGTCCCTGGGTCGGAATGTGGTGCTGTACTCCGTGTATGGGCATGGCTGCCATGAACTGCGGTGCCAGAACTGATGGAAAGTCCGCCAGGATTCTGGTGAATTCGTTGTCAGACAACGTGATGGAGTCCAGGTGTGGGGCCGGCAACTTGGCTTCACCCAGGGAGAATGTCTGGAAAGTCTTGGCATGGACCAGTCTTTTCCCTTGCAAGTCGACCAGCAGGCTGTGGGCTCGCAAGAAGTCCGCCCCCAGGAGTGGTTGGACCACGGAAGCCAGTATGAAGTCCCACATGAACCGGCTGGCGCCGAACTGTGGCTGCACTGTGCGGGTGCCATAGGTCCGAATCCTGCTGCCATTTGCGGCCCTCAGGGTGGGACTCGTCGCCCTGTTGCAGGTGTCATACCCCTGCGGCTGGCCTTGGCATTTCCCGGGAACTTGCAGGGCGGGCGACAATGGCGGGCTTCTGTGCCCCACCGCTGGTGGCAGAAACACCTCTGTTCATTGGCCTCCTCACTCCTTCCTCTGAGTTGCGTGCGCTCCGTTGCCGGGCCTGGTCTGGCTTGCTGTTGGGCACGTGGCTTGGTAATCTGTCCGATGGACGCCCTGCTCTCCCTCTTGGCTTTCAACAGCACGTCTGCCC